>NC_064922.1:135747937-136057211 GCF_023897955.1 Schistocerca gregaria
TTGCCATTCCCTGAACCATGCGTCAATTCGCTGCAGATCCTCCTGCATTTCAGTACAATTTTCCATTGTTACAACCTCTCGATATACCACAGCATCATCCGCAAAAAGCCTCAGTGAACTTCCGATGTCATCCACAAGGTCATTTATGTATATTGTGAGTAGCAACGGTCCTCCTCTGCGGCACACCTGAAATCACTCTTACTTCGGAAGACTTCTCTCCATTGAGAATGACATACTGCGTTCTGTTATCTAGGAACTCTTCAATCCAATCACACAATTGGTCTGATAGGCCATATGTTCTTACTTCGTTCATTAAACGACTGTGGGGAACTGTATCGAACGCCTTGCGGAAGTCAAGAAACACGGCATCTACCTGTGAACCCGTGTCTATGGCCCTCTGTGTCTCGTGGACGAATACCGCGAACTGGGTTTCACACGACCATCTTTTTCGAAACCCATGCTGATTCCTACAGAGTAGATTTCTAGTCTCCAGAAAAGTCATTATACTCGAACATAATACGTGTTCCAAAATTCTACAACTGATCGACGTTAGAGATATAGGTCTATAGTTCTGCACGTCTGTTCGACGTCCCTTCTTGAAAGCGGGGATGACCTGTGCCCTTTTCCAGTCCTTTGGAACGCTACGCTCTTCTAGAGACCTACGATACACCGCTGCAAGAATGGGGGCAAGTTCCTTCGCGTACTCTGTGTAAAATCGAACAGGTATCCCATCAGGTCTAGAGGCCTTTCCTCTTTTGAGCGATTTTAATTGTTTCTCTATCCCTCTGTCGTCTATTTCGATATATACCATTTTGTCATCTGTGCGACAATCTAGAGGAGGAACTACAGTGCAGTCTTCCTCTGTGAAACAGCTTTGGAAAAAGACATTCAGTATTTCGACCTTTAGTCTGTCATCCTCTGTTTCAGTACCATTTTGGTCAAAGAGTGTATGGACATTTTGTTTTGTTCCACCTACCGCTTTGACATAAGACCAAAATTTCTTAGGATTTTCTGCCAAGTCAGTACATAGAATTTTACTTTCGAATTCATTGAACGCCTTTCGCATAGCCCTCCTCACACTACATTTCGCTTCGCGTAATTTTTGTTTGTCTGCAAGGCTTTGGCTATGTTTGTGTTTGCTTCCGCAGCAGTTTTCTAACTCTGTTGTTGTACCACGGTGGCTCTTTTCCATCTCTTACGATCATGCTTGGCACATACTCATCTAACGGATATTGTACGATGGTTTTGAACTTTGTCCACTGATCCTCCACACTATCTCTACTTGAGACAAATCTTTTCTGCTGAGCTGTCAGGTACTCTGAAATCTGCTTTTTGCCACTTTTGCTAAACAGAAAAATTTTCCTACCTTTTTTTAATATTTCTATTTACGGCTGAAATCATCGATGCAGTGACCGCTTTATGATCGCTGATTCCCTGTTCTGCGTTAACTGTTTCAAGTAGTTCGGGTCTGTTTGTCACCAGAAGGTCTAATATGTTATCGCCACGAGTCGGTTCTCTGTTTAAGTGCTCAAGGTAATTTTCAGGTAAAGCACTTAAAAAAAGTTTCACTGGATTCTTTGTCCCTGCCACCCGTTATGAACGTTTGAGTCTCCCAGTCTATATCTGGCAAATTAAAATCTCTACCCAGAACTATAACATGGTGGGGAAATCTACTCGAAATATTTTCCAAATTATCCTTCAGGTGCTCAGCCACAACAGTTGCTGAGCCAGGGGACGTATAGAGACATCCAATTACCATGTCTGAGCCTACTTTAACCGTGACCTTCAACCAAATTATTTCACATTTCGGATCTCCGTCAATTTCCTTCGATACTATTGCACTTCTTATCGCTATAAACACGCCTCCCCCTTCACTGTCCATCCTGTCTCTGCGGTATACATTCCAATCTGAGTTAATGATTTCATTACTGTTTACGTCTGGTTTCAGCCAACTTTCTGTCCCTAGTACTATGTGGGCATTGGATCGTTTATTAATGAGAGCAGTTCTGGGACCTTTCTATAGACGCTCCTGCAGTTTACTATTAGCACATTAATATTGTTATTCCCTGTTGCATTTTGCCTACTCCTGCCTTGCCGCGTCTCAGGAGGCGTCTTGTCGGGCATAGGGAGGGAATTCTCTAACCTAAAAAAGCCCCATGTGCACTTCACACGTACTCCGCTACCCTCGTAGCTGCTTCCGACGTGTAGTGCACGCCTGACCTATTCAGGGGGACCCTGCATTTCTCCACCCGGTAGCGGAGGTCGAGAAATTTGCACCCCAGATCTCCGCAGAATCGTCTGAGCCTCTGGTTTAAGCCTTCTACTCGGCTCCAAACCAGAGGACCGCGATCGGTTCTGGGAACGATACTACAAATACACTCCTGGAAATGGAAAAAAGAACACATTGACAGCGGTGTGTCAGACCCACCATACTTGCTCCGGACACTGCGAGAGGGCTGTACAAGCAATGATCACACGCACGGCACAGCGGGAACACCAGGAACCGCGGTGTTGGCCGTCGAATGGCGCTAGCTGCGCAGCATTTGTGCACCGCCGCAGTCAGTGTCAGCCAGTTTGCCGTGGCATACGGAGCTCCATCGCAGTCTTTAACACTGGTAGCACGCCGCGACAGTGTGGACGTGAACCGTATGTGCAGTTGACGGACTTTGAGCGTGGGCGTATAGTGGGCATGCGGGAGGCCGGGTGGACGTACCGCCGAATTGCTCAACACGTGGGGCGTGAGGTCTCCACTGTACATCGATGTTGTCGCCAGTGGTCGGCGGAAGGTGCACGTGCCCGTCGACCTGGGACCGGACCGCAGCGACGCACGGATGCACGCCAAGACCGTAGGATCCTACGCATTGCCGTAGGGGACCGCACCGCCACTTCCCAGCAAATTAGGAACACTGTTGCTCCTGGGGTATCGGCGAGGACCATTCGCAACCGTCTCCATGAAGCTGGGCTACGGTCCCGCACACCGTTAGGCCGTCTTCCGCTCACGCCCCAACATCGTGCAGCCCGCCTCCAGTGGTGTCGCGACAGGCTTGAATGGAGGGACGAATGGAGACGTGTCGTCTTCAGCGATGAGAGTCGCTTCTGCCTTGGTGCCAATGATGGTCGTATGCGTGTTTGGCGCCGTGCAGGTGAGCGCCACAATCAGGACTGCATACGACCGAGGCACACAGGGCCAACACCCGGCATCATGGTGTGGGGAGCGATCTCCTACACTGGCCGTACACCTCTGGTGATCGTCGAGGGGACACTGAATAGTGCACGGTACATCCAAACCGTCATCGAACCCATCGTTCTACCATTCCTAGACCGGCAAGGGAACTTGCTGTTCCAACAGGACAATGCACGTCCGCATGTATCCCGTGCCACCCAACGTGCTCTAGAAGGTGTAAGTCAACTACCCTGGCCAGCAAGATCTCCGGATCTGTCCCCCAATGAGCATGTTTGGGACTGGATGAAGCGTCGTCTCACGCGGTCTGCACGTCCAGCATGAACGCTGGTCCAACTGAGGCGCCAGGTGGAAATGGCTTGGCAAGCCGTTCCACAGGACTACATCCAGCATCTCTACGATCGTCTCCATGGGAGAATAGCAGCCTGCATTGCTGCGAAAGGTGGATATACACTGTACTAGTGCCGACATTGTGCTTGCTCTGTTGCCTGTGTCTATGTGCCTGTGGTTCTGTCAGTGTGATCATGTGATGTATCTGACCCCAGGAATGTGTCAATAAAGTTTCCCCTTCCTGGGACAATGAATTCACGGTGTTCTTATTTCAATTTCCAGGAGTGTAGTTAGCTCAGATTCCACCCCATGAGTGAGGCTTTCCGCCTTCAGAAACTCCGCCAACCGCCTGTGCGAACTGAGGATGACCTCTGAACCCAGACTGCAGGAGTCATTGGTGCCGACATGAGCAAAAATTTCCAGTCGGGTGCACCCAGTGCTCTCTATCGCCGCCGGCAGGGCCTCCTCCACATCTCGGATGAGACCCACCGCCTTCTTCCCCGACCTTTCCGCTATTTCCCTAAGGGGTTCCCGCCTAACGTTGGAGCTCCCAATAACCAATAACCCCCCTCCCCCTCCCCCCCCCCCCCCGTGTGCCTGCTCGGACCTTGCTGAAGGAGCGGCCACATGTCCACTCACAGACAGAGCGGGTGATGCCACACGGCCTGCCTCCACATTGACCCTCCGCCTCGTGCGCCGCGAACGCCGCTGAACCCGCCACTCCCCTTGGGGAGAGGGTGGCCCAACCGCGCCCGATACCCGCGAAGATGTCTCAATAGCAGGGGCAGTGGGTGAAGCCTGTAACACCTGGAGTGTACCATCAACACGTTCAGCTGTTCGCGAACAGTGGCCAGCTCCTCCTGCGTCCGTACACAGCAGTCGCACGTCCTATCAATCCTAAGAAATCAGTTTACTGTAGAGAGTTAATCAACTTTTAACTAGACTGTTAATTCACTAAAGGCGGCTGATAGTTGACTAAACTGTGGTTACTAGACACTTCTTGTAGAAAACAATGAAAATAGCACTACCTGTCTCTGGACTGTATTGAAAACAAACACTAGCACTACTGGCACTATGGCTGACTAAAGGGACTCTCTCTGACTGTATTCAAAATAAACATGAAATCTATGGACCACTACTACTAGCACTCGATCTGAAGATGGTGATAAGCCGAAACCGGTGATAAAGTGTAAAGAAATCTATGTGATCAAGAAGGACTTGTGAAAATAAAAGTGCTGAAAGTAAAATGATGGCGGACTCATATACAGGCTGTATGTCTTCAGTTGATATGACCATAGGCTACTTAGAGCCAGGAGCGGCATTATAGTCGATTCGAGAAATTACTAGCAGTAAATAAATTCTGCGCACTCCAAAGCAGGAAAAAAACGAGTTTCAGCCTTGGAAGCAGAACAACATATCGAAAAATTAGTGAAATACTGAGACCACAATAGTAACGTAAAAAAGCAACTGAAAGAGACCAGTGAATCCAAAACACAAGACTGCTCGAGGATACCATCAAAATCAGTGTGAACATGAGTGTCCGTTGTTATAGTCAATCAAAAGGGCAGGTCATGATCCACAACTGCCAGGATGCCTGACAGAACTTGTTAGTGAAAACGAAAAGTTTATATAAAGTGTCGGGGACTGTAATTGGAAGCTCTCCAGTCAGTCTATGACAAACCAAAGCCTGAATGACGTATCACGGAGATTCGTTATGAATGCGACATCGGGACAACTGGAAGTTGCTGTATCATGTATCAGTACCACACTACAGGCGTCGCAAATGTCCGTCTGATGCTTATTCGGTCGCACGGGATCTGGTGGACCAAATGGTGCTCATCCACTTATCCACGCCTTCAGCGGCTCTGTACCACGCCGCCGTTATGTATGTAGGACGGTTGGAGGCAGCCGCTCAGCCCACTTGCACGTACGGCCTCTTCGCTATGGCACCATCGTTCGTGATTACTACAGGGAGCCCCATCCTTGTTGACACTCTTACAACTGGAGCCTGTTTCTTGCTGCATTTTTTGTAACGAGTCTTCGTATGCTTGGAGAAATACAAGTTAAGTAAATCTTCTGTATGTTGTGTTAGTTAATCATTTATGCTCCTATCCATCTTTCCTACGATGACAGTTGCCGCACCACTTGTAGCCCACGTCTCCGTACCGTTGTACACAACAGAACCTATCGGTAAAAATGAAATGGAAGCAGCTCTGAAACAAATCAACAAGTGTAAACAACTGTAAGGCGCCAGGGGAAGATCAGATCACAAGCGAGATGTTTAAAATTGGACGACAGACGAAGAAGCATTCCCAGTTCTGTTAAATAAACGTATAGAGAAAGAGAAAATATGAGGTGTACCGGTATGAAATGAGCGATAAGATATAAATGTGTTGATAGGGAACATTTGTTGTGAACGATCCTTAATTTTTTTTTGGTTGGTTGGTGTGACATCAGTCAAAGATATTTAGTATACGTCAGTCAAAGATATTTAGTATGCATCGAATTGTTACTGGCGATGAAAAACGGATTTATTTCAAGAATCCTAAACGGGAAAAATCATGCGTTAATCCGAGACAACCATCAACATCTACTGCAAAACCGGATCGATTCGGCAAGAAGACAATGTGTAAGTAGGCTGTGTGGGTTTTTTATTGCTAACGCCACGTAGCGCTCTGTATGAACATCACTGGCTGTGCTGTGTGCAGTCTGTGGCTGGTTTGCATTGTTGTCTGCCGTTGTAGTGTTGGGCAGTTGGCTGTTAGCGGCGCGTAGCGTTGCGCAGTTGGAGGTGAGCCGCCAGCAGTGGTGGATGTGGGGAGAGAAATGGCGGAGTTTTGAAATTTGTAAGACTGGATGTCATGAACTGCTATATATATTATGACTTTTGATGATATTAAGGTAAATAAATTGTTTGTTCTCTATTAAAATCTTTCATTTGCTAACTATCCCTATCAGTAGTTAGTGCCTTCCGTAGTTGGAATCTTTTATTTAGCTGGCAGTAGTGGCGCTCTCTGTATTGCAGTAGTTCGAGTAACGAAGATTTTTGAGAGGTAAGTGATATGTGAAAGGTATAGGTTAATGTTAGTCAGGGCCATTCTTTTGAAGGGATTATTGAAAGTCAAATTTCGTTGTGTCAGTTTAAGCACAGTAAATCATTAATTGTTTAAAGGGACGTTTCAAATGCTCTGTGTTTGGTGGGATCAGAAAGGTGTGATGTATCATGAGCTTCTAAAACCCAGTGAAACTGTGAATACTAATCGCTACTGACAACAAAAGATCAATTTGAACTATGCATTAATTGAAAAAAGATCAGAATGGGCCAGAAGACATGCAAAGTAATTTTTTTACACGACAATGCACCTGCACACGAAGCAAAACTGGTTCAGGATACAATCAAAACACTTGGCTGGGAGCTGCTACCCCACCCGCCGTATTCACCAGACTTGGCCCCTTTCGACTACCATTTGTTTTCATCAATGGGACACGCATTGGCTGAGGAACACTTCGATTCCTACGAAGAAGTCGAAAATTGGGTGTCTGATTGGTTTTCTTCAAAAGACGAACATTGCCATTGGACTGGTGTCCACAAATTGCCAGAAAGGTGGTCAAAATGTATAGAAAGCAATGGTCAAGGTTTAGAGCTGCCTCGGTTGCCATCAATCCTCTCTCCAACTCATAGCGAACAATGTGTTGCAAATGTTACACCTTTTTACTCTTGGGACCCTATTTTGCAGTGTTTAAACAACGTTCACAAGTTTCAAGTATGAAAACTACAATAGATAACTGCAAGATAAACCGTAGAAATTCTAGTAAGAAGATGACCGTTGACAAATACACGTATAACGCCGCACCGCGATCACTTGGTCGGAATTTGTCGGACGTGAGGCGGAGGGTTGCTGGTAGCCGGTGGCCGCTGTAGAGCGAGGGAACTCTCGAGCGTGAACTGTTCTGATCTTCACGCACCCATGAGCTGTTTTGTGGCTGTGTCTCCGGGCGATTTTCCTGTTGCTGGTGGGCTAGAAAGGTAAGCGAATTACCTTTGAGGTTCTATCGGACTAATAACATTAGGAGACAGCCGAAATGCAGTTTAAAAAGTAGAGGAAGGAGTGGACTCAAACTCGAGATTTGCGTCTACATTGTACGACACTTATCACTAGACCACAAGCTCGAGAAGAGGACAACACTTCCTCTACACACTTCCTCATCCTACAGTGTTGCCACATAATGGAAGTGGTCGGTTTTATTGCCTGCCGTAAGTGAATGACTCCTACTTAGTCTCGGCTGCAGCCTGCCAATGGGTGGGTATTATGTCTTCCACAGTACATATTGGGGAAGTTTCTGAGATTTAAATGTTACGATGCATAAACAAGGTAGGTGGACTTCCACTTGTCCAATTTCAGTTGCTTTCTTTATGAGCCTTCTTATATCTTTTAGTAATTATTCAGACTTTGTTGCTGCAAAGATACCTTCTCTACATTATGATGGGTCACCACTGTGAGGAAATCCCCTGCACCTTTGTTAGAAGATTGAGGGTGTAATTTTCCATACTTTTCTCCTGAAAACATCAAGCAGGATTAGTCATCTGAGATGCCGTTGACTATTGATTTTGTAACATATATTTCATTTTACCTTTCTATAAAGACATTAAGACTGGCTGTCTTTTGAAGAGTAATCTTGATGTAGCGAAACTTTTTCTCCCTGTATTTTATTCTCGCCACTTTCAGATTTTCAAGTGTTCTGTAGCTAATATTATCGATAGCTTTCTCTACATATTCAAATGTTACACGTTTAGGCTCACATTTTCTGCCTATCTTCTAAGATAAGTACCGATGTTAGCCGTGCTCTCTTCCACTCTTTCCATTCTTCTGTAAATAATTAGTGTCAGTGTTTAGCAACAATGACTTATTGAACTGATGATTCTGTAATGTTCACATATGTTTCCAAATACGTTCTGTGCATCTGGAATTATTACATTGAACTCTGAGGGCTATGTTGCTTGTCTCATATGTCTTTTACACGAGGCGGAATGATTGTCTCGTGGTTGGTTCTTCCAAGACCCTCAATAGCTTCGAGAATGTACTTTCGGGGACTTGTTTCGACTTAGGTCTTTCAGCGCTCTGTCAAATTCTTCTCACAGTGTCACGTCTCTCATCTCATCTTCATCTACTTCCTCCTCGATTTCTATAACCAACACTTCTAGATTGTTTTACTTGTGTGGGCTATCTGCGTATTCATTTAATCTTTCTTCTTTACTTAGTACTCGAGTTTCATCTTAGCTCTTGTTCTAACGCATTTGTTTCTCTTTTCTCCAAATGTTTCTTAAATTTTCTCATCTAGCCATTCTTGCTTTGCTATTTTGCACTTTCGCACAATCTCATTGTTCTTGGGCTCTGCATTCCCTATTCCCTGCTTCTTTTGTTGCATTTTTATGTTTTCTAATTTTATCAGTTGAATTCATTATTTCGTGTGTTATCCAAAGATGTGCACTGGATATTTTCTTTTTGCTTGTTTGATCCTCAGTAGCCATCACTACGTTGTTTCACAAAGCTACTTAATCATGTTGTGTTGCCCTCCTTTCCTCTGATTCAGCCAACAGTTACGAAATGGTCTCTTTCAATCTGTCGACAGCATCTGGTTCTTTCAGTAAAACTAGATCATTTTTAATGCCTTACCTTCTGCAACTTCTTAAGTTTTAATCTGCAGTTAATAACCAATAAATAATGTCTACAGTAGACGTCTAATCCTGGGAATGATTTATGTTTTAAAAAATGGTACAGAAGTTTCTGTTTTAGCACTACTAGCTTGCAACTTGTCTGGAACCATCCTCTGTCTACAGGAAATTTTGACATTTACATTATTGCAGCAGACTTCGGTTTATTGGTAGAATGCTAGGGAAATGTAATTAATCTACAAAGGAGATTGCTTACAGATCACTCTTTCGACCCATCCCAGAATATTTTTCTAGTATGTACGACATGTACCAAAAAGGACTATCAGGGGATATTGAACGGAAGGGTGGCACTGAGATGTTGAAAGATCGGAACTGACAGACTCTTCATAATAGACGGAAACTACCCTGAGAAAGTCTAATAACAAAGTTTCAAGAACTAGCTTTCAACAATGAGTTTAGGAATATACTATAACTCCCTACATATAACTGCCATAGGAATCGTGAGGACAAGATTACTTACAGTACGCACAAAGGAATTTAAGGAATTATTTTTTCCATACTCCATATGTGCATGGAACCAGGAAAAGCCCTAATAACAGGTAAAGTCGCAGATAGGCGCAAGAAAAAGACTCTCACAATTAAAGCTTTCGGCCATTAAGGCCTTGGTCAACAACAGACACACATAAGCACCCACCCACACACAATCACTAAATCGCATCTCTCTCTCTCTCTCTCTCTCTCTCACACACACACACACACACACACACACATACACACACACACATTAACACACACACACGACTGAAGTCTTATTACATTCCAACCTGGGTTAATACAGTGAGACAGATGTTATGAATTTTAGACTTTATAGATGTTGAATTTGATTTGTACAGCTACAGATGTGGATAGAGTCTGATTATTAGATATAGATAATTAAACAATTCTACCTATAAATACAGAAGTTTGAATCTTAAGTATAACATCAGATGTTTTACATTCAAGTGCAGTACATGCACTAGGAGTTAAATTAGGTGCTACACCTGGACACTCACATGAAGGAACATTTATAATAAACTGTCACAGATTAATCTGTGGTCAATGGTAAGAAAATTTTTGGAGCACCTCACATATACCGTACATGCCAATTGTAATTCAAAACCTTCAGTACTTTTATTCATTAAGTAATTACTTAAGATATTTTTAAGGATTTAGTGAAGATATAACATAAGTATGTCCAACTCAAATAACTAAAAATTTAGTACACCTTGAAGTCAGATGTCTGAAAGTAAATAAGGGTTTCTTAACCAAAAAATAGTAAATTACCACCTGCTCGTGATAGAGAGCTAGAACCTAAATCCCTCAAATATCACCACTCAAATAGTATTATTTATTTATTATCTTTTATACTGTCTTCATTTTCTTCTGGTAGATAAACTTTTTCTCATTCAAACCAAATCTTATTGAAAGAGCAGAAGAAGAAGTAATTGAAAGAAAGAATTGAATCTGAAAATGATAACAAATCTGTTTTTAGCATTTAATCTATCAGCTAATATCTTCAGTTCATCACTAAATTGAATTAAAACATTCTACATCTACTTCTGCATATATACTCTGCACGCCATTGTACGGTTTATCGCAAAGGGCACCTTGTTCCAAACTACAAGTCATTTCCTTTCCTGTTCCACACACCAACAGAGTGAGTGAAAAACGATGTCTGCATGCCTCTGTGTGAGACCTAATTTCTCATATCTTTTCTTTGTGGTCCTTATGCGAAATGTATCTTGGCAGCAGTAAAATCTTTCTGCAGTCAGCTTCAAATGGTGGTTCTCTAACGTTCCCAATGTTGTTCCTGGAAAAGAACATTGCCTTTCCTCCAGCAATTCCTATTTGACTTCCCAAAGCATCTCCATAACACTTATGTGTTGTTTGAATGGCTGCCCCTGAATTGCTTCAGTATCTTTCTTTAATCCAATGTCATGCTGATCCCAAGCACTTGAGTATACACAAGGAAGGTCGCACTAATGTCCTAATGCAATCTACTTTGCAGATGAACCACAATTCCTAAAATTTCATATCGGTTTGCAGCATTAAAACGACATCGATGTGTCTGTCAGGACACTACTAATGCTTTAAACGAACATTTCAGTTACCCACCCAAAATAACTTACATTTTTCTACATTTAGAGCTAGCTGCCATTCATTACACCAAGAAGAAATTTTGTCTAAGTAATTATGAATTCTCCTATAGTCACTCAACTTCAAGAACTTCCTCTACATCACATCAACAGAAAACAGTCACAGGCTGGAACCCACCCTGGCTTCCATATTATTTATGCATACATAAAATAACAGCAGTCCAATCACACTTCCAGGGGGCATCTTACATTTTTCTATATTTAGAGCTAGCTGCCATTCATTACACCAAGAAGAAATTTTGTCTAAGTAATTGTGAATTCTCCTATAGTCACTCAACTTCAAGAACTTCCTCTACATCACATCAACGGAAAACAATCACAGGCTGGAACCCACCCTGGCTTCCAGATTATTTATGCATACAGAAAATAACAGCAGTCCTATCACACTTCCAGGGGCCATACTTATCGGTATCCTAGTCTCTGATGAACACTTGCCATCAAGGAAAATACACTAAGTTCTGTTCTTAAGGTTATTTTTAATCCTTTCTTTATTATGATTAACAATTTCATAAATTAATATTGTATGAAATAAATATGATATGAAATAAACTGAACTTAAATTTGTATAATATTATGGTAGAACCAGAATCATTTAGTGGTATAATATTAATTTTTATTTCAGTTTTCATTATAATATTATTTAACTATTTTATAGGAGTATTCCCATACTTCCCATATTTACCATTTGATTAAGATTTATGTAGTTTCGATGAATGACTCACATCAATCATGTATTTTGTGCATCTGGTGCTACAAGGTACATGCCCTGCATTAATATCACTGAAACAATTAGGAATGTTATTCCTCCATCAATCAGGGTAGCCACAAATATAATTGCAAGGAATTTGTTATTAACACTACTGGGAAACAGAGGACCATCAATAGAAATAAACTTAATTTCATTATTAATTATTGGGCACTTGTTGTTACTACTTATGGGATGATCAGCTGTAATAATTTAAGCTTATGCATTTTCTATTCATGAAAACAACTCACTTAAATCACCATTTCACCTAGTAGATTGTAGGCATTGCCAATTACCAGGAGCAGTTTGAAAAATAGTTTTAGTATCTCCACTAATTAAATGATTTTGTTTATTTAGTAGTAACCTATTTATAATTGGATTCACAATTACATGACTTACAATAAGTTAATAATGTCAAGGTGTAGTATGAGAAGGTACATATAGAGGATTACACACAGGATTTGTTTCGATTGGATTACGAGGGGAAATAATCTCATATATTACTGCTGAAGCTCTTTTCTTTGTATCGTTCTTTTCAATACATATATATCTACAAGACTATTCTGCAATCCATATGTTAGTGCCTCATAAAAGGTTCATCGATCCAGCTTCAGACGATTTCTCTACCATTCCACTCTCTAACAGTGTGCAGGAAAAATCAACTCTTTCAGTTCCATCCGGAAGAAGACTAGCATCAACTACTGAATTAGGAATATTATAACCACCAATAAGAATTCACCCTTTCATCTCTTTACATATTCCATTACTTAATATAGCCATCATTCTTGAGTTAGGATTAACTAAATATGAATACTTCTGAGCACTATAGAATCTAACCAAACACTGCATTACAAGACCTATTTTTCACTGTATTACTTGGATTATGTTTCATTATATTACAAGCCTGTGAATACCGTGAAGCACCTTCCACTATAACTGCTACAGTATACATATCAACATATTTCATTGTCATAGTATTCCATGGACTACCTGTTACTACTGAAACAATCTTCTAATCAATATGTCTACTCTGACATTCAATAAATCAATTCTTGCTAAGGTGCTGCTTGTGAATTGAAACTGCTATATGACACTGACACTTCATCACTGTAGTATGATTATTCCTATACACTTCAGTTTACTGATGATGTGCATATATGTCTTTCTTGTGTAAATTGTACATCTGGATTACAATAAAAAGCTTGATTGAAGAAAACAAATTTAGTTTATCCACAAGAATTTTCATTGGATATTTTGTATAAATAATTGTTATAGTACTTGCAACTGTTCTATGAAAAATAATGAATGATCAAGAAAAAAAAGATCACAATTCAAATTTGGAACTGATTCGAAAATCTTAACTTGAATACTGTTCTCCCTTTGATTATTCTAAATTGCTGTAATTTCCCTAATTTTTAATGTAGAAATTGCATTAATTTTACCAATTGTAGTTATTATAAAAACATTGTACACCATAAGCTGAACAATATCATCAGTATTTTTCATCTTAGTTTTTTTAGGAGGATTTTATCATATATGAAATCCAGGAACTCTTGAATGAGCAAAATAAAGGGCTGTAGTTAACTGTAACATTTGTATTCCATTAAAGAACTATTGGCATTAATCAATCAACCCAATATGATGAATTGTTGGAGTTGGTTTTGACCTGGAAGTTTGCTAAACATAATCATTCTTATTCTATATTAACTGAAGCCAAATAGAGGCATAATACAGCTGAACTTTTAAGTTCCAAGTAAGAGCATTTAAAGCCAGTATGAAACCCACTAATTTTTATTAGAGTGGCAATTATGTTGAAAAATGCCACACTTAAAAAAGTAAAACAAGAAATAAAAAACTGTTAATAGTTGTCTAAAAAACTAATAATGATATGAAGCAGATAAAACCGAACAATATCTACCAGTAAAAAAAAAACCTTGTCTTATTGTAAATATAGTGATGAAAAGGTAAACAGATTTTTCTTTGCTACCCAGTCACTCACTCGTTACAGGAAAAATGTAAATACTACAAAGAAAGTTTTATATAAATCAAATAATTATAACAAACTTATAAATTACTGGTCGTGAATAGCTAACACTAGCAAAACAGGAGTTGGAGAACATTTTCAAACTGAACGAGAATGCCTGAGTACAGTGAACAGTGCTAAATAGGAATGGTTGAACGAAAATGAGGAATGAGTGACTACCCAAGAAAGAACAGTACTAAACAATCGAGAAAAGGGGGGAAGCACTGAGTTGTTCAAATGACTCTGAGCACTATGGGACTTAACATCTTAGGTCATCAGTCCCCTAGAACTTAGAACTACTTAAACCTAAGTAACCTAAGGACATCACACAGATCCATGCCCGAGGCAGGATTCGAACTAGCGACCGTAGCAGTCTCGCGGTTCCGGACTGAGCGCCTAGAACCGCGAGACCACCGCGGCTGGCGAAGCACTGAGTGTATGTTCATTAGAAGTCGTTGCTCGGTCCTTCCTTTCAGTTTAGTTGTCCATTCCTTTGTAACTGCTCACTCACAAACTACCCACCACTGGAAGACTGATGTTAATGTGCACTAAAATAGCCTGGACTTGCCGAACGTATTGGACCATCCTGCCTATGTATTTGCACTTGTCAAAATTTAACTACACTGACGGTGATGAAAAGTAGCATTGGTGTGTAGGGAAACTGAAAGTAAGGTAAGTGCTGGCCCTAGACGGTCAAGTAGGGTCCGACCGACTGCCATGTCATCGTCTTGCAGTGGCATTGTCGGATGAGATACAAAGGTGCATTTGGTCAGCATTGAGCACTCTTGTTTGTTCTCGTGTTTATTGACCTTGGAGGCCCTGTTAATGGTCGAGGAGCTCCTCATGAAGTTGAACGCGTCTCGTACGAGTCCTCCCACTAAGGAAAAATTCCTGGCAGTACCTGGAGCCCAAGTCGTCTGTATGGTGGGCAGCTGCACTGGCCACTCACCTACGGAGCCGGACAAACTGAAGGGACGATGCTGATGTTCTGCTGCTGTATTCACTTTCTATCAGTTTGTGGAGATGGTGACTTGGGACGATGTCTATTTATTATACAGGATGTAACGGGTATTAGTGCAGATACTTTTATGTGTAATTCCTTAATATATACACACGTCAATATGTTGACTGTTTTTTCTCTTTGTCTGATAGTCTTCGTACAAACATGTCACAGACTTTACGACCTGATGTTTTCTGCATGATTGTAGCTGCGCCACTAAGCGGAGAACACTTGTCAGTATAGACTACCCATTTTGCGTAGATCACAGATCACATGCCGTACGCAGGAAAATAAGCATCAACAGCTTGCTCTTGCCACACAGGAGGTACTACCAAGCTAAAAACATACAACTTTAATAGCAATAGCGGTTAATCTGCAAATGACGTAAATACTGACGAAATGTTGTTCAGTACGCTGCTGTTACTCTCCAGTAGAAAGATCTGAACTAAAAACCGAAACAACCCATGTACTTTTCTTTACAGTGATGTATTGCCTCTTTAACTTTTGAGTATCTTGTGAGATTTTATACCCTTTTGCGATTGCTACAGTTTGAATGCTTGAGCTTGCAGAACATTATCTGCAGTAAAGGGGACTATGTCATCACATGCTGGCATCTATTTGAAGAATTGGGAATGTTAAAGATAGAGTTGCAGTACAATTATTCACTCATGGAATTAGTTGCCAACAGTCCCCAATAACAGAGATATTGTATGAAACATTCTCGGTTTGCTTGCTGCATTAAATCTGGGTGAAATCTGGAGAGATTGGCGAAACCCACCATCGACTCCATCACGAACAACTGACTCCCGTGACTGCTTGTGTGGTGACGATTTGTGATTGGTCGGCGTGAGTCATCGTTGAATCATAATGCTAGATACTACGCTCACGTCAGTAGTGTCTGGCATCACCGCTCTTGTAGAAACGTAAAAAATTCAGGGCATTTCTCTGTGTGTACACAATGTCGAGAACTTACTTCTGTGCACCACTAAGATTATATCTGCATCCCAGTTGCAGCTTTTTTCCCACATTCTAATTTATACATCAAATCAGGCTACTAATAATCAGGCAAATCTGAGTTGGTCCAAACATTATTTTAGTTAGCCTGGTGTGATTTTTCTGTTTAGAAAAATTCCTGTAGAGGGCATGTTGGTCCTTTTGGCAGACCACTTACCTTCTGAAACTGTAAGGATGTTTCGTCATGCTTTGACGACCAACTGTTTCTTGTACAGCGGTAAAATTTTTGAAATGACCGACAAAATGTTCATGGGTTCACCATTCTCCCCAGCAGTGCTCAACTTTCTTTATGGGGCATTGTTAGGAATGTGCATTAAATTTGGCTCTCTTTCGCCTGGTCTCGTTTTATCGATATGTTGACATGTTCATGATCTGACAACACGGCGAATCAATCAAACATGGCGGCGAGTGAGTGACGTGCGTTAGCTTGGCTCGCAAGTTTATGTGAAATCTGGAGGTGTTTCAAGCAGTTAGGCTAGTCTACAAATACTAAAGCCGTATATCTACTGCCGAGTGTCGTATTTTACATCACATACTGAGCGCCAATTACACAGAATCGCACTTAAAATGGAAAATCGCCGAACAACGCGCAGTGCAGGCAACGGCCAGGCCGGCGACAGCGCAGGCGTGGAGTCGACACCGGGAGCTGCGGCCGCTCCGCCCGGCATCGCTAACATCGCCGCACTCGTGAAGGCTGAGGTGAGTGCCGCGCTGCAGGCTAAGGAGACGCTCGGGGTCGTTGTTCTAACCATCACTGATGCTGTCACTGCAGCAGTGACGGACAAAATACAGAAAACTCTGGAGGGAAATGCGAGCGAGATCCGTGCACTGGACACATCGTTAAAAGGAAGTGAGGAGAAAGCACGACTGCTCGAACAGAAATTGAACGAGAAGACGGACGAGCTCGAACAATATCAGAGACGCAATAATCTCAGACTGTTGTGTATTCCAGAGAGTAGCAGAGAGAACACAGATGAACTAGTGATAAACCTTGTCCAAGAAAAGCTAGGCGTGCAGGTGACTCTGAGTGACATTGACAGAAGTCATAGAGTGGGTCGTAGGTCGCCAGGTTCTACAATACCGAGACCTATAATAGTGAAATTTATGTCCTATAGGAAAAGATCTGAAATCTTCAGAGCAAAGAAGAATCTCGCGAAGTTGGGTCTGGCAGTGCGCGAGGATCTGCCCTCTGAAAGACTAAACATTTTGAAGAGCGCGATTTCGAAATTTGGGCTACAGAACGTATGGACAAATGACGGCAGGATAATGGTTAAGACCGAAAACGGAAAGAAAACAATTTTCCTTGTTAATGAACTCGAAAGCCTGTGCCTTAGAAGCTAAATCATGTCTAATCTTGATGCCGCTAACCTGTATGTTTATATTGTTTACACTGTCAACCATATCTCAACTAATGTATTATCAAATTGTTCGTTTCTCTACATAACTATTTTTTTTGTCTCTAAATATTTTTCTCGTGTACTTTTTTTTATTATTTGTATTATCAACTTTTCGTTTCTCCACATAACTATTTTCATCAATAATTGTTTTTCTCGTGTAATTTTGTTAATTATTACATAAGGTAGTCTCACTCCATCCTTAATTAGCAACCCACCATCATACTTCAGTTGTTATCCTAATAAGTGCAAATAATATCCCACTCTGTCGTAACGTGCAGATTACTCCCATTGTGTGTAGCGAAATTCCTTCCCCTGCCAGCCCACAACTACTTCCAGAACCGTTGCAGACTCTCTGACCTTGGCCACAGATCCCGTTGCCTTCCCGGGGACCCACCCCCTCCCCCTCCTGGCCGCTTTCACTGCACAGAACTGGGAGGACACTCCCTTACCCCTCTCTCCCTCCTTCACATGCCTTTCCGCATTCCTCATGCCAGACCCTCTTGTCACCGCCAATCACGACCCGCAAACATCGGTCGGCAGCCTCTTCAGGCAATCAACACCCGAATGCACCAAGCTGCATACTGCACATGCAAATGTCCAGTCTCTGCCAGCTCACTTCAACGAGTTCATATATATATTTCAAAATGCTGATATACACGAAATACTTTTGTCAGATACTTGGCTCAAACCAAGTATTCCTATATCTTTCTCAGGCACGACAGATGCAACAGAAGAGGGGGCAGAGTAGGGGCGTACAAACGCTCTGATTTGTCACCTACAGTACTACACACATCCGACAATAATGTAGATAAACAAGAGGAATATACGTTCATAGAGATCAAATCACTTAACAGAAAGTGCTTAAAATGTGTCCTTTACAAAGCTCCTAATGTAGGTGCGTTCGCCTGCTTCGAAACTGCCCTCTCTAGTCTCGAATAGTCACATGAACATGTAATTATAGCAGGTGACACTAACATTAATTTTCTGTGCAATAGTCCTTCCACTTGGAAATTTAAGAGGATGCTTTCTTCCTCAAACATGACACTACTTCAGCTGTCTCCTACTCATCACACGACTGCCAGTCACACTTTCATATATATATATTCGCAACCAGATCTCCAAACAGAATAATCCACAACTCTCAAATATCTGCGCCTGGCATGTCTGCCCATGACATCATTTTCTTGACGAATTCACTAGAATGTCCTAGAAAGAAACAAAAACTGTCTACACACCGAGACCCAAAACGCATAAATTTGCCTGAACTCGAAACTGAGGCACAAGAAATAGTTGGGGGGATGACTTCTACTCCCCTCATGGACATAAACGACAAACTCCAGGGTTTTACTAACAAAATTACTCAACTATATGACAAATATGCTCCAATAAAGACCAGAAAAGTAAAAAGGCAACCTGCACCTTGGCTGACTGATGAACTAAAACAGCTCATGAATCTCAGAGACACTGCACATCGAGCATACAAGATACACCCTACTCCTGAAAATCATACTGTATACAAGCAGAAACGAAACAAAGTCAGTCAATTGGTGAGAAACGCTTAGCTCAGACATGCCTGTACATTAGCTGACAATAGATGTAGACCAGCTATCCTGTGGAAAAATCTCCGTAGTCTTGGTTTAGGCAAAATAAAAGTTGCAGAAAATCCCATGGTCCCAGCTGAAGAACTAAACCGATTCTTCACATTACCTACAACCGAAATTGAACCGCAAAAAAACAGAGAATCATTGATTACTTCATGAGGATGAACGACTGTAGCAAAGAAAAACTCTATCTACAGCACGTCACTTGCAGTACTGTCAAGAAAGCCATAATGTGGATTAGATCAGCATCTACTGGACATGATGGCGTCACTGTCCAGGTGGTAAAACTTGTTATTGACCCACTACCGCCCTCGATAATAGACATTTTCAACGATTCATTAATCACAAGTGTTTTCCCTGAGGGCTGGAAACTGGGACAAATTAAGCCACTGCCTAAAAAGGACATCGCCATAGCACCCTCTGACAACCGCCCCCATCTGCCTTCTTCCTGCACTATCAAAGGCCTTAGAATATATAGTTCATGACCAGCTCACCAACTACCTAACTACTAACAACCTACTAGACGAATACCAATCAGGTTTCTGTAAACATCGAAACACAACATCCGCACTGATAAAGGCGACAGATGACCTGAAACTTGCCATGGACAGACAAGAAGTGACTATCATTTGCTTCTTAGATTTCAGCAAAGCATATGATACTGTCGACTTCCACATCATACTAGCCAAACTTAGCGGTCTAAATTTCTCACCAAGTGCAGTGCAATGGTTTCGCTCATACATGACGTCTCGTCAGCAACGCGTCCTACCTGGGAATATAAAATCACAATGGCGGCAGGTAGTGTCAGACATTTCCCAAGGCTCAATATTAGGTCCTATACTCTTCTCTCTGTATGTCAATGATGTGTTATCGGTTCTGACCTATCGCAAATACCATATGTATGCTGATGACCTTCAGTTGTATCTAAGTGCGAAACCAAGCAATCTCAAGAAAGCTATTGAAAATTTCAATATTGACCTCGATGCACTGTCAAAATGGGCACAGGACACAGGTCTAAAACTAAACCCATCTGAAACCCAAGCGGTACTTGTTGGTCACTCTAAGCTCAGCCCAAAACATCGCGAATCCGTACCACCTCTTATCCTGAATGGAACAAATATTAACCTCTCTCCCTCAGCAAAGAGCTTGGGAGTAATAATAGATGAAAATCTAAATTGGACAGAGCACGTAACTTCAGTGTGCAAAAAAGCATCAGCATCCCTTCATGTCCTACAAAAATATAAAAAATTCTTCCCTTTCGATCTGAAAAAGAAATTAGTACAAACGCTTATACTCCCAATCATTGACTACAGCGATATTATCCTACAAGGCCTCTCTCAAGAAAATCGCGACGTCTAGAACTGATCATAAATGCCTGCGTCCTATATATCTGTGACGTTCGACTTTTTGATCACATTTCACCAGCATATGCAAAATTGTCCTGGCTGCGTGCAGAGAAACGCAGAGATTTCCATACACTCTGTCTGATCTACTGCCTTATAAATATACACTGTCCCTCATATCTCTCCTCGTCCCTAACGCTCATGTCGGAACAACATGACAGAAACACACGTTCCTATTATAATAAAATCCTCTCCGTTCCACTGCATCGCTCAGTCACCTTCTCCAAGTCCTTTACAGTAGCGGGAACCCGACTCTGGAATAACCTCCCTCGTTAGGATAGAGAACTTAAAAACATGTCCGGCTTCAAAAAACAGTTAATGACGTATCTACTTAAGCAACAGTAATGCCTTCCTCTGTACATGAATGCACTTCACATCATTACTTCCCTCTTTCCCCCTCCTTAAATCTCCCTTCGCCAAAACTCGCTATACTAGTAAACATCTACTTTACACACCAAGATATTAATGTACATCTGCACAAAACCTTCATTACTATTGCCAATTTTTCTCATGTTTCTCATTAGTATTTGACTTTTTTTACTGTTATTATTATTGTTTTTATCATAATCTGTATGTATAGCACCTGTTGTAAAAATACAGCCAGCATTTACTTTATTAGGTCTTAGTCATGTTTATCATTATTATTTGACTTTTTTACTGTTATCATTATTGCTTTTATCATAATCTGCATGTATAGCACCTGTTGTAAAAATACTGCCGCATTTACTTTATTAGGTCTTAGTCACTACTCTTTACTCATATTGTCACTAGAATAATCTAATTTTCTCATTTAAACTATGGTCATGATGTAACTCTGATGTGTGAAATGCTGCATCTGTGGAACACTGGTCCGATGTAAGAGAGGGCCTGATGGCCCTAATCTGATCAGGTTAAATAAATAAATAAGTAAATAATAGCAACACGAAATCACTTTGACCTTTAGCGTTAGAAATACGATGTACTTGGCATTGTATGTGAAGCAGGCGCTAGTAAACGCCTTATTATGACGACTGCACACTGAGTGGAGGAAACGTACATCATGTTAACAGCGACGAAAACGACGTTGCAGTAATGACGTACGGTATTAAGAGCTGAAGCTGTTCCCATTGATCTGGCAGCAGTGAGATCAGCTGCTGTTGATTCCGCTGCACGAGTCGCTGCTCCCGCTATTGCTTTCGAGGTAGTTGTTTATGCTAAAAAAGCTGTAGTCGACCTGACGGCTGGTTTGAACAGCACAGTGCCTTACTAGGCGTGGTACTGTTGGAGGCGGTATGCTGTGCCTTCTGCTGACTTTTGAGCAGACTCACCCAGTCAGTTTCAGGAGGATCTACAGTTTAATGCGAACTGCGAACCACGGTGCAACTCGTGATTTTTCACACCCACAAACCCTGCCTGAGGTGAAAGAAGGTGGTAGGCGATAAAGTAAAAATTCTTGGTGCTGAGTGGAGGAACGAACTTTAGACATCTGGATCTGTAGTCTGACACTGGCACACCAAGCCACATTTCTTATTGATACAACTCCGTAAAAGAGTGAATTTGTATTGAACGTAACTGTTCTAACATCAACTTCAAGTTTACTGACTCGTCGGTAGTTTAGTATCGAGCATGACACCACCCTTATAAATGTCATGAACGCAGCGAACAGAACCCTACTGAGAAGATATAGCTATGCGTGGAGCAGGGAGTGGTAAGGTGAAACGTCCCCTTTGAACAATTATACAAGACTGTGCTTAAACTGAAACACAATATTTTTGGCGCAACGCAATCTGACTTCCAAAAATCCCTACGAAAGAATGGCCCTGACTAACATTAACCTATACGTTTCACAAATCACTTACCTCACAAAAATCTTCGTTACTCAAGCTACTGCAATACAGCAAGTGCCACTACTGCCAGCTAAATAAAAGATTCAAGCTACTGAAGGCACTAACTACTGATAGGCATAGTTAGCAAGTGAAAGATTTTAATACAGAACAAACAATGTATTTACCTTAATAGTCATAATATATATATCAGTTCATGACACCAATTCTTACAAATTTCAAAACTCCACCATCTCTCTCCCCACGTCCACCACTGCTGGCGGCTCACCTCCAACTGCGCAACGCTACGCGCTGTTAGCATCCAGTTGCCGCTGCCCAACACTACAATGGCAGACAACAATGCAAACCAGCCACAGACTGCACATGGCACAGCCAGTGATTTTCATACAGAGCGCTACGTGGCGGCGGCGTTACCAATAAAAAAACTTAAACAGCCTACTTACATAGCCCCCATGCTCCCCACAAAAAAATTTACAAATTGTTTTGGGCAGTGGCCAATACAGATTTGAAATTTTTTTTCATAATTACAATGACAAAGAAATGTAATGCACACACTTATCGATACAATGTTGGTCAAAAGCTAAAATTTTCTCACAGTCCATAAAGACAGTCCTGATCATTCATCAAAGTAAAATTGCAATGTTTTTCTCAAAGTCTGAGTAGTAAAAGAAAATGCACACGGAAGTAGTGGATTTCCATGCAGTCTTGAAGAAGTAGTGTTGTCCTTTCATCGGAAAGACAGTGCTGACTCTTGACATGCAGACAGGTAATGGGCCACAACAGAGCAAACCCACAGCAGAGTCAGTCGAAGTTTTGAAGAATATCGGTAGGTAGGTCGTCACAGAGTAGACCCATTGTAGTCCTGGTAGAGATTACGGTATTGGTGGGCCACCAGAGGTGCAGACCCACTGCAGTCCTTGTAGAAATAATGGTATTGGTGGGTCATCAAAGGTGTAGACCCACTGTAGTCCTTGTAGAGATGGCCAGCATCCATCTGTTTGACTGTGTAGGTGCACAATCACCATTGAAGAGTCTTGCAGATAATATAGCAAGTCCATAACCACCACTTGTGCACTCTCAAAAACTGTTTTTGAAATGTCCTTAGAACCAGCAATGCTGTTATCCAGTCCCTTACTGAATTATTAACACACATGCAAACACTATCAGTCCCTACTTCTCACATATTGTCCATATACTATGACCAACAGAAATGTGTGCAGTGAAATGTAATTTACAAGTTACTTAATTTGATGAACTGGTGTCAATTACAATTTTATAACATAAGAATACAATAACAAAGGTACAAAATACATCTTTAAAGAACATAACAATACAGATAACATTTGTAGTAGTACAGGCTTTACAAAAGAATCGAAATAGCAAATACATCAGTGTTACCAAAATTACGACATAAGTACATACATAAAAGATCAGAACAACTTTTGAAACATCAACTTCACACATGAGCATTAGAACAAAACAGAATAAATAATGTGTAAATAACATGTTATTAATGCAAATTGTATTTGAGGATAACAGTATTCCTCATCATAGTGAATGTAGCTTAGTATTAGAAAAATTCTGCAACATAAGTCTTATCAGATAAACATATAAAGACAGGAAGAACATAAATACACAAGGGTACACAAACACATAGTGGGATAACACAAGGAAAGGGCAGGGTTTGTTTTACTGCAGTATTTTGCAAACAAAACTTTCTTTACTTCTTGGAGATCTCCCTTCGTTCTTCATTATTTCCAAAAAGTCCTGTCTATACCTGCTTTCTGTACTTTTCTCATATAACCTCTCAGTGCATTTCTTCAAATCCATCGCAACTCATTCTCTTATATAGGCTACCCCCTCTTAAGCTAACTTAAATCTACTGAGCTCAGATGCATAACTAAGGGACGAGGCAATGCAGCAGCACAAAACAATTAATACAAACAGCAATGAAAAAAAAGGTGCAGGTAAGCAAAGCAAGCAGCAATAAATGTAATAACTTATATCTAAACATGACAAACCCAAAAGCAGAAAAAATAGTACACTGAAGACAACAACGCAGATAAGGGAAATGTATATTCACATCTTAATGTCTATGTAATTAAAATGGTGCACCACTACTTATTCAATGAAATAAATTACCAAGTACTTGAAAAGAAAATTATGTATGCAGTTCCTGTGAAGGGAAATGTTTTTTTGTGCTCCCTCATTTTTTTTGGAAGTATATCACATTATTATTATATACTGGATCTGTAGACAGAAAATATTTATATTAGTGCATCTATAAAATTTTATTTTAACCAATTCTGCAGTGCAGCTAGAAATTAGATATTAAACAAAATAGGCAAAGCAAGGCGTGAAACGTCATTCTCTAGCCATAAGGTATTTCATAATGCAGTAAACAATCTTCCAAATAGTAAGCCAATAGACATGAAACGTTTCTCATCATTTCATTTCAGTAAATATCATAAATTAAGAGGTTCATAGTATAATCATATGTTTTCAAGTTTGAGTGTGTCGTATTTACGATGCTTTCCACAAAGGAATGAATGTCAATAGCGAGGATAATGGCCTCTTTTTTTTTTTTTACCTAATGGCTTTCTTTTGTCAGACGACTACCTTTCAGCTGGGCGCCCAAAACGCATTACGTCAAGGTCACTTACCTTTCTTACTGAAATATTTATGACAGCTGTTTCCGCTACAGTGACAGTCTCATATACAAATATTTTCACAGGTTGAGAATTGGCGTTACAAATGTATAGAAAATAAAATCCTATAAATATAACAGTGTCCAAAAGAGTTCCGTCGCCATTGTAATATATTCACGCATTTACATACATTTCATAACTCTTAAAGTACGATTCTTGGTTTCCAACAACCTTTTTCACAAATCAGAGTCCCTAACCACTACTCATTATTCCTTACCATATTATACATATACATATTCGTTGACACTTCTTCCATATTTCATCATAAGAAATACGTAGCACAATCAAATTCCTCATATATGGTAGCATAATCTTATTGATCATAAACATACCTCAACAGCAAAATACACATCGTCGTCGTAAAAATAACATCATAACACCTCAGTCAAATCTCTAAAACACCGTAGCTTTCTGCAATAATGTCAAAACCTAAAAAATTCTCTGCTCATTTCAATATTGTCATCTACCTCAAAAGTACTTTAAAAATCATGATCCCATACCAAATATGTCATTCAAAGCTCTCATAGTATCACAATGGTTGAGAAAAAATATGAACAGTTCACGAAGTACAGACAAAATACAATTTCATAAGTGTGAAGTTATCCAACGGTGTAAATATGTAAACGTCTGTCACTGATGTAGTAAAATAAATGTTTGTCTCTTTGTTGGCGCGCGCCGTTATTGGGATTAGGAGACCTAACATCTACAAATTCACCTTGCCGAGAGGGCCCTGTCCTGTAGGAATCCCGCCAGTTCTGATGCAATTCAGGTCTGTCATTTTGTCGGTAGATTCCATAGTTTGTTTCTTGTCGGCCACGTGGTGGAGAATTTCTCCCTGAATCATAACTGCTCGCTGGACCGTTGCGTCTGAAGTTATTCTGTCTCCCGTGATAATAATAATAGTTCTGGTTGCCATATTGTCTGTTTCTATGATTGTCTCTGTCATTTTCATTACTACGGAAATACGATCTTTCTCTGTAACTATTACTCTGCCAGTGGTTGTCATACGGGTTGTGTCTGTTTTGGTCACGATTTGTGTTGTGAGAATAGCCTTGTCGTGTCCAGTTGTTATTTCTTTCATCGCGGAATTGCGACGGATATGACCTGTAATTGTTGTGCTTCTGTTTTCAGGTTCCGCGATTGTCAGTGTCAATTTCCAGTTCTTGTAAGAGTCGCTGAAAAGCTTCAATGTCGTCTTTGCACCGTCCTGCCAAAATAATATGTCGTAAATGTTCAGGAAATTTCATTAAGCAAATGTGGATGAGTTCTGTGGGGCTGTATGGGTTTGAAAGATATTGATTCTTATGTAACATGTCTTCAAAATATTTGACAAGACTGGAAAATTCAGATTGTTCGAAATGTTTCATCATTATGATGCCATGTTTTACTCGGTCTTGTGTAGGTTGAGACCAATATGCTGAGAGGAAGGCATGGTAAAATTCTCCTTCACTATGACAATCGTGAATGACCGATCGCATTCTTACAGATGGTTCATTCTCCAAGTAGCCACACGTAAATTCTAATCTGTGCTCTAATGACCAGTTGGGAGGAAAACAATGAGAGAATTGATGGAGCCACGCTTGTGGATGAATGTCGTTGCCAGAATTCTTAAATGTTTTGAATTTACGTGTAGTAATGACAAGCTTATAGTCAGAATCATCGTGTCGGCGGGTAGCATATCGTTCATTGTTACGTCGTGTCGGCAGTTCCATCTCAAAATTCGGTGCACCTTGCCAATTTCTTTCACAATTTCCCAAATGCCCTGTGTTATTATTTTGTGGCTTTTCCGTATTTCTAAGTCCCTCTTTCCGTGTTGGAGCGCGAGTGTCCTCTGAAATACGTAATTCTTGTATTACCTGTGTCAGCTGATCTTGCACTTCCCGGATTTCTCTTTGGTGTTGTGTATTAATTTGATTCTGATTTTGTTTGAATTTCCTAATTTGTTCGCACTCTTCTGTATCATTCAGATCATCATCTATCTTCGTAGATAAGTTAGTGAACTGATCTGAAAGTTCGGGTACTTTCTTCGATAGTGAACACATTTCCTCAGTGTGTTTTTCTGGACCAAGTTTCAGAGTATCCATTTGTGTTGAAATTGAATCTACTGTGACCTTTAAGTTTTCCTGAGTTCTTGCAAGTTGCGTAACCGAATCGGTGGATGCAACTGAGTCCATTTTAGCTTGCAAGGTGTCGTGATTTTCACGAACAATAGTTTGCAGTTCTTTTATGGCTGCTTCATGATTCTGTAATGCATTTTCATGCCGCGAAAAAATAGGTTTAAAATGCTCACAAATTTGTGTTTTTACGTCATTACAGATTTTTTGGCATTTCGATTCAATGTTATGTAACTCAGTTGTTAAATCGTCACGTGTTTGTTCAAGTGTGCTGTCTAACTTCCGAAGATTTTGTTCCATTGTGTCTTACTGTTGCTGTGTTTGTCTCTGGTGTTGTTCCATTGTGTCTAACTGTTGCTGTGTTTGTCTCTGGTGTTGTTCCATTGTGTCCAACTTTTGAAGGTTTTGTTCCATTGTGTCTAACTTTTGAAGATTTTGTCCCATTTGTTTCTGATTTTGTTCAAGCGTTGTGTCTAACTTTTGTAGCCTTTGTCCCATTTGTTGCATTAACTGTAATAACAGTGCACTGGTGTATGCAACATGTTCCTCAGTGCTTTTCGGCAGTGCATTTGAACCGGCAATATTCGCATTTTGAAAAGCAGAAAATGTGTCTTGATTTATTTGAGAAAACGGTGAGGACGCAAAATCTGAATCTACAGTATTTGCAAGATTGTGTCCTGTCATTTAGGAATCCTGAGGCGAACTGTTGCCGACCGATCGATCGATAATGCTTCCCTGTTCACTAATTGTTTCACTGCCAACACCATTATTTGCAGCCCGCTCCATTTCCCTATGTACAATTACCAAATTACTACTTTGAACGTTAGTGAATTCATTACATGGTGACGCTAACACACTGCTTTCGTCTTCACTGTAATTTCTCAGTATACTTTGGAGCCTAGTGTTACGTTTTTCACACGCCGTTATTGTCACAATAATTCACACGACAACACAGAAAAACACAATTTGAAGAACAAAAATAAGAGAACACATTAACATAGCACTGAAAATAATATCTAGTTAATTGCAAGCGCAGCTACGAAATACTTCGTGCAAAACTACATGCATGCCACAACTATTTTACTGTACAACTACAAAGGAAATTCTCTCTATGATTACGCGCTAGCAATAAACAAAAGCTACACTACTTACACAAACTACAAGGAAAAAATCAGAAGATTCCAGTGAGGTATCCTTCGCTAAGGGTCGACATATGAAACGTCCCCTTAGAAAAATTATACAAGACTGTGCTTAAACTGAAACACAATATTTTTGGCGCAACGCAATCTGACTTGCAAAAAGCCCTACGAAAGAATGGCCCTGACCAACATTAACCTATACGTTTCACAAATCACTTACCTCACAAAAATCTTCGTTACTCAAGCTACTGCAATACAGCAAGCGCCACTACTGCCAGCTAAATAAAAGATTCAAACTACTGAAGGCACTAACCACTGATAGGCATAGTTAGCAAATGAAAGATTTTAATAGAGAACAAACAATGTATTTACCTTAATATCATCAAAAGTCATAATATATATATCAGTTCATGACACCAATTCTTACAAATTTCAAAACTCCGTCATCTCTCTCCCCACGTCCAACACTGCTGGCGGCTCACCTCCAACTGCACAACGCTACGCGCTGTTAGCATCCAGCTGCCGCTGCCCAACACTACAATGGCGAGTATTACAACAATGCCAACCAGCCACAGAGTGCACACGGCACAGCCAGTGATTTTCATACAGAGCGCTACATGGCGGCGGCGTTACCAATAAAAAAAAACTTAAACAGCCTACTTACAAAGGGACTGGGCTTCAGAAAGTAAACTTCTTACAGATCAAATTTAGTTTTTTTACCAGAGGTGTCCACAAAGTAAATTTGTCACAATTTAAAAATACAACCGTCATGTAAGCCTTAATACGGGTTAAAAAATTGCAGTCAGGAATCAGTTACACTTATCAACGATTACAACACTCTTCAGAGAAAATTTACCACAGTTGAAATACGCAGTTTTCAAATAAACTATTCACAGTTGCGAAAGCAGTTAAGGATTTTTAAACATGTTTAACTAAAAGTTAGGGTTACTTCACCATTTGTAAGCTTAACAGACACAATAAAAAGTTCAATGATTAAAAGTAATAAAAGAATCGTTATCTGCTTATGTGTAGTAAACACTCTGATTCAGCACATCAGTCTATGTCGGCCTCGTACAACAGACCGCGTGGCTATACAAATTACGAAAGCAGGTCGCGCTGCTCAGCCACTTTGCTACAACAGAAGGAAAGCAGTGTTATGTACATGGCTTGTATGAAATCGTAGAGAACACAATGTAACCAGCTGTTAAATTTGGTTGTTCATCTAAAAGATCCTTGAATATTTGTTTAGCAATGAAATCTCGTGTACAAGAGTTTGTTGCCTTTCATCGCTCTGAGCTTCAATTCGTCTAATTCTGCAATCTTAGGAAGGAAGAGAACATTCTTTGATGAATGCTTTTTCATCAAATTCTTTTCTTCCTAGTCTTACATTTATAACTGCTTTTGTTGTTTATGCACATGAGCAAATGAGAAGGAAAAGCATTCCTGTAATGTTAGAATACAGTGTTGGAGCTGTACTGCTTGACACAGTAATGTCGAGGAAATATCTAGTCCTAACGTCGCGTAGCGAAATGATATGGAATGATCACGTAACGTCGGTTTTAGGGAAGGAGAATTTTAAGAGCGTGCAGCTGATCAACAAAGGAGACTGCGTGCAGAACACTTTTGACACCCATTCTTGAGTACTGTTTAAGTGCTTCGGCTCTCCAGCAGTTCGGGTTAAAGGGAGATTTCGAAGTAATTCAAAGGCGTGCAACTTGTTACCGGCAGGTTCAATCAAAACGTGAACTCAAATGAGAATCGGCTGAGGGAATATGACGTTTCTTTCGCCAAATAATAGTGACAAAGTTTAGAGAACCGTCACTAGCGACGGACTGCAGCACTTTCCTACTGTCAAGAACACACACTACCCTATCAAAAGTATCGGGACTCCCCGATGTAATGCGGAAATGATTGCTAGATGTCACTAGACGCGGACCCACCAACACGAAAGGAGGCGCGGAGTGTTATGTCGTCAACAAACGCGATGATTGGTCAGAAGCCGTAGCACACGTACATTGGTATCGTTACGCTCTTGGAAGTAGGTCCTACTTATGTATTAGATATTTAATTACAAAGTTACGTTAAATGAAACTTAAAGATATTCTAATGCATTAACAACCATCTAGTTTTACTTCATCGCGCTTTAACTTTGTAGTTTTTATTTCAAAAATCGTGTACTGCCGCAGTCTCTGTACTGTTGTGCTCTGATTGTCGCGCTGTTAATACGCAGTAAGAAAATGGCTGGGACTGCTACCGGCTCCGTAGTGAAATACGGGTGTGGAACACGGTTAAAAAGTGCCAAAAATGGATTGATCTTAATGTTATTCATAAATTTACAGAAAAAAATCGGCTTAGAAGTTTTCCGAGGGACCATCTTTGATAGAGTTTAAATACAAATAGACATTGAATGTATAACAGAATCCGTTGCATGGTAGACTGATAATCCGGTGCAGTTCATGGTTTGCTGGTTCACGCCTCGTCTGGTTCGTCCTTTTTTTCGTTCTGTTTGAAATAACTATCGTTAAAGTCATCATCATTTTGTATGAATAATGAGCGCCTTCTTGTTTCTAATTACATATTGTACGCGAAATTCCTGTTGTCATTTCAAAGCCTATAAACGACATCTATCAGAAATCAAAATAAAAGATTTTTCAAAAGAACTAGAAAAAACAAAGCTGGGATGAAGTGTATAAGGAAACCAATGTGAATATGAAATTCTCCAAATTCTCCACATTGTTTAAATTGAACTTTGAAACAGCATTTCCAAAAGTATGCATGACTGTATCAACATCTCACAAAAACAGATGGATAACAGCAGGTATTAAGAAGTCCTCCCAAACACTTTAACACCTCAGTTCCATGAAAAAGATTCACAATGATCCAGAATTCTTAAATTTCTATCATAGATACAAAAAGATTTATAGGAAGGTGCTGATTGCTGCAAAAAAGTCATTTAATGACAAAATAATATATAATGCAGAGAATAAAAGCAAAGCAGTCTGGGATGTCATAAAAAAGGAAATGGGGAGAGGCAAACAAATGCAGAATAACATACTGCTAAGGGAGGGGGATAAGGTAATAAATGATCCACAACACTTAGCAAACTATGTAAACGAGCATTTTTCAAGTATTGCAGAGAAGTTACAGCAAAAATTCCCCAAAACAAATATAACACCTGCAAAAAATGTTGCACTAGATACAATGATGTTACTTCCAACCACAGAGAATGAAGTCAATAAAACTGTTCAAAAGCTAAAAAATAAAAAGTCAGAAGGCTTAGATGATGTACCAATGTGTGTACTGAAACAATGCATAGGGATTATACAAGGCCCATTAACAAATATAATAAATGAATCCTTCACATCAGGGACATTTCCAGAGCAGCTAAAACAGGCAATAGTTGTACCTTTGCTTAAGAAAGGTAATGCAGAAGACATAGAAAATTACCGGCCCATTTCCCTGCTGTCAGCATTCTCAAAAATAATAGAAGCAATTATGAAAGACAGATTAATGAATTATCTGAATAAATACAATCTTTTAAGCAAATCACAGTTTGGTTTTCGAAGTGGCAAAAATACGGAGTCAGCCATAGTAGAATTCACAAAAGTTGTACTTAATGCTCTTGATAAAGATGAGTGTGTCACAGGCATATTTTTGGATCTTTCTAAGGCTTTTGATACAGTCGACCACAAGATTCTATTAAATAAATTAGAAGCATTAGGAATAAGAGGGGTAGCTAATGACTGGTTTCGATCATACCTAACAGATAGGGTACAAAGAGTAGAGATAACACATACTTCAAATAGATCTAAACATTTAGTAAAATACTTATCAGAACCAAAACATATTAATATAGGGGTTCCACAAGATAGCATATTAGGACCAATACTATTCCTGATATACATCAATGACTTTCCCAGTAGTGTTACTCATGGTGAGAAAATTCTCTTCGCTGATGACAGCAATATTATAGTCACTGAGAGAACAAGAGAACTCCTTACCGAGAAAGCAAATGAAACTCTCAAGGAAGTTTACGATTGGTCAATAAGCAACAAATTGACATTAAACATAAAGAAAACTAATGCCATGAACTTCAGTTTGAAGAGGAAAAATGACAATGTTAAATTAAATGTAGATGGCACCTCTATAGACTGTGTAACAAATGCAAAATTTCTAGGAATGAATATTGACTCTCAGCTGAAGTGGTGCGAACACACGAAGGTACTTGCAAACAGAATGTCATCAGCATGTTATGCCCTTAGAATTCTATCATCTGTGTGTAACATGCAGTGTCTTTTAGTTACATATTATTCATATGTACACTCAATTCTTAGCTATGGCATTCTTTTTTGGGGAACAAATCCACAAAATATGAACACAATTTTCAAACTCCAGAAAAGAGCCATAAGAATAATAACCAGAAATAGTAGTCGAGCTCATTGTAAAGATCTGTTCAAAACACTGGGAATTTTAACTGCTCCATGTGAACACATTTACCAGTCAGTTGTACACATCAAAAGTAACATTTGCAATTACTGCACAAACAGCTCTGTCCATGACCATGCAACAAGAGATAGACTCAACTTACATTTACCAAGAAAAAATAAACATAAAACTCAAAACAGCATTTTCTACCAAGGAATAAAACTGTACAATAAATTACCAAAAGAGATTAAAGAAATTTCAAAAATACACTTATTTAAGAAGGCAGCTAAAAAGTACCTGTTATGCAATACATTTTATACATTGAAGGATTACTTAGATAAAGCAGAGTAGGGGTTTGATAAAAAAATGTTATACAAACAAATAATAATAATAATGATGATTATAAAACATCCAATATTCCACATAACACCTTCACTTTATTATTTTTCTTCTTTTTTCCTTTCTAGAGACACTCTCCCCTCAAGCTATGCATAGCACAATACTAACACCTCTTCCTCTTTCTGAGCTAAACATCTCACTCATTATGAAGGGATGCTGACTCAGTTTTTCAGGATAGCAAATGGGAACTTGCAGTACAGAAAATGGCCCAAGGATCACCTGTGTGTGTGTGTGTGTGTGTGTGTGTGTGTGTGTGTGTGTGTGTGTGTGTGTGTGTGTGTGTGTGTATTTAGTGAGTGAAGTGTTATGAAACAATGTGTGTATAGTGTGTGCAGTGACTGATAGTGAAATATGAGTGAATAGTGTGGCATTACATTATTTAATGAGTTATTTGTAAATAAATTATTGTATACCAGGAGTAAAATCTAATGATTGTCTCTAACTAGAAGTCTGTAAATATATGTGTATACGAATTAGCTTATTGTAAATTGATCTAAGCTTGTAAATACTTTGACATGTCCTATATCCTTGTAAAAAGAGATCTACAGATGAATAAAACTACTACTACTACTACTACTAAATATATATTCTTAATTATAGATATTTTATGAAAGATTGTTAATAAAGATTGTTTAAGTTAAGAAAACCAAGTCTGATTTTTTGGACAAAAATGAAAAACCAAATACTCTTTGTTTGTACTGTTGTACATTATTTTATTCCTCAGATGTAGTCTTACACGAACGAGAGTGATAACTGCCGTAAAAAAAAGAGAAACAATCATTTTCATAGCATCGAGAACACGAAGCAAATGCTGCATTTTTACATTTGCCACTGTACCAATACAATATCAACCTAACAGAACTGATCTGGAACCAAGTTAAGGGAGTTGTCGTGAGAAATAACAAGAGTGCTAAGCTGCCAAACGTGCTGGAACTAACGCACGCATCTTTTCCACATGTCACTGCCGGACGCTGGTGGGCACGTCACACAAGAAGAGGAAGAAATGCAGCTCCTGGGTGGGTGCGTGGATGCTGTTGTTGATCGACTCGTATAACGTAGAGGATGACTTCCAGAATTGAAATGTGTTTCTCGGATTCGGATAAGGAAGGAGCTAAGAGATTACTAGACGACTGACTGTAATTAATGCCTTCAAAGGCTTCAGTATTCAACAATACGGTGAAATCCCTGCAGTATGCTTTTACGTCACACATAGCTCGTTCAGAAAAATTACCCTGTGTTTAAGTCAGTAATTTTCATCACTCTTGTTTGTAATTACAAGACAAGTATTTTATGTTTTCCGTCTGGTCACCTAAGAAGCGTGCGGTAGTGCTGGGATTTTGCCGAATATTATTTTATTCTCTTTAAAAATCTAAGTTATATTGTTGCTCTGCTCGTCTCGTCTTACGTCTGAACTGCTCACATTATTGCTGGTTAGTTGGACCAGATGGCTGGCCGGTGCTGTCCAAGTTAAATGCACCGGTAAAGCTATTGTCCCCGCATTATCGCTCGGTATATGTGCGTGTAAGAGAGCATGAAAGGTATCCATAGGATCGTACTTGACTGTGCTGGATGCAGACTGGTTTCCGCTGCATGCGAAACGAAATCCAACGCGATTCAAGCAAACGCGGAAGAATAGATGGTGTAATGCTTACATCAGGTTTATTCTTATCATGAACACAGTATAGTCATTGGATGTCACCTGAGCAATAAACCTAACAGGGGTCACTTTAACCCTTTTAAAGTTTCCCAAGTCAAATGACGGTGGTGTGATTGCGAAATGGAAACGCGAAGGAACAACCACAGCTGAAGCAAGAGCAGGCACACGTCATATACTGACAGAGAGGGACCGTAGAGCAGTGAGGAAGTTGCCTGTAAAAAAAAAAGAAAATAGCATAGGATCAGCGGAAGGAGTCATTCTTGAGATCCAAAATGCTACCAACAGTCCAGATATACAATGTCTGTGCGTAGGGAGTTAGAATGAATGGGGGAACACTGGTGGGGCAACTCCTGATGAGCCAAACATTTCTGTGGTCAGTGCTTTGTGAGCCTTGAAGAGGTGGAAAGAGAGAAACCACTGGACAGGGGATCACTGGAAAAGATTGATTTGGAATGATGAATCGCGCTATACACTGTGGCTGTCCGATGGAAGGGTTTGAGTTTGGCGAGTGCCTAGAGGACATTACCTGCCATCATGTGTAGTGGCAACAGTGAAATATGGAAGAGATGGTGTTACGATGTGTAGATGTTTTTTGCGATTAGCGTATGGTCTCCTTATTGTGCTCAAGAAAATGCTAAACGCGGAAGTACGTGAACACATTTTACAGCATGTCTGCATGCAGTAGAGAAACTGCATGCAGACAATGCTGGTGCATCAGCATGACAATGCACCCTGTGTAAAAGCAGCGTCTGTGAGAGGTAGTTTGTAGACAGCAATAGTCCTGAAATGAGCCTGCTCAGAGTCCCGATCTGAAGCCAATGGAATACCTTTGGATGAGTTAGAATATCGACATCGCTCCAGACCCCAACGCCCGACATCACTACCTTTTCTGCTTTCGAGTCTTGAGGAAGACTAGGCTGCTACTTGTCCACGGACATTCAGACACCTCCTTGAAAGTGTCCCCAACAGAGTTCAAGCCGCCATAAAGACGAACGTTAGACACACCCCATATTAATGTCCATTAATAGGTGTCCAGGTAGTTTTGATTACATAGTGAACATCTTTCCTAAGTACCACGAAGACGTATGAGACATCAGGGAAGTACAGAACCATATAAACGGTCGTTTTCGCCTCCTCTCCATTTGCTAGTGGAACAGGTAAAGGAATGACTAGCAGTTGTACTAGGTTCGTTCAAATGGCTCTGAGCACTACGGGACTTAACATCTGTCATCAGTCCCCTAGAACTAGGAACTACTTAAACCTAACTAACCTAAGGACATCACACACATCCATGTCCGAGACAGGATTCGAACCTGTGACCTTAGCGGTCGCGCGGTTCCAGACTGAAGCGAATAGAACCGCTCGGCCACAGCGGCCGGCTAGCAGTTGGCCTAGTTCCCCTTCGTCGTGCACTGTGTGGTGGCTTGCGGATCACGTATACAGAGTAGATGTAGATTTCAAAATCGTGACCAATTCTGAACAGTAAATTTCTTAGGAGATATAGTTGAGGCTCACCATCTGCTTCTGTGCAGTTACACAGTCAAACAGTGCCCGAACTCTTACGGGAATCGCAAAAAGCCGCGAGTAATGAGTGTAATGGGCAGGGGCACCATGAATATAGTGCGGGACAATAAGTGGGGAATGTCGGTCTCACGGGAGGCGCGCCAGAGAAAAGTCCCTGCAGTCGCACTATCCTCTGTGTCCTCTGTGGCTCAGATGGATACCGGCACGGTAGCTCAGCGTGTTCGGTCAGAGGACTGGTTGGCCTCTGTAACCAAAAAATTGAGCGAAAGGATCAACAACGAACTTCAACGAATGTTATGTGACGTCCGCAACGGCCAAATACAAAGATCAGCCACAATAAAAAAAAAAAGGATGAGTAGAGCGTCTTCCATGTAAGCAGGAGATCCCGGGTTCGAGTCTTGTTCGGGGCACACAATTTCAACTGTCCCCGTTGACATATCAACGCGTATATGCAGCTAGGGGTATTCATTTCATTGTAATTTCATTATTCTATACGACATCAGTAAACGTAAGTACGCGAAGTAAACCGATTTTTTGGTACTTCAGCCAGAAAATAATCAATTAGACGCCTAGAAGTTTACAGTTTTTTTAAAGAGCTTACCTCAGATCATTTGTGAAGAAGGGTGCGAATACTGGGTACAGCCGAGAATTTTTGTATGTGCGCAGTACCTGATCACCTGCCCATTGTTCTCTTGTTTCGCCAGTAATCTATTTGAAAGCTGCATCTTTGTGTTTATCTCCGCAAGTTAGCTCACAGTGTGCGGCACATGTCTTTGCTCCCTTCTCTGTTACGCTCGTGTATACTGCGTGAGAATAACGACCATCGATAAACCTCGTAAGTAACGTAAATTCTCTGGCTTCCTTGTCGAGGCTACTTCGCGAAACGTATGTGGCATGTAACATGCTCCCCGACTCTTCTTAGAACGTGAGCTCTCGGAATTTCAACAGTTAAGCTCTTTGTGATCCAGAATGACACTCTTGTACATTCTGCCGCTGCAATTTCGAGAGCGTCCCCCTAAACGCTTTCGACCTTCCTAAACAACCGAAGCTGCTCTCCGTTGGGTCTTCTCTCTCCCTTGTGTCAAACTAACCCATTTGGGTCGCAAGCTGATGAGCAGAACTCAAGACTCGGCCTTGCAAAGTATTTTTACGCCACTCTTTTCGTGGATGGATTGTACAGTATTTCTTTAAGATTATTGCGATGAATAGCAACCTGCCATCTGCTTTTCCCACAATTAGGTTTATGCAGTCATTCTGCTGGAGACCACTTACTCCTAGGTATTTTACAGCTGTTAATGTTTCTACTGATTTACTGCGAACAACGTAATAGAGCACTAACGGACATCTTCACCTATTTAGGCACAATAGTTACGTTTGACGTCGGCTGATAGTGCCCATCCTCCTTCCTGCATTTTGGACGTCTTCTGACTTGGGGCCTTCCTATAGATAACAGTGTCTTCTGTGAACTACCTCATGATGATTCCAAGGTCACGCACTAGATCACTGATGAATGCTGCCAATAATGACGACCCCGTAACATTGCTTTGGAGTACTCCCGAAAAATTGCTTGCGAGTGGAAATGTTAAATGATTTGGGGACGCATAAAGTGATAAACAAACAGTCAACAGATTTGAAGTGCGAGCCTTTTTGCCTCAGAGGATTTGATTTAATGTCTTTCATTTCGAATACGGATTTTTTTTTCGTTTAGCAATTCTTACTACGATCATGTCTTCCTGAGTCCACCGACTTCTGAGATGGCGACATTCAACAATTACAGTCTGTTGTATGCAAGATTTTTCTGACCTTAATTTCAGTCTGACCGAGTTTCCCTTTGTGGTTCAAACCTTCCAGTCTCTCCCTGCGCGACACAAAAATTCAGCTATGATGGACCTGACTCTCGTGGCATGTGGTGGCTGTAGCCCACTCGGTGACTCCTGCCGAAATGTAGAGTTTACCTGCACGCTGAGCTCCTCATGTGGGACAGTGATGGTGAAAGCTTCAGTGTTCACCTATCTTTTCTACCACCTCTAACAAGCGAAAACTTTCCGTTCTTTGGTCTCTCTCTAGTTCGTCAGTTACCGTTGTAAGGAGTGTGTCAAAGCTGCCCACTACAGTGAAAACAATATAGCCAACTCTGCATTGTGTAAGCCGGCCGCAGTGACCGAGCTGTTCTCGGCGCTTCAGTCTGGAACCGCGCGACCGCTACGTTCGCAGGTTCGAATCCTGCCTCGGGCATGGATGTGTGTAATGTCCTGAGGTTAGCTAGGTTTAAGTAGTTCTAAGTCCTAGGGGACTGATGAACTCAGATGTTAAGTCCCATAGTGCTCAGAGTCTTTTTTTTTTGCATTGTTAAGCACTCAGAAATCGATAGTAACAATCTGATGGCGAAACGTGGGAGTGCGATTCTAAGCATTGTCGACAGACGAGGTCTGTCTGCGAGAATGGAAGTAGTAGTGTCGGTCGAGAGCTAGGAGACAGAAGACGTGTCACTCTGCCTTCACCTCTGTGATGGCAGATGTTTTCACACTCAAAACCTGATTTCATTTGTATAGCCAAGAGAGATTTACATGGCTTAACTACACTTGAAGATGGAATTCAAGGTAAAATTCGCAAGCATAGTGGAAAAGAAATTACAGGGTTAGGCTCGTGATTGTTAGTATGAGTTTGCAATAATCCCATGTTTTTCTTGTCAGTTAAAGGAGCTTCCTTATGCCCCAAAAATAATAATTACTCTCCAAATCTAATTAATAAATATGCTGTGGTTATTAAACATTAATGTAACTTTGAAATTGAAAGAACTTGTTAATCTGGCACTCAGTCACTATTGATACCTATGTCATTTTTATTGTCATTGTATATTATTGGTTATGGGTTATGATTATTCTGAAGTTTTAAATAGACTTCCTTTATGAAATCCCTTCTCACAAGTTATTTAGTAGTTAACAGGACCCAAGCAAACTCCTTTTTATTAAATTCATTCTTAGTAACAATAAAGCCGCTGTTGCTACATGCTGCTGCGAATTGCTGCAAACCACATAGAAAAAGGCAGTCATCTAAAGAGGTGAGTGAAAAACTTAGAGCATAGCAGAGGCACTGATACCGGAACACGTCCAGTAAATTCCGTTACATAAGCCAGATCCTGTATGACTTGTAAATTCTTATTCAAAAATGCAGTCAGATAGCTTAGGTATTGATTGTTAAAGATTAATTTGTTCCTGTAGTTTTTCATATTCAAATATGCAGTGAGAAAGCTTATCCAAATGTTAGTTTTAAGTTTTTCATGTGACGATCTGTTGAGGGCTTAAAGGACAGTGAAGCTGACACTCATACAACAAGCACACAGTGTTATGCAGGTGAGATTCCGTTTGCTGATGGCTCAGGTTGGTTATCGAGGCCGATTTCCACAGACGAAAATAGGAAATATTGGTTGTAACTATGTCACATATAGGTTTCATAAACGTTACACCGTGTGTGGAGTTATGAATCGGTTTCGGAGTCTGACCGTCTCCTCCCAGACTTTTACCATGACTGCTACTGTCACTGACTCCATGATTACCTCCGTGGTAAGATCTACTGTGTCGTGGTTTTGCAGGATTGCAATTGTACCTAGTACGGGATGAACTAGATATCAGGCAGCAAGGTATTCACTTACTGGGGTCGCGTTCGTGAGACGCTTGGCTTATTCGCAAGTGACGTCATAATGACGTGTACGTATCCACCACCACATTTAGAGTGAACCAAGCATGGCGCAGACATCAGTCTCTCGCTTGGGTGAGAGTATTCTCGGAAATCTCAACTTATTGGCAGAAAAAGTTAAACATTTGTGAAAATCAAGAATATAAATATCATTGGTGCTCGTTTCACTTGCAGCAATTTAGGCTGTTCTGTTAGGTTCCCGCCTAACCCTCAGAAATCGCAACATATTAGAAAATAAATAGTCAAATATTCCTACCAGGTGTAGAAGTATGAAACCGGAATTTGGTTGCAATAATTACACGACTGTTGTTGAAACTGATAAACAATACTTTATTCAAAATAATCTCCATTGCTATTTATACATTTCTTCCACCTCTCCGGCACGCTATGAATAACACGTCAAAAAAACTTCTTTTGAAGCGAACCAGTCAGCGAGCTATTTTCGTATATTTTCATACGAATTGAAGCGTTGTTCAGCGAGAGCGTGTCCCAGTGATGCAAATAGATGAGTATCGGACGCAGCCAAGTCTGCAGAATAAGCCGCATGCCCTAGTATTTCCCAACTGAACGCCTCGATCGTTTACCTGAACTATTTTGCTGTGTGTAATGGGTCGTTATCGTGGAGCAATATGACTTTGTGTTGCCTTTTTACACATTCCGGTCGTTTTCCACGTAATGCACGATTTAAATCGATCATTTGCTGTTGGTGGCGATCACTGTTAACGGTTTCACCAGGTTTCAGCAGCTCATAATAGATTACACCCTTCTCATAAAACCAAACACAGAGCATTGTCTTCTTTCCAAAGCGATGCGGTCTTGAAGTGGATGTCGATGGTTTGCCTGGATTCATCCACGATTTACGATACTTAGGATTCTCAAAATATACCCATTTTTCATCACCTGCCACTCACTGTTCGATGGAGAAACGACACTCCTTTGTATCTGGCGAGCAGCATTTCAAAAGTGGTCTTTCGATTTGCTTGCTGTCTTTCATTCAGTTCATGCGGAACCCAGTTTCCTACTTTCTGCACTTCTCCCGTAGCTTTCAACTGAAGAGAAGCGGTTTTCTGCGTCACATTCATTTGTCCGCGAGTTCCTGTTGAGTTTGAGCAACGTCTTAATCCAATAAGGCCTGCAATTCGTTGTCTTCGAACTTTTTCGATAATTTCCCGCGCGCGTCGTTTCTCACGACAAAATCACCAATTTTGAATTTTCTGAACCACTCGAAACACTGTGTTTTCCCAGCAGTATGGTTGGTTGGTTGGTTTGGGGAAGGAGACCAGACAGCGTGGTCATCGGTCTCATCGGATTAGGGTAGGGTGGGGAAGGAAGTCGGCCGTGCCCTTTCAGAGGAACCATCCCGGCATTTGCCTGGAGTGATTCAGGGAAATCACCCAGCAGTATGTTCGCTGAAAGCTTCGACAAGCATTCGATGCGATTCTGCAGCAGCTTTCTTCGAATGATAACAGAAAACCAATGCTGTCAGCAAATCGTAGTTCGTAGGCACAAAAGTCGACATGTTTACGGGTTTGAAACACACGCCAATGTACGGAACTTAAGTTACTGTATGTTGACACTTGTCGTCAGCCGTTAAAGGAAGCAGTTGGCGTTGCAGACGCGGTCTCACGGGCCCTACACTGACGACTAGATAAATTCCGGTTTCATAGTTTTACACCTGGTATATGTGTCATTGTTACGGAGATTTGCGGCAATTTCATCCTTCGTATTTTAATCGGACAGAAGTCGAAAAATCGAAGAAACTCATTCCTGCCAGAGTGCGCCAACATGAGTAAATAACATTGGATACAGCAAAAAAAAAAAAAAAAAAAAAAAAAAAAAAAAAAAAAAAAAAAAAAAAAAAAAAAAAAAAAAAAAAAGAAAAGAAAAGGTTCAAATAGCTCTGAGCACTATGGGACTTAACATCTATGGTCATCAGTCCCCTAGAGCTTAGAACTACTTAAACTTAACTAGCCTAAGGACATCACACAACACCCAGTCATCAAGAGACAGAGAAAATCCCTGACCCCGCCGGGAATCGAACCCGGGAATGGGATATCGCAGAAAATACTTATTAATAAAGGCCCCGAAACTGTTGCAAATGCAAAGATGAAAAGAAAAACATTAATATATAGCAGCACACAAATCTACTTGCTTTATCTCCATAACTCCACGTCTACAGTCACTTGACCACAGTGAATATTACAACTCTCAACAGCGTTATCGTTTCCTGAAGGATTTTACCACTGATGTATCAATCGCTAACATGTAATAAGAGATACGTGATAAATGCAAGATAAGTAATTGAACTCTTTAAGTTGTTTCTCTACACTAGGGATGCCTATTTCTATGTCCTACATGCAGGGGCCTGTACGGTAGGCAAACGACTGTATGAAACTTCCTGGCAGATTAAAACTGTGTGCCGGACCGAGAATCGAACTCGGGACCTTTGCATTTCGTGGGCAAGTGCTCTACCAATTGAGCTACCCAAGCACGACTCACGCCCCGTCCTCACAGCTTTAATTCCTCCAGTACCCCGTCTCCTACCTTCCAGACTTCACAGAAGCTCTCCTGCGAACCTTGCAGAACTAGCATTCTTGAAAGAAAAGATGTTGTAGAGACATGGCTTAGCCACAGCCTAAAACGACTGTAAGTTTATAAGATTTTCCTGCTTGAATGATTTTTTAAACGAGAATTTTAAAACCACAGCTTTTCTTTTGCTGTTTTCTACTGACACCCCAGACTGGTCTGAGAGTGACTTGATAGAAGCCTAAGACGTGCTTGGTGATTTTACATACGGCCAGAATTTCCTGGGGTTGCGACAAGATCCTCAGCTATTGTTTGATGGTCGAAGTTACTGTATACTTTGTACATTGATTTCTTAGAGACGCACGAGTTACTGCTATGCCTGTCAGAATTTGCGCGTTCTTTTTTTTTGACCGAGAGTGCAACAGTCTCCGTTTCAAACCACGGAGCGCCCTTTCCATGCTTAACCCACTTACTTGGCACATACGTCCCCAGAGCGTGATTTACAGGCAGCTAAACTTTGCTCATAAATGCATCATACTGGAGCTAGGGGATTTCCATTCATTGTCTAAGTGGGATGGTAAAAACTACTTATCTGACTTTTTAGCAGAGATGCTTGACGGATTTATTAACTTTAGTAATCATCGTCGCTATGATGACATCAAGGTCATTAATCCCTGTCTCTATACTGACACTCTCGATAAGGTCAGGCCTGTTCCTAGCTGCACAGTCTAAAATACTTCCATTGCGTGTTTGTTGTCTAAGTAGTCGCTGAAGGTAGTTTTCGGAAAATATGTTCAAAAGTACTTTACAAGACTGCCTGTCCGTACCACCTGCATTCAATCTATAGGCGAACCAGTCTATACTCGTTAGATTAAAGTCGCCTCCAACAAGTACTGCATGATCTGGGTAATTCCGCGTTACGAAAGTGGACTTAACTTGCAGGTTTCTACAACTACTGCGGCGGAATCAGCTAGCTAATAAAACATTCGATAATTGAGTTCACCTAGGCCTGCTACTCATGTCCAGATAACTTCACAGTCAGACTCAATTTCGATATCGATAGGCATGTAATGAGCACTCTATCTTTCCGATATATGTTTTATGCCTTGATGAATATTTCGGAGTTTTCTACTCTGGGTTTCATCCAGCTCCGGTTATGAGAATAAATGGAATAGGTTCAGGAAGTTTGCTACGAATACTTAAACAATTTACTGTTAAAATTTAGACATTCGAAATATCTCTACTTTGTACGCGATCTGATTTCGCTCTCTGCGTATCGATTGGTGAGCGTTATGGAAGGACGTCAAACTACCGATAAATTTTATAAAAAAACCACATTGCGTGCTCCACAAGTACTCTGCTAACCGAGTAGACCTACCGCTTCTTTTGTGTTGTGCATCCCTGACCTATTAATGGGAAATCTGCAACTGTCCACTCAATAACGCAGATCCAGAAATTTGCAGCTATGGCCGTCACAGAATCGACGGAGCCTCTATTTGAGACCCTCCACTTCGCTCCAAACCAACGATTCGCAATCGACTCTGGGTACGACGCTGCAGATTAAGAGCTCTGCTTGCAACCCGTAACTGGTATTCGGTATAACAAAATGATCATTCGGGATAATGGAAGATCATAACATTTGTAAAAGAGAAAATTTTCCTTACGTGTAATAGAGAGTGACTCTTGATCACCATTCAAAGAGTATTTGACAAAGATACAAAATTTTCTATCTCCTTCAAGTGGACAACCATGATGACAAATTTACATAATACTTATAGGGAAGAATAACACGGGCTCAAAATGTTCATACAACATTCTGAATTTAACTAAGTGCACTTAATATGATAAACCACAGGATTCTTGTTTGTGGTGGTGGTGGTTAGTGTTTAATGTCCCGTCGACAACGAGGTCATTAGAGACGGAGCGCAAACTCGGGTTAGGGAAGGATTGAGAAGGAAATCGGCCGTGCCCTTTCAAAGGAACCATCCCGGCATTTGCCTGAAACGAGTTAGGGAAATCACGGAAAACCTAAATCAGGATGGCTGGAGACGGGAGTGAACCGTCGTCCTCCCAAATGCGAGTCCAGTGTGCTAACCACTGCGCCACCTCGCTCGGTCTTATTTGTGGTCATCATCGTTCCATGGAACTAGTTTATCTCTTCTTCACAAGCTCTCTTTTCCTTCAACACCCTACAATGCTATCCTTCACAGTATGCCCAGTTCAAAAATTTGCATACTACATCCTCTTCACATTGCACTCAACCTCCTACAGACAGACTTCCAAGCAGTTAAATCAAGTAAGTGTTCAGTTAATGAGACACAACAAAAACAGATGTAAATACTCATTCACAGCCACTGCAATAATATCAGGATTGGAACAGCTTCCACTAGAAGAAAGTCCTGTGCCTTATCTGAAATGGATGAAGAACACTGTTATATGTACAACTCCTCCAGCCATTACTTCTTTGTTATTTCCTTTACAAAAGAAATGATCATAGCTCTTGTCAAATGCATTTAAATGAATACAACATTCACATAAAGGAAAAAATATATATATAAATACACAGATATTTTTAGTTCTATTATGTGTAGGATAGTATTTTAGTTACCCTTTGTCTCAAATTGCATTGAAGATTGATGCCTTACCATGAATTGACACCTCTGATACGTTTTACTGTTTCCCTGTTGGTATAGAACCATTCCAAACAAAATGTTTTTAGCGCTTTCTGGTAGCCTTTACTCGTTGGAGGTTCGATGCTGCATTCAGCAATCATTAAGACACACACAGAAAGATTAGATTAGATTAGATTAGTACTTGTTCCATAGATCATGAATACGACACTTCATAATGATGTGGAACGTGTCAGGTTAATAAAATAGAAAATAGATGTATTCAGTTGATGCAGTCAAGGCCATAATTGATCTGTAATCATAGTATATAGTGAAAACATAATGGCATAAGCATTCATATTTGCAGCAACCATATCTCAAATTATCTATGACATTTTAACTTTCGAAATGCCCTGACACTGAATACGTGATGTGCTACTCAAGACCTCTAGGTCCTAAATGTCACCACTTCTGAAGCATTCTGATACACCAATCATCTTACCTGGAATAGTCCCACATAGGCCGAGAAGAACTTGTGAATTACTGAATGTCTTTTGCAGGGTAGCTTGTAGGACTTCACCAGAAACTTTTTGCCCCATGGTGAATGATCTCACTGCCCTCTTATGCTTATGATACCTCTGATGCTTAACAGCAACCTTCCTAATTTTAGTCAAAGCCTGTTTTACCACATAACTGTACTGCAGTTTTGATAAGGCTGGGAGCGGGACGAGTTCTCTAATTTTGTCTAGTGGAAAGTGATTATTCAGCACCAAACTAGCAGTAATGACATAGAAACATTTGGCAGATTATTTACGATTTTATAAAATTTTTGAAAGTACGAGTCCCTAGATCTATGACAGTAGAGTTGACACAAATTTCCAAGCTCTTTCATAGCCCACCCTGGTGGGTTTGAAGTGAAATGATATGACAAAATGTAAATTGTTCTCATTATCTGAAACGACTTTCTCAATATGATCAACTATGGTAATAAAATGTTTAAGAAAAGTATAAATGACAGAAATACTGGTGGCTCTCTTTTATGGTGTGAGTGACACATACTTCATCTTCAATACTACATCTACAAATGGTTCTTGGCAATGGACCGAATAAATCTACTGCAGCATGCTCCCTTAAATTTGAAGGAATGATTGTAACAGTGGAAAATAATGAGACACCATTAGTGGTTTCGCTTCCTAACAAGATTTGCATCAAGCTAACACTTCACAGATTATTTTATCTTTGTGAATGAATTAACATACGTCACAAAGCTTATTATAACATTTTTTGGTCTTTCACGGGCATAACGCAAGTGAGTATGTCAAATCAGCTTGTTAACCAACTCTTCTGGAATGCACACAACCCAGGATGTAATATTACCTAATTGCAGCGTTGGAATGGTCCTTCCACTTTAACTTTACCTCCTTCCATATAGGATCCTTATCCTGTTCAGCCCCAATATCTACAGAAATTTTCGAAGGCACCTTTTAAATACAAGACGCTGGAATTTTCCTCCTTGGTCTTATTATTAAAACCCAGAGGAGATCTTGAACGACCATCAACAGTCATATTATCATAACGAGAACTGTAAAGAACAGTGAAATTAAATTTTTATAAATATAGCACAGAAAAGTCAGCAGTAGCAGAGCACAACTTCGAGGAAGACCACACTTTTATTCAGAATACAAATGCGCTTTGCAAAGCAACTAGCTATTGGGACAGTGTGATAAAAGAATCCACTGAAATATGGATTCATGACATTCTTGTCAAGAGATATGGAAGGATACCAATTAAGCGCCGCGTGGAATCCATTGATATACATCAAATATCAACTTTAATATAGACTCATTGTTTCTTAAACTTACTTCACCACAACCGAAGTGTGCCACTGCTTGGTGCATCGACAAAAAATCTATTCACAAAACTGCATCAATGACCAAACTTAACATAATCAAAAAATTCATATGTAATTTTTAATCCTGACATAGAAACACAGTACACCAGATTTCCTGTATATGGCACACAAATCAAAGCAACTCCATTCACATATCTTCTTAGTACTAGACTCACCAATGACTTTACATTTCTCGATTTGTCATTCAGTAGCAATGCCTTCACATTTTCAAAATCCAGCACATTCATTGCTCAATAGTCTCATCTACACTTTTGCAGCACTTCTGTTAGCTTCTCACAGCAATTGTCATTTTCTTTGTAGAGGGTGCTCCCTGTGACATGAATCAGCTGATCATACCTCAGTTATTCAGTATCTACTTTCCCATCTACTATTTTGTCACTATTACCTCTACTACCATGACTGTGACCAAACTTCCTACTATTTCAGTTACTTCTTCCTTTCCTGGAATTGCTACTTTCTTTGAAATCTGTGAAATTTTCCCTTTGCTTCCATCTGTCAGTGCTATATCTATACCACCACAAATCATGCCACCCTTGATAATAATTTCTGTTTCTCTGTGGACTGGGATCAGGATATGCATGATTGTTCTCTTCTGAACTGTTATACTCTAACTTTTGAAGTAGATACTCTAAGCCTACCAGATCATCTTTCAATGCCCAGCAAGAATAATCTATCATAAATGAGGAGATAGTTTCATTATGCAGACTTGAATCTACTCTACAGGTATGCACAGAGATTCGAAGAACCATTTTTACCCACACACCTTCAAAGAACTATGCAGGACTTGTGAAATGTGACTGATCAAGATTTTAATTTATAAGTATTCCATATTTTACTTGAACTAGACCTGCTGGTGACCAGTTTCCACGTAAGGACTAACGACGAAACTCTTTGTACTGGTCAGTCACCAGCTTATGTACACATGTGCTTAGTAGATGCACCTTGCGAGTAACCATTCACAAACTCGATTTTGCGGTTAGCAGGCCAAGTGAGGGGAAGTGAATAATCAAACTGTTCACAATATACATAAATGACCTTGTGGATGACATCTGAAGTTCACTGAGGCTTTTTGCGGATGATGCTGTGGTATATCGAGAGGTTGTAACAATGGAAAATTGTACTGAAATACAGGAGGATCTGCAGCGTATTGACGCATGGTGCAGGGAATGGCAATTGAATCTCAATGTAGACAAGTGTATTGTGCTGCGAATACACAGAAAGAAAGATCCCTTATCATTTAGCTACAAAATAGCAGATCAGCAACTGGAAGCAGTTAATTCCATAAATTATCTGGGAGTACGCATTAGGACTGATTTAAAATGGAATGATCATAAAAAGTTAATCGTTGATTGGTTGGTTGTTTGGGGAAGAAGACCAGAGAGCGTGGTCATCGGTCGCATCGGATTAGGGAAGGATGGGGAAGGAAGTCGACAGTGCCCTTTCAGAGGAACCATCCCAACATTTGCCTGGAGTGATATAGGGAAATCACGGAAAACCTAAATCAGGATGGCCGGACGCGGGATTGAACCGTCGTCCTCCCGAATGCGAGTCCAGTGTCTAACCACTGCGCCACCTCGCTCGGTTAATCGTTGGCAAAGCAGATGCCAGACTGAGATTCATTGGAAGAATCCTAAGGAAATACAATTCGAAAACAAAGGAAGTAGGTTACAGTACGCTTGTCCGCCCACTGCTTGAATACTGCTCAGCAGGGGGGGTCCGCACCAAATAGGGTTGATAGAAGAGATAGAGAAGATCCAACGGAGAGCAGCGCGCTTCGTTACAGGATCATTTAGTAATCGCGAAAGCGTTACGGAGATGATAGATAAACTCCAGTGGAAGACTGCAGGAGAGACGCTCAGTAGCTCGGTATGGGCTTTTCTTGAAGTTTCGAGAACATACCTTCACCGAAGTCAAGCAGTATGTTGCTCCCTCCTACGTCAGGTGTCTTGCGGAGTATGGATGTAGATGTAGATGTAGATGTAGCAACTGTTCTATCCAATCAAGAGGGTGAATACTATTTGTCTTATTTCTAACTGGTTAAAATTTACAAATTGACAGGAAATGGGTGTAATCAAACTCAGGCACTACTGCACAGTTTGCAGCTTCATGATTATACTGACTTCTACTCCAGTGAATATGTCTCCTCTCATAATGAGGTTCAGTAAGAGGTTTATTTTCATGACCGATATAAACTTCTTCATGAGGCACATGAGTTCTATAATAGCAGTGACTCACAGATACACCCTCAGCTAATTTTCCTTCAATTTTAGACACCCTCTCTTGTAATTCCTGACCCAGCTCTCTCCTTCTCCTCTTAATTTTCATTTGACCTCATTATATCTTAGTAGTGACCTCACTTCTTTCAAATCAGCAACACGTAATTGCACTATGCTATTTGAACTTTGGTCAGAATTAGAAAATAACTGGGATACAGTAGTAGAGAGTTCATCAACCTTCTGAACAGACTTTTGCATCTTCTCTTCATTCTACGAAATTTCTTTTCCTGAACAAACCTTATATCTTCAGCCCCTTGATCTAGACCTTATGACACTTTAGTATAATTTGACAACTGGTCCTGTATTCGAGTCACTAACTCCTGACTTGGAAGAGCATCCAGCCTCTCTTGACAAATTTGCCGTATCCCACCCACATTTCTATCTGAAAACACGCACTTCTCCCTGTAATGGGAGGTTCTCAGCTGTAACCTCTTTCAGTTTCATTTGTCGGTCTACTGGATCAACTCAGTCCTCCATAGCAGTAATCATCTCACCACATGCTACAAGTAATTCTCCTCTCACATGATTTCTGCATGCATTAAGCCTACCTGAAACATCTTCATCAATGGACTCAAATTTTTGTTCCAAATTTGGATCTGAGCTTTTAATGCTCTAGCTTCAGTTTTTTCCGCTATAGCTGCTGAGACATTTATAAAATTCTGATCAAAGGCGTTTTTTGGAACCATGTTAACATTTTCCTGTTCCACTTGAACATGGGAGACACCAGGAACAGCACAATAAATTGATAAAACATCACAACTACTATTGGTCTTAAGTGGCAATACCACCTAAGAACCAGCTGCACCTCCATTCACATAAACATCGCTGACCTCCTATGTCACAAAACCAGCATCACTAACCTCAACACTCTCTAGGTGACTCTCCCACATCCCGCTTGAATCACCAGCATGTGTTCGTTATCCTGAGTAGCAACAGAAAACATAGTCTCAGCTAGAACTGGACTGCACCATAAACCTACACTCCTCGCCTCTATCTAAACTTATTCACAGTCAGCTGATTTTTGTTTCTGTTTGATTTGCTACAATATTTTCCATTTGGTAATGAATGTTAAAAGACCTAAGATAAAAATTAACCTTCCTCAGAATGTTACATTAATCAGCACATGTTCAATAATCACAAATCAAACAGCTAATAATGAAGGGTAATGTCCCACAGCACTACTAAATATTCTACGTAGCATCACAAGATAAACAATGTAAGATAGCATGGTTAAAATTCCTCCTCAATTACTAATACTACATTCAAAATACAAGACTGAATCAAGACCACAATCAAAAAGTAGGTTCAAAGTTCTCTGCAGATATACATAAAAATGAGGTAATCAGTTCGCAAAATATTAAGATTAATAATAAGAAATAGATAATGAATATAGAAGCATGAAATGTTTCAAATATCAACAGTCCCAGTTCAACACCCTGGCATATGAGCACATATCACAAAAAAATTTGAGCTGAAGAGGTCCTTTTCACGAATAAATGTATTTATAAAAGTTATGAAAATTGCGTAAATTATGAAGGTTTTATTTAACTCCCTTAACACATCTCAAAAGGATTCTGCACTCAACTATAATAGAAGTCATACTCAGATGTGTCATGGGGTAGTTCGAAGAAATTGTCACTTTTCACTCCAAGCTAACATTTCTCACCATAAGTAGAAACGCTGAACAGCTAAGCAAATTCATTCCAAACGTTCAACTGTAACAAAATTACTTTTTGGAACACATAAAAGGTGCTCCAGTAAAGAATCACATTTAACCTGTTAGTTACTAATTGGCAAAATGTAAACAGCAAATCAGCAAGAATACTCTACTGCACAAATACAACTCAAATCAACTAATAATAAAACTCTGTACTTAAGTAAGACAATTACATGCATTTCATACACAGCAATGTTTCATGTCAATGTAGAATAAAGAAAACGTTATACAGTGCCACCCTTGAGATACCACTAACTGGCAGGAAATATACCGTACGAATAGGCTCCAGGGGCAGTGGGATATGTAGGTGAAAAGCAACGTCGGACAATGTAGCTCACTTCCGTAATACTACAATAAGTTGTACTGACAAGACTTGGTCTAACACAACGACGCCATGTAAGATTTGATATTCAGTTTCTTACGCTATAATTCACACTACAGCTTGGCACATCATTTTTCTTACGCTATAATTCCCACTGCAGCTTGCTACGACATCACTATGTACAAAAGGAGGGACACAGCGACACTTTTCGTGGTATAATGGGGTCAGTGGTAGCTATCTGGATATTAATTACAACAACACATATGACTATCACGTTCACTCGGTTCGAAACATAAACTACCATCATAGTCACTAGAAAAATACTAAATGCGAGGGTCTATAGGGAGTAGGAATGACATATTTACTTTACCAATAACAGCAACCTATACCTAAGCTTTCTCTGTGTACTCTGACAACACAGCCAAACACTTTCTTAACAACATGGGTACCAGAAACAATAGCTGTCGTATATAACTGATAAATACATTATATAGATCTGTTGCCTGGTATAGTTGCTCATCTTTTAAAGCTTCAATGTATAATCGTATATACAGGCAATCAGTATGAACGTTACATATTTTACGTAAATTGGCGATTATGTTAACAAGCAAAGATATAATTTAATATTGGTTATCTTTTGTTGTCAATGAAACCTCTATAAGTAGCGCTCTATTACAACAATATCCTTGACTCTTCTGATTTTTGTCGTAATAAACTGTTTCGTCAGTCTTAACATTTCAGAATTAAATGGAATGACTTTTCATTTATTATTAATCACTTTTCAATAATATGTAAACTTGCGTTCCCTGTCGAAATAAAGATTAATTATCATTTTTTCGTTGCAAATTATTAACTGAGAAATACTATTCCTTCTCTTTGAGGTTTTAATTTCTTTGAGCCTTGCTTTTACCAATATGCCAGTCTTACTTTATTGGTTTTTGGCTTTACTTCGATATGAAAAGGTATGTTCGAGATATTAGTCTTCTTTGAAATAAACTTTTGAATATTTTTCTTGTAATAGTTCGAGGATTAACGACAAGTATGGCAGTGACTTTTTCAGTTTAAAACAGTTAATCCTTTATTTCCTGCCGTTAATTCGTTTACAGGTACAAGTCAGCGTTTTACTTTACCAGTGCTGATTCCATTCAAAACCTCACAAAGCGGAAATGAAGTGAAAAAAATAAAACAAGAAACCTAAATTTCACCGCAAATTTTCAACTATATCAACTTTAAATAATGAAACAAAGCTGAACCACTTCAGACATTGACTTCCCTAATATTTAAAAGTCAAAACACAGCACTCAGTGATCTCTTTTAAAGAAATTAGCGTGTTCTCTAGTAAATGGTTCCTGATTTTTCGATTAACTATCAAATTCTCAATGAACTTCCGATTGTTTCTCAATAAATAACTATTATGTAGGACGTCCATTCTATTTAATATAGGCTACTCATTCGTGCATCCAACGAGATTTCCGGAATTTACTATTTTACGACGCTCCCGCCGAAGTTACGCAACAAATCCTAACCAAATATCGCTAAGACACTATTCCTCAGTGCTTGCGTACACTAATGGAATGCAAAACTATTACCTCTTAGTGCGTGCTTTAATCCTCAACTGCAAAATAACCAAACGACTTAGCGTGAACACGTCTGTTCACACGCACCATCCAGAGGAAGATCTCCCAAAAAAGTTGATCACGGTCCGCCTACCAACGCGTGGCTAAGCAGTACAATGCACCATCAATCAAAAATAAGGGAAACTAATTTTAAACTTCAATAAATCTAAGTTTTTCTTATACATCGTGAGTCTACATTCCACCAAAATTGGCGAAATAATCACTTTCTGCACAAGCCGATAATCTTTTCAAAATGTCTTTCTAAACTACTTAGAACTGCCTTGAACACACTTGAGCTCTATCCCCGTTGCAGACTAATTCACACATAGTACGCGCTCTTGAGATAATCTCTGTCAGGGTTCACTACTCGCACAATATTCGGATAGTCAACTCAAAATCTGAAAGCACAAGCCAAGAACCATTCTCTGTGAACAAACGTATCACGCTAATTTCCTCTTTAACAACAAGTGATTCTTCTCTGCAGTCGCCGACGAAGGTTTCTAGTGGCCAGCTGCTCCGTAGTTGTCATCTTTGCAGCGTTGCAAACTCGCTGACTTGACAGGACACAGCTTTTCTCGAACATTAGACGTCACATATCTACAACATTTGAACACAGAAAATTATAAGTAAACTTTAGAAACCTCTCAACAAATTCTTCATGCACTGACAACACTGAAGTCGATAATAAGTTGAAGCGATACGAGCAAGTGATGCGCTTTTTCGAGCTGAAGGCATTTGGCGCATTATAACGCACGTGGAGAATACCTGTACAGAAACTTCAGTATACTTCCAAGCAGTAAAATCACTTCTCACTGACACAAGTGAAAACCAAAGAAGAAGAACATTTCACTGTACAATAAGCTAATACTAATGTCGCCTGGTTAGAAAGCATGCCCTAAACATTTGCACAGAGAAAGAAAATTAATCACAAAAACCATCAGAGTTCCCATATACCTATCCACACAACAATATTACAGTAAATTCTAACAACAAATGTCAAGTGACTCTTTGTTCAAAAATGTTTCTCTCTTAATACTCATTCATCAGTGCTATTTAAGTTCATGAAGTAATGAAAGGCCACCACATACCTACAGAAACTCTAATCTACCCTTAAACACGTAATTCAGTGGCAAATTCCCTCCATAATATGACATAAGCTGAAGAGAAAAATTACAACACCAAAAAATAATTAATGTAGAGTAATGAATTTTCGAGTCTCTCAGGCTGTGCACAAGTCTAAAAACCATCGAGTCCCTGGGGAAGACAGCGTAATTGCTGAATTAATAAAAACTGGAACTGCATACATTAATATCAGATATATGGGAAACAGAAACTCTGCCAGATAATTGAAAAATTGGAATAATAATCCCAATTTATAAGAAAGGGGACAGAACAGCATGTGAAAACGATAGAGGTGTAACACTCCTAAGTACAGCTTATAAGATCTTCACAAGGATATTAAACGAAAGGATATAGAAGTGTGCAGAAAGCATACTAGGGGAATATCAGTGTGGCTTTCGACCAGACAGAGGAACAAATGATCAAATATTTGTGATAAGACAAATGATGGATAAGTTCTATGAATATGATATAGATCTGCATTTCCTATTCATCTACTTCAAAAAAGCCTTTGACAGCATAAATCGGCAAGAACTATACAGAGTACTGGAAGAAGTTGGTATATGTGCTAAATTAATAAGACTAATCAGAATGACAATGACAGAGACAAGAGCAAAAGTAAAGGTCCTTAGCAGAACAAGTGAAAGCTTTGACTTAAATAAAGGTGTGAAGCAAGGGGATAGTCCTTCCACTGTCCTATTCAGTATAGCCCTGCATAGTGTAGTAAATAAAATCAACAAAAGAGGCATAATATTTGTGATAACTAGCCAGATATTTGCATACGCTGATGACATTGCTATAGTAGGAAGAAATATCAATACATTCCTAGAAACAGAAGCTTTAAAAAATTGGCCTCATAATGAATGAAAACAAAACAAAATATATGGCAATGTCACAATCTGAGGCCAGAAGAACCCCTAAAAACCTAAACATCAATGGAGAGTCCTCTTTTATCTACTTGGGAGCCTTAATAACAAATGACAACAGGATTGGAAAGGCTATAAGGGAAAGAATACGAGCAGGAAACAGAGCTTACTTTGCAAATATGCAACTTTTCAAAACTAGCCTTGTTACAAAAAAAACTAAGCTCCAAATAAATAATTCCCTAGTCCGCCCAGTTATCACATACAGCTCAGAGGTATGGACTTTGACAGAACACGATATTAATGCACTAAGAACCATTGAGCGGAAAATACTACGCAAAATCTATGGGCCAATAAGGGAGGAGGAAGGCTGGAGAATACGCTACAATGCCGAATTACAAGAGTTAATACAAGGCAGGAACATAGTAAAATTTGTGGAATCACAGCAAATACGATGGCTAGGACACTTGGAGAGAATGGCAGAGGATAGAATTCCAAAGAAAATCATGAAAGGTATGATCCATTCAGTTAGGCCAAAAGGGAGACATAGAAGAATATGGATCGATGAGGTAATATTGGATATCACCAGTATGGAAGTCCGGAGGTGGAAAAGAGCAGAAAATAACCGAGAAGTGTGGAGGAAGATTGTTGAAGAAGCCACGGCTCACCAAGGGCTGTAGCGCTATTGAAGAAGAAGAATGAAATTTCGGGAATACAGTTTTCTAGGTGACCTATTTAAATGACAAACCTTTCAAGATTACAGGTTAATGTGAGCGTGAGATAAGCCACTGTAAATGTGAAATCACGGTATATTAACAACTTGTGTACTACAAGCAGGCAAACACGCATGCCTTTTGTTTTACAGGTGCTGGATGTCAGTTTCTGGGATGGAGTTCCATGACTGTGGCACTTGGTCGGTCAGTACAAGCACTATAAATGACGCTGGAGATTTTCGATGATGTTCCATTTGTGCTCAGTTGGAGACAGGTCTGGTGATCCAGTACGCAGAGGACGCAAGTCGACACTGTGTAGAGCATGCTGGTTTACAACAGAGGTATGTGGGAGAGCGTTATGCTGTTGGAAAATACCCTTTATGAACGACAGCACAACGAATCGAATCACCAGATTTATATAAAAATTTGTAGTCAGCTCCACTGTTATGCGACTGGCGTGAAATGTGAATAGGCATCACATTTAGGATATACAAACATGCATACCAACTTTCGATAATGTCGCACAGCTTCGTTTTCTCCGTCAGTGTAGATTAACTCTTAACTCAAATTTAAGCAGGATAACAAAGCAAAGAAATGTTTCAGTACACTCCAAACATTACAGCGGTTTACTCCCAAACCTGGCTTCACTAAACTGTTCCGTATTTGAACAACAAATTCTTACAGGTAGCACAGGCAAGGACCAAAGATGTAGAGAACTATATTGTTTAATATGTGAAAAAGTGTAGTACAAGAAACAACTTTTAGGCTTAGTAATTGTAAGAAAATTTAATACACACAAATTTGACTCATGTTCACTGAAATCTGTGTTTAAAGTGCAAACATTGTTTTTAAGCAATTCAAAATTCGGCAGTAATTGGGAAACCAGACATAGAGGGCAGGCATACAGCTTCAATATAGCACACAAGGCTTGTTAATTTTTCCAGCACGTGACTAAATTTTCTCAGTTTATACTATTTTTTGTTTCAGAAGTCTACTTTCTTAATACAACTCAGATACTCACTCCAACACTCAAACAAAAAATAAAATAAAAGGAACAACGAATACTTCACCCCCCCCCCTCCCCAACAATGAAAAACAGAAATAATTTCAGCCATATAATCGCTTGAATAGTTCCCACATTTTTATAAATCTGCGCAACAAAATCTTAACTTTCCCATAAAGTAACAAAGAGTGAAAAAGCTCGCAAACAGTCAAATAGTGCAGGGGAATAGCATAAGCTTTGATACACAGCAAATGACTGCAATGCAGACAAATCGAACAGGTGAGCTCCATATGCATTAAAAGTCTGGTTATACTGATCTCAAAGTGTATAAACTGCAGTTCAAGTTCTATACTGTTTCCCATAGAAAACAGACAAGCTGGAAAAGCAAAATCAATCGCTCCATGAATGAGATAAATTATTGTAGTATCAATTAAGTGATCAAAAGCAGCAAGATTTATAACCGCAAAATAGGATAAGAAATGAAATAAATATCAATCAGCTACGAATCAGAAGATTCGCAAGCATTAAATCCTGGCTAAAGGTCTGACATATGTAAAACTTATAACTGAGAAAGTTTGTATCACATGTATAATCAGCAATACGAATAATTGTATTTCTAGCATGGTAGGCCAGATTTTAGGTCCTACTAGGTTTTGAAAATGGATTACTGGTGAAAGTAATTCCGAATATGCCATAAATTAAAAGGTATGCATTCTCATTTAGAATATTAAGGCTCATGATTCAAACTAGTAATGCGATATGACTGCAAATAGGCTGAAGAAAATTACCTAGTTAGTGCATCCTTACGTTTTCCGCAATGATCTGTAAATGGCATAGCAAAAGGAAACTGAATTTACATGAACTAGAATAGTTGTGATAAGCGTCTCACCAAGCGTGAAAAATATGTGAAGCAACGTGGCATACAGCTAGGCACAGTGCTGCGGGCATGTGAAAGCAGTCCAATGTTATAGCTCACGTTTACAAGACATCAGATAATCAAACTTTGTGTAGGATTAAGGACAGCAGCTCTGCCTGCTGTGTCAACATTAAAACTAATTTTTTCTGCTGAAAGATCATACTGAGAACACAGAGCATGGTATTTTCGGTAATTGATTCTAGTTTCGAAACTGATGGCAGTAACTAACCATAAAATTACAATAATATATGAAAACAAGTAGTATGTTTCGCATCGAATGTCACTGCTGAATGAAGTCGCCGTAAACTTCTCTCAAAAGGAAAATTGTCAAGGAAAAATTGAGTGGAAAGAATGATTGAATGTAAATCAATATAACTGACTCTAAAAAGAAATTAATTCAAAATACCAATTTTTTAGTCGTCAGTCTTCTGGCTGGGTTGATGTGGCCAGGCGCTATGTCTTCAATTATTTGCTGGATGTATTCCCATGTCCGTCTTCATCTATAGTTTTTACCCTCTACAACTCCCTCCAGTATCATGGAAGGCATTCCTTGATGTTTTAACAGATGTCTCGCCACCCTTTCCCTTTTTGTCAATGTTTTCCATATATTCCTTTCTTCGTCGATTTTGGGGAGGACCTCTTCATTGCTTACCTTATCAGACCACCAAATTTGCAACACTCTTCTGAAGCATCACATCTCAAATGCTTATATTCTTTTCTGGTTTTCTCACAGTCCATGTTTCACTACCATACAATTCTGTGCTCCAAACGTTCATTCTCAGAAATTTCTTCCTCAAATTGAGACATATTTTTGATACTAGTTGACTTCTCTTGCTCATTGCTAGTCTGGTTTTGATGTCCTCCTTGCTCCGTCCGTCATGGAATATTTTGATGCCTAGATATCAGAATTCTTTTAACATCACCTACCACGTGATCAGAGATACAGATGTTAAGTTTCTCGCTACACTCATTTCTGATACTTCTCATTACTTTCGTCTTTCTTCTATTTACTCTCAAACCATATTCATCCTGTGATTCTTTTTCACTTTCACTAATGTCAGCAATGTCATCAGCGAATCTGATCATTGGTATCCTTTCACCTTGAATTTTAATTCCACTCTTGAACCTTTCATTTATATTGAACAATAGGGATCAAAGACTACATCCCTCTCATACACCCTTTTAAATCCGAGTACATCGTTATCGGTCTTCCACACTTATTGTTCCTTCGTATTATTTATTACCCGTATTTCCCAATAGATTACACCTATTTTTCTCAGAATTTCGAACATACTGCACCATTTTAGATTGTTGAAAACTTTTTTCCAGGTTGACAAATCCTATGAAAGTGTCTTGATTTTCCTTTAGTCTTGCTTCCATTATCAACCGCAAGGTTAGAATTCCCTCTCTGGTTCGTTTACCTATTCCTAAAGTCAAACTGATCGTCATCTAACATATCCTCAATTTGCTTTTCCGTTTTTATGTATATTGCTCTTGTCAACAACGCGGATGAATGAGCTGTTAAGTTGAGTGTGCGATAATTCTCACACTTGTCAGCACTTGCAAACTTTGGCATTGTGTGGATGATGTTTTTCCGAAAGCCAATGGTATACCGCCAGACTCATACAACGCACCAACGTGAATAGTCGTATGGTTGCCATTGCCACCTCCCCAACGATTTTAGAAATTCTGATGGAATTTTATCCATCCCGTCTGTCTTATTTGATTTTAAGTTCTCCAAAGCTCTTTTAATTTCTGTCTATAATACAGAGCCCCCTGTCACTTCTAAATCGACTGCTGTTTGTTCTTCTATCAGACGAATCTTACCCCTCATAGAGGCCTTCAGTATACTCTTCCCATTTATCTGTTCTCTCCTCTGCATTTACTTGTGGGCTTCCATTGCACTCTTAATTTTACCAACCTTGCTTTTAATGTCACCGAAGGTTGTTTTGACTTTTGTACATGCTGGGTCAGTCCTTCCGACAATCATTTCTTTTTCCATTTCTTTAAATTGTTCATACAGCCACTCCGCCGTAGCTTCCATGCACTTCCTAGTGATTTCATTCCTAAGTTACTTATGTTTCTGTATTCCTGAATTTCCATGAGCATTTTTTACTTCTTTCTTTCATCGATCAACTGAATTATTTCTTGTGTTACTCAAGGTTTCTTCACAGTTACCTTTTTTGTATCTACGTTTTTCTTTCCAGCTTCCGTGATTGCCCTTTTCAGAGATGTCAATTCCTCCGTACCTGAACTTCTACTGAGCTATTCCTTGTCGCAGTATCTACAACCCCAGTGAACTTCATGCGTATCTCTCCATTACGTAGAACTTACACATCCTACTTGATTGCTCACTGATTCTTCTTGATTAGTCTCTTAAACTTCAGCCGACTCTCCATCACTGCTGCATTGTGACCTGAGAGTCTATGTCTGCTCCTGGCTACGCCTTGCAATTCAGTATCTGATTGCGGAATCTCTGCACGGCCACGACGTAATCTAACAGAAATATTTCAGTATCTCAGACCTTTTCCAAGAATATACCTTTCTCTTGTGATTCTTGAACAGAATATTCGCTGTCACTAGCTGAAATTTATTGCAGAACTCAATTGGTCTTCCTCCTCTCTCATTGCTTGTACCAAGACCATATTGTCTCGTAACTCTCTCTTCTATTCCTTCTCTTACAACAGCATTCCAATCCCCGCATGATTACTAGATTTTCATTTATGTACTGAAGACCTTTTCAGTATCCTCATAGACTTCCTCTATCTCTTCTTCTTCAGCTTACGAACAACTGTCTTTGTCGGTGGTGATTTGCTGTCGATTCTGATGAGAAAATCCCAATCATTGTACTCTTCACAGTGAATCACTCTCTGCCCTACCTTCCCATTCATAACGAATCCTACTCCTGTTACACCATTTTCTGCTGCCGTTGATATTATCCTATACTCATCTAACCAGAACTCCTTGTGCTCACTCCATTTCACTTCACTGACCCCCACTTTATCTAGACTGAGCCTTCGCAGTTCCCTTTTCAGATTTTCTAGCTTCCCTACCAGATTCAAACTTCTGACATTCCACTCCCCGATTTGTAGAACATTATCCCTTTATTGGCTGTTCAGTCTTTCACACATGATCGTCTCTCCCTTGGCAGTCCCCTCCCGTAGACCCGAATGGGGGACTATTCCACTATCTTTTGCCAATGGAGAGATCGTCATGACAATTTTTCAATTACAGGACACATCTGCTGTGGATATACGTTATGTGTCTTTAATGCAGTGGTTTTCATAGCCTTTGGATCCTCAAGCCATTGGTCGTTGTTGATTCTTCTGCCCTTAGGAGCAGTTTTCCAACCCAAGGACAAGAGGGTACCCTGAACCGCCGTCCGCTCCACTCCCCCCCCCCCCCTCTTTTTATTATGATGATCATTTCTCCCTGTGCAGGAGGGCGCCAACAAAATATTTTCACACTGTATAGGGAAAATGGGTCATTAAAGTTTCATGATCATGCTGCAACGAAAAATACCTTTGTTTTAATGACTGATACCTCAATTTGTGGCACTCTCTCCCGAATTTCGCGATAATATAAAAGGAGCTGCCCTTATTTGAACTTGTTCGAAGTCTTCCGTCAGTCCTGTATCATGCGGATCCCAGACTGCACAGCAGGAGAGGGCGAACAAGCACAGTGTAAGCAGTCTCTTTAGTAGATCTGTTGCATTTTCTAAGTGGACTGCCAATAAATTGCACTCTTTGCTTTGCTTCCCCAAAACATTGTATATACGATCATTCCAATTTACGTTATTCGTAATTGTGGTCCCTAAGTATTTAGTTGGATTTACAGCCGTTAGATTTATGTGATTTATTGTGTAACCGAAATTTAGCGGATTGCTGTTAGTACTCACGTGGATGACTTTACACTTTTCATTATTTGGAGTCACTTTTCACTTTTCGCACCACACTGAGATCTTGTCTAAATCATTTTGTAATTGGATTTGATTATTTGATGAATTTACAAAACGGTAAATGAGAGCATCATCTGAAAACAGTCTAAGACGGCTGCTTCTGACATTCCATGCCCTGACTGACAGAATGTTATCCTTTCGTTTGCTATTCAGTCTTTTTATCATGGTCACCTCCCCTTTGCCAATCTCTTCCAGAAGATCCGAATGCGGGACTACTCTGGATTCATTTACCAATGGAGAGATCATCATGTCACTTCTTCAGTTGCAAGCCACATGTCCTGTGGATACGCATTATTTGTATTTAATATCCTTAGAAAAAAAAAAGATGGACACAGATGTCCAACAAGTGAACAAACCAAACTAGGTAAAATCTTTGCAACTCGCAAAACAATTAGAATTGTTCACTGATAGGGAGTGTGACGAAATTAACTGCTCTACCATTCGGATCAATTAATATCAGACAGATTCTGCTGCGAGCCTCGATACATACACTCCTCACAAAGACCGTATGTTCACATGTGTGCCACATATCAAAATAACGAAAATACCACCACACAAAGTGATTCCTCTAATTTATGAGTCGTGGCCTGATTGGTTGACTCAGCTGGAACTCAAAGGATGCTTGTCATATACCTCGCAGACTTATCTAAAAAACTAAGTTGTCAGCAATCGATAATTACGTTCAGAATTACATCTTTGCAGAAAACCAGCGTCAGCCATTTGCGAAATAATTGAACAGAAAAAGTAACAAATTTAATAGTGAAAGCTGCAAATGCAACTGGAAACTTTCAAGCTTCCGCATTTCAACTACTCTCGATCAAGAGCGTGAAAGCCTTTTTCAGTGATGGTATTTGTTTTTGGAAAAGAGATGCCGTAGTAGTTTTACAAGTAAGGCGTGATGCTAAAAGTATATCACTGTTCCAGGGTCATAACTAGAGGCTACTTCCATCAGTATTTGTTGCTCAGGTTGGAACTCATTCACTATCTTCAGTCTATTTTATTATTTCTAACTAGATCCAATGGCACTCTAAACTGTCAAATAACCGATTGTGTAAAGTGGCAATTCAAGTCAAACACAAGCCTCCATATGTTCCACAACACATAAATTTGGTTAGACAGCTTGTACTACATCTTGAAGCTGCCTACTAAACAAAACAATTTTATTTTTACAGCAGATCTGGCAAATAAATTGGCAATAATTGCCCCATTGTATCCTTGGACTGAAATGTGACTAATATCTCATTTATAATTCAAAAAGGACAAAAAGTTATTACTTATGAATACATAATTCGTCAAAATATGCATCTTCAAATGATAGAAGCACCCACACACAGTCGTTTCCAGACACACGCTGGTTAACATGTGGTGTATTTTAGTTGTTGATGGCAGCCACCAATAATTATTACCATAACGACCACAACACCACCACCATTTACATTATGGCATACATTATCGAATGTGCAGCTGGAAACGTCTTTATATGATTGTCACAGTAGTTAAAGAAATAAATTTGTGAAAACATCTGTCAGTGGATTGTAGCCTGTTCTGTTTTCTGATCATTTCTCTCTTAGATATCCAGTGTCGTAATAACTTTTACAAAATAATTTGATACATATAAAAGAAATACTAGGAATATATACAAAATGACAAAAACTATAAATAACATCAGTTTGCGCATTTTTAAAGGTAATATTTTTAGTTCATTCCTTAAACTTTATTCACAAGGCCTCCAAAACAATGAAAACTTTTCTAGTGCGAAAATGCCTGCTGTTTATGATAAAACGAAAATAAAGAAAATGAGTGGTGTCGATTTCTTACAGGACACCGAAGTATGCACAAATTGGATGCAAATCTGACCAAAACTACCACAGAGCTTGTACTGCAGCACTCCACTGAAAGCTTCCTAAAATCTTGAAGTTTATATAACTTCAGCTCAAATTTTGCGCAACTTAGTTATATTGTACAGGCAATATCTGTGTAACATTTCGTTCAAATTAGGGATGATTGGGTAGGAATGATTCCGAAAATTGATCTGTTTGATGTGGACGGACTCACGTCAGAAATGCTTCTTTCAGGTATAAAATATAACTCTGTTTGAGCCTGAAATTATACAAATGGCAATCGAAATATTTCATACTACTTTATTACTAAATAGTTATATTATTAACATTACATATTGGAACTTAATTATTAAAATATTAGTCACTGATACCTATCAATTTTTAGATTTTATTAAATTTAATATAATGAAAGTCAATGGTGTCTACATCTCCAGCTAATTCTTAAAATATGGTTCTGTACACTTTAAGCCGTAATTCAAACGGACACTCAAGACAGGAGTGCACAGGATCTTAACATTTACTCTGTGTAGTGATTTATATTTAAAATAAATTCCACATGTACTCATTATTTTTACATCTACATCTAGAAATAATATGTGGTTGTATTAATTCATATATTACACAAGATATTGCAATTATATATAATACATATATTAATATTTCATGAAAAGTGTCATAATATCTCCAGCAATGCTGTCCATTTAACTTTCTCTAGTATCTTCTGTGACACACAAATTTAACACGTTATTACGTAAGTGAAAGAGGTACTATTTGGTCCAGCAGCACTTAATGCACGATTTAGTAGTGTTTTGATCCAACTTTTTTTTATTTTCGGGAGTTTTTCTAGCATTCATTTGACTGTTAGAGAGTGTTTTAAATATTTATAAAATATTTTTAATATTTTATTCTTGACCCATAATTTTTTTTTGTAAAGTACATGACATTTGGGCTTTTAACTGCGTTGTCTAGTATTCTGCCCACCGTAGGCCATCATTAGGCTCAAACGTGGTGCTACAGGTACTCTGTGGGTGTTTTTAATTTAACTACTCACTGGTGTATACCTGACACATGTATATTTCAGCATCATCTGTAATGTTTTCAAAAGACAACTACTTATTACCTACAAAAGAATGACTGCAAAAAGTCTTTCATTAAAGAAACCGTATTACTTATACAAAATGTGTAACTAATGTATGTAAAAACTGTGTAGTTTGAAGGTATTAAACCGTGCACTGTTATGAGTTGTTCAAAAATTTTCCCAATATCTAAATAAGTAGTTCGAGTTACAGTCCACAAGTTAGCTGTTGGTGGTTGCAGCTGCATGTTGTGATGAATGTAAATCGTGTATTTTTACAGCTCGTCATCTCCATAGCCTGATAACAGCCTGCTAGTTTTGAAAGATGAAGGGTGGCATAATGAAGAATACAGAAGTCCTAAGATACTGAAATGGGAGTACGAGAGGACAATTCAGGAGCTCCAGAAAAGAGAGCATTGGGCTCTGACTGAATACCATCTGAGGCAGTTAAGTCTTAAAGCCAGGTTGATTGATGTAATAAACGGAATTTATGACACAGGAATTTAACCTCAACGTGTAATTACTAGCATTATAATCATCATCATCATCATCATCATCATCATCATCATCATCATCATCACCACCACCACTGGCACACAGCCCTCTCTGAGCCTTGGCCTTCTGTAGAATATTATCCCACTCTTCCCTGCTTAGTGAAGAACTCCTCCAGTTTTGAATTACAATTTTCTTTATGTCATCTCTGACACCTTCCTCAAATCTTAGCTTTGGGCTTCCAACTCTCCTGGTTCCTTCAGGCACTGAGCTGAATATCTTCTTAATCATTGCGTCGTTTGCTCTCAGTACATCCTGTCCATTTCAACCTTTTTATCTTAATGCAGCTAACAATGTCTGGTTCTTTATACAGACTATATAATTCGTAGTTGAATCTCCTCCTCCAGTCACCCTTTTCTTCCAATGGCCCTAGAATTTGTCTCAAGATCTTTTTGTCCGAGGAGCGACCTAGATTTCAGATTTTTTCGGAGGCCATGGTAGCCCTTGTTGGCGGACAATATTCTTTTTTCGATAGTTCTGATCCAAGGTAAGTGAAACTATGCAGAACATCAAACTTAAATGAACGAATTTCTACGGATGGGGGCTCATTTGGATAATCTTTCTTAGTTAATGACATGTACTTGGTTTTCTCTCGTTTATCTATAGGTTTATCTTTCTAGCACCTCCTCCAAGATTTGTAAAGACTTATTTCATTTCTTGCAGTCATATCATTATCATCTGTATAAGCAAGCACCTGAAATGGTTTGTATAGGGTAGACCCTCTTGCATTGATTCCCTCATTTGTTATAACCTTTTCCAAGGTCATATCAAACAGAAGGCAGGATAATGTGTCTCCCTGTCTACTCGATTTTATGTGATCTCTGCGCTTGATAACATATTCTGTATTTTAATTTGACTCCGCGTGTTTTCCATAGTGGCTTTCACTAAGGTAGTCAGTTTATTAAGGATGCCCAACTCTTCATTGCTGTACATAGCTCCTTGCTGTCAATAATGATCCTAAGTCTATAAAAAACGTTCTAGTACCTTTACATAAAAAGTGCAGCGTACAAGAATGGAAACGCTATAGGACAAGTAGTTTTATGTGTATCAAAGGCTGTAAAGGGAGTCACACTAAGAAGAATTGAAAAGAAAATTAAGGAAAATTCTGGGGAAAACCAGTTAGGGAACAGAAAGGGCAAAGGAACAAGAAATGCTGTAGGTTACATGAAGATGATTAGAGAGAGAATCACAGAAAATGTCAAGGACGTCTATATTTGTTTTACCGACTGGAAGAATGGTTTTGATAGAGTCAACTGGAGTATACTACTGAGAATTTTAAAAGATATTGGCGTAGACCCGAAAAAAAGATAAGATGGAAGATGTATATGAAGGAAAAAATTGACTACTCGATTTGGAAGGGGTGTAAGGCAAGAATGCTAACTGTCACCGAAGCCGTTCAACATACACACAGAAGAAGTGATAGGTGAAGTCACAGTGGATGCAAGAGGCACTGCAATTCGAGAAGGAAGAATAAATATAAAATACGTGAATAATTAGGCACTGCTGGCAGAATCGGAAGGGGAGCTGTAGAATATGTTCAAGAGTATTTCAAGAAGTGTCGAGCAGTAAGGGATGAAGATAAATATAGGAAAGTCAAAAGTGATGAGACTAAGCAAGAAGGAAGCTCCTGTCAAAGTATTCTTGGACAGAAAAAAGATAGAAAAGGTAAAATCAGTTCTTTACCAGGAAAGTTTAATGACATGCAACGGAAGCTGTACAAAAGAAATAAGGAGGAGGATACTAAGAGAAGAGAGTATTTGAATAGATGAAGCCGTTATTAACGTTTAAAAGCATTCCAATGGAGCTAAATTTTATGTCTGGAATGTAGTGTTACACAGCAGTGAATCACGGACAGCTAAAAAGAAAGAAAGATATTTAGAAAGTTTTGAAATGTAGCTATGAAGAAGAATCCTCAAAGTGAAGTGGCTGACAGATTTAAGAATGAAGCAGTAATGGAGAAAATAGGGGAAGAGAGAAGCTTATGTAGAGGAAAAACGGAAGGAATGAGGGGAAGAGGTGGGAAGAGAACTGCAATGATGTATGACATTAGAAGAGGACGACCATACAAGAGGAAAGATGCTCAGAACAAGACACGATGGATAGCCTCCAGTTGAAGAGAAATACACTGAAGATGATGAATCTGCATCGACAAAATATTTTTTTTCTTTATCGCAGTGTAAATATAGTGTCTAGAAGTAATCTGAAACATTTTGGATACATACTTTTCAGTTCTTGTGCAGTGAATCACGGACAGCTAAAAAGAAAGAAAGATATTTAGAAAGTTTTGAAATGTATCTATGGAGAAGAATCCTCAAAGTGAAGTGGCTAACAGATTTAAGAATGAAGCAGTAATGAAGAAAATAGGGGAAGAGAGAAGCTTATGTAGAGGAAAAACGGAAGGAATGAGGGGAAGAGGTGGGAAGAGAACTGCAGTGATGCATGACATTAGAAGAGGACGACCATACAAACATATGAGGAAAGATGCTCAGAACAAGACACGATGGATAGCCTCCAGTTGAAGAGAAATACACTGAAGATGATGAATCTGCATCGACAAAATATTTTTTTTCTTTATCACAGTGTAAATATAGTGTCTAGAAGTAATCTGAAACATTTTGGATATATACTTTTCAGTTCTTGTGCAGTGCTGTGCTCGTGTGGCAAATAGTGTGAGAAAAACAGCGGATCTTGAGCATATAGAAAGAAGGACAGCCCGAACGGTCACAGGTTTGTTTGAAACACCAGAGAGCGTCGCGGGAATGGTGGAAATCCTGAGCTGGGAGACGCTTCGAGGTTCGAGCCAACCATCCCGTGAAAGCTTGCTTATAATGCTTCAATAATGAGCGTTAAATGAGGAATCTACTCTTATACAGCGAGCCTCTACGAACTGCTCTCGTAGATACCATGAAACAAGACTAAATGGATCATAGCACACACAGGGGCGTTTCAGCAGTCGTTCTTTCCGTGTTCCATAAGCCAGTGGAACAGGAAGGAGCCCTAAATTGTAGAACGAGGAATTCATTCTGCCGTGCACTCCACAATGGAGCAGACTGTAAATGTAGATGCAAGTTCCACATTGTCAATATACAGGGTGATTTTTCCACTGTGAACAAACTCTAGAAATTGACCGATGAGAGGACACTAACGAAAAAGGTCTAACGAATTTACGTCCGGAAATGCATAGTTTCCAAGCTAGAGACCATTTACTCAATCATGCACTGTTAGAGAGACTGCGGTCTAATACGCGCTGTACCATGCAACCACAGTTATAATAAGAGCCGAATATTGTTTCCACGTGCCTCAACGCAGGCGTGTAAGCGCCGCAGCAAGTTCTGTCTCACACGTATCATATCGGCCAGGCGGAATCCACACAGTGTCAGAGACACTGCTCTAGTGTTTCCACGTATGGAATGGACTCCACATACACGATTCATTTGAAATGGCTCCATAACCAGAAATTGAGATCTGGTGAAAGAATAGGCCATGGAGGGTGGACACGATTGACATGCGCCCGGTAGTTACAGCTAAGTGGGTTGGCGCTTCATCATGTGCACTACTGGCCATTAAAATTGCTACACCACGAAGATGACGTGCTACTGATGCGAAATTTAACCGACAGGAAGAAGATGCCGTGATATGCAAATGATTAGCTTTTCAGAGTATTCACACAAGGTTGGAGCCGGTGGCGACACCTACAACGTGCTGACATGAGGAAAGTTTCCAACCGATTTCTCATACACAAACAGCAGTTGACCGGCGTTGCCTGGTGAAACGTTGTTGTGATGCCTCGTGTAAGGAGGAGAAATGCGTACTATCCCGTTTCCGACTTTGATCAACGTCGGATTGTAGCCTATCGCGATTGTGGTTTATCGTATCGCGACGTTGCTGCTCGCGTTGGTCGAGACCCAATGACTTGTTAGCAGAATATGGAATGGGTGGGTTCAGGAGGGTAATACGGAAAGCTGAGCTGGATCCCGACAGCCTCGTATCGCTAGTAGTCGAGATGACAGGCATCTTATCCGTATGGCTGCAACGGATCGTGCAGCCACGTCTCGATCTCTGAGTCAACAGATGGGGACGTTTGCAGGACAACAACCATCTGCACGAACAGTTCACGGCGTTTGCAGCAGCATGGACAATCAGCTCGGAGACCGTGGCTGCTGTTACCCTTAACGTTGCATCACAGACAGGAGCGCCTGCGATAGTGTGCTCGACGACGAACCTGGGTGCACGAATGGCAAAAAGTCATTTATTCGGATGAATCCAGGTTCTGTTTACAGCATCATGATGGTCGCATCCGTGTTTGGCAACATCGCGGTGAACGCACATTGGAACCGTGTATTCGTCATCGCCATACTGGCGTATCACCCGGCGTGATGGTATGGGGTGCCATTGGTTACACATGTCGGGCACCTCTTGTTCGCACTGAAGGCACTTTGAAGAGTGAACGTTACATTTCAATGTGTGACGATCCGTGGCTCTACCCTTCTTTCTTGCTACGGTCGCAGGTTCGAATCCTGCTCGGTATGGATGTGTGTGATGTCCTTAGGTTAGTTAGGTTTAAGTAGTTCTAAGCTCTAGGGGACTGATGACAGAGCCATTTGAACCATTTGAACCGTTCATTCGATCCCTACGAAACCCTACATTTCAGCAGGATAATGCACGACCGCATGTTGCAGTTCCTGTACGGGCCTTTCTAGATACGGAAAATTTTCGACTGCTGCCTTGGCCAGCACATTCTTCAGATCACTCACCAATTGAAAACGTCTGGTGAATTGTGTCTGAGTAGCCGGCTCGTCACAATACGCCAGTCACTACTCTTGATGATCTGTGGTATCGTGTTGAAGCTGCATGGGCAGCTGTACCTGTAAACGCCATCCAAACTCTGTTCAACTCAATGCCCAGGCGTATCAAGGCCTTTATTACGGCCAGAGGTGGTTGTTATGGGTACTGATTTCTCAAGATCTATGCCCCCAAATTGCGTGAAAATGTAATCACATGTCAGTTCTAGTACAATATATTTGTCTAATGAATGCCCGTTTATCATCTGTATTTCTTCTTGGTGTAGCAGTTTTATCGGTCAGTATTGTAACAGCCACATAACCGTTCGAATCATCAGTGGCACTTCTTCCAGAAGGGGAGGCAAAGTGACCCGCAAGAAACACCTTTAGTTACCTCCTGTTAGACGACGTGGAGGGAAGGCTGCTCCCAAAATGTGGTCGCCAATTATCCCGACCCACACATTCCAGCTGCACCATTGTTGATAATTCGCTGTCATCGCATCTTGGGGATTCAGCATGCCATGCCACAAATGACTATCAAGAAAGTTGATCTGTGGATAGGTTGGATGACACAAATCTAAGAATCGTGGTTGCCTGGTGGAGAAACCAGTGCCAAAACTGCTCTCGATTTGAAAAGTCTGTCGCAAGTAAGCCGTGCACACTCTGTAACTGAAAGGGTAGTAACAGTGGTCAAGGAAAATGTCCGACACGGTCGTCTGGCTTACCCCGCACTGGCAGGCCAACTGCCTGGTACTGACACGGCGGTCACCTTCCACACTGTTAATCACATTTTCCTCCAAGTGTGGTGTCCGAACATTTCGGGTACGTCCTTCCTGAAACGACCCTGTTTTAGACAAACAGCGAAACACTGTCTCAAACATTGAATAGTTTGGCTGTTGTCGACTGAATTAGGTCTCCTGATACAGCCTAGCAAGATTGTATCAGGAGACGTAACCCATTGTCATTTGTCTTTCCGTAAGTAAACACCCTGTAGGCAAACTCTCGATTCGAATACGAAACCACTGTGTACAACGCTGTATCACATCCACTACAAGGTGAGCCAGCATGAGGAGTGAATTAGTCATAACATTACCCATTACTACGGCAGGAGAGGGCGCCAGGGCTTGACATATGAGGAACAGTACCGCCCTCCGGGAGGAAACTATGCATACTGTAAATGTGGTTGCATGGTACAGCTAATTTTAGACCTCGGTCTCTGTAACACGGTATGACTGAATAAATGGTCACTAGTTTGGTAACCATGCATTTCCGGACATACGTTTATTAGACATTTCTTGTTCCGTATTCTCTCATTGATGAATCCCTGGAGTTTGTACGCGGTGGAAAAGTCGCCCTGAATGTTGTTGTAGACTATTTTGCCTTTAAGAGTTTTTGTGCAACTAAGCCATAATATGCTTTTTTCTGGAGGAATTTAACTTCCTCTTACACTGTTAGCATTTTGCTTACGGCGCATTTATTCTAGAGTCTTCACTTGCTGCAAGAAGTATCTTTGTATGCTTGTACGAGGGAGAGACAAATGTAAACCTTAAATATTTTTTAAAAATATTATTTATTGTGCAGAAGTGGTACAAAGCTGTATCACTTTTCAACATAATCTCCCCCACGCTCAATGCAAGTCCTGCAGCTCTTACAAAGTGCATAAATTCCTTTAGAAAAAAATTCTTTTGGTAGTCTGCGCAGCCACTCATGCACCACGTGACGTACCTCCTCATCAGAACGGCACTTCTTTCCTCCCACTGCGTATTTGAGTGGTCCAAACATATGGAAATCATTTGGGGCATGGTCTGGTGAGTATGGTGGATGAGGAAGACACTCAAAATGCAGGTCTGCGATTGTTGCAAGTGTTGTACAGTCAGTGTTGTGCCTTGCATTGTCATGTTGCAAACGGACACCTGCTGACAGCAATCAACGTCGCTTTGATTTGACTGCAGACCGCAGATGATTTTTTTAGGAGATCTGTGTATGATGCACTGGTGACAGTGTCCCTCTAGGCATGTAATGCTCCAAAATGACGCCTTTTTCATCCCAAAAGAGAGTCGGCATAACCTTCCCTGGTTCCGTTCGACACTTCTTTGGTTTTGGTGCTCAGGAATGGCGCCAATCCTTGCTCGCTCTCTTCGTTTCCGGTTGGTGAAAGTGAACCCAGGTTTCGTCCCCAGTAACGATTCTTGCAAGGAAGCCATCACCTTCTCGTACAAAGTTAACCAAGAAGTTCTTCACAAGCATCAACACGTCGTTCTCTTATTTCAGGAGTCAGCTGCCGTGGCACCCTTCTTGTAGACACTTTGTGAAATTGGAGCACATCATGCACTATGTGGTGTGCTGACCCTTGACTAATCTTTAAACATGCTGCAATGTCATTCAGTGTCACTCGACGGTTTTCCTTCACAGTGACTTCAAATGCTGCAATGTTCTGTGGAGTCACATCTGGTTGTGCCTGACCTGGACGAGGAGCATCTTCCACTGAAGTCACACCATTTGCGAACTTCCTACTCCATTCGTAGACTTGCTGCTCCGACAAACATGCATCAACGTACCGAACCTTCATTCGTCGATGAATTTCAATAGGTTTCACAGCTTCACTATGCAAAAACCGAATAACAGAACGCTGTCTTTCCCTGATGCAAGTCGCAAGTGTGGCGGCCATCTTTATACTGATACTGCAACGGTATGCGTGCATCTGCACAATGCTGCCACCTACAGGCCATTCTGTACGCTGTTTGTAGCACCCTTATCAACTTACAGGATAACGGCTCGAAATTTCGATTTGTTATTACAAATTTAAGGTTTTCATTTGACTCACCCTTTTATATTGTGACGTTTGGAGATGGGATTGAGGTAGAAACACACTAATACTTTCCTACTACCATTGATTTTGTCATAATTGTTGGAAAAGGCGCAACAGAAGAAAGTACACTACGAAAAATTAAATGATCACTTTTTAGAAATCCCGTAATTGTCTCCCATTACGACTCGTATGTTTGAAATTTGCTTCAAGGATGCCTAATGCCTTCCTCTGTAGTGGTGCAAGAGGATGGTACCCTGCGACTTAATCCTCCGGCTCTGTGATGCTTCAAACAGAAAGGTGTCACATCTGCGAGAAAAAGGCGACAGCTGAGACGTGCATGTGAGCCGCGAGGTAGGTTAATGAAGTCACGTAGGAACGAAAATTCATAAAAATTCTGATCAGCGCAACTGCGGAAGTGTCAGACTATAGGAAGGTCGTCTCACCGCGTCTCGACATCATTTCACTCCTTCGTTTGATGCCTTACCTAGGGATCTCGAAGGGGTCGCCTAAACCGCAGGCACTAGAGTAGCCGCTAAGCTGAATTCGTGTCAAAGTTCAAAGATATATTTCTAACGTAGTCAAGCAAGGTGCGTGGGTAGCAACGAGGACGTTGCCGAACTGGGTGATCTTAGAGAGAGTGTCATTTTATTCACCCATGTGTCAGTGTCGAACCCTCCCATCTTCACACCACAGGAGGGCGCGAAGAAAAAGGGATGAAGGCGCATAAAAAGACTTTATGTTTCGGATCGCGTTGAAATTTCGTCGAGTGATACTGAACGGTCCGTAGTGGTCCCGTCATGTATGACACGGCAAAAATTGCTGTAACGCAACACTGCAAACTTTCAGTGGGATAGTGGTCCCGCGATATCCTTAGCGTAGGGTTGAAACGCTCACGGGGTAGTATCAGTGTCCCGATTTGTCAAGAACGTCTTCTTGTTGCTAATCACTGTGCAGAATGTCGATTTCGACCCTGAAAAGTTTGAGGATCAACGGGAAGTTTTACTGACGCCATTTGTGTCACCCCCTGAGACCTTTTCGTGTCTATCCTGAGCAGCGGTGTGACTGAAATGTTTTCCTCGGTCACTCATAAGAAAACCGGGTGTTTTCAACATTGCCGCTATTCTGATCTCAATCGCATAGGCGTCAAAAGAAGGGATGAGTTGTTGGTGAGAGGTGGTGTGAGGGCCATCACATCGCGTGACACGTCCACAGTGGCGTTGTGGTGAAATTTGGTGCCAATATAACATCATTAAGTCACCTTACAGCTCACATGAATATCTGAGTTGCGGCATTTTTTACCACATGAGTCGACACTTTGCTGTTTGAAGCTTTGCCGAGCCCGAGGGTTACATCACAGGACGCCACACTTTTGCGCCATTACAGAGGAAATTTTAGGAACCTTTGAGCTAAGTTTCAAACTATGCGTTACAATGGGAGACAATCACGGGTTTCAAGAAAATGGACCTTTAATTGACTTGGTGGTGGTGGTTAGTGTGTAACGTCCCGTCGACAACGAGGTCATTAGAGACGGAGCGCAAGCTCGGGTTAGGGAAGGATTGGGAAGGAAATCGGCCGTGCACTTTCAAAGGAACCATCCCGGCATTTTCCTGAAACGATTTAGGGAAATCACGGAAAACCTAAATCAGAATGGCCGGAGACGGGATTGAACCGTCGTCCTCCCGAATGCGAGTCCAGTGTGCTAACCACTGCGCCACCTCACTCGGTTTAATTGACTTGGAAGAGCAGTTGAACGGGATGGACAGTGTCTTGAAAGGAGGGTATAAGACGAACATCAAAAAAAGCAAAACAAGGATAATGGAATGTAGTCGAATTAAGTCGGGTGATGCTGAGGGAATTAGATTAGGAAATGAGACACTTAAAGTAGTAAAGGAGTTTTCCTATTTGGGGAGCAAAATAACTGATGATGGTTGAATTAGAGGATATAAAATGTACGCTGGCAATGGCAAGGAAAGCGTTTCTGAAGAAGAGAAATTTGTTAACATCGAGTATAGATTTAAGTGTCAGGAAGTCGTTTCTGAAACTATTTGTATGGAGTGTAGCCATGTATGGAAGTGAAACATCGACGACAAATAGTTTAGACAAGAAGAGATTAGAAGCTTTCAAAATGTGGTGCTACAGAAGAATGCTGAAGACTATATGGGTAGATCACATAACTAGTGAGGAGGTAGTGAATAGAATTTGGAAGAAGAGACGTTCGTGGCACAACTTGACAAGAAGAAGGAACCGGTTGGTAGGACATGTCTGAGGCATCAAGGGATCACCAATATAGTATTGGAGGACAGTGTGGAGGATAAAAATCGTAGAGGGAGACCAAGAGATGAATACACTAAACAGATTCAGAAGGATGTAGGCTGCAGTAGGTACTAGGAGATGAAGAAGCTTGCACAGGATAGGGTAGCATGGAGAGCTGCATCAAACCAGTCTGAGGACTGAAGACCACAACAACAACAACAACAACAACAACCTTAAATTTTATTGCGCAGTGTAATACGGCAGGTATCCACTTCTGTCATTTATCCCAATATACCACAAAAATTTTAGATAATTCTTTTTTGAAATAGTCAGTGTTGATGAAAAATCGAATAACTGTTTTCTATACACCTCACACACTAAGTAGATTAACATAAGCACGCCTAAAAGCAAATGGTTCAAATGGCTCTGAACAGTATGGGACTTAACATCTCAGGTCATCAGTCCCCTCAAACTTAGAACTAATTAAACCTAACCAACCCAAGGACAACACACATCCATTCCCGAGGCAGAATTCGAACCTGCGACCGCAGCAGTCGCGTGGTTCCGGACTCAAGCGCCTAGAACCGCTCGACCACCGCGGCTGGCACCTAAAAGCACTGAACTGACACCGAATTGCAAAATAACTTGCAAAACTATTAAAACATTGCAAATCACAACCATGTTTACAAAGGAAAATATAATTTTCTTTATTTAATAATTTTGTTTCATGAGGGCTGATGAAAAATTTTGATAAACATGATACTACACTACTGGCCATTGAAATTGCTACACCAATAAGAAATGAAGATGATAAACGGGTATTCATTGGACAAATATATTACACGAGAACTGATATGTCATTACATTTTCAAGCAAGTTGGGTGCATAGATCCTGAGAAATCAGAACCCAGAACAACCACCTTTGGCCGTAATAACAGCCTTGATACGCCTGGGCATTGAGTCAAACAGAGCTTGGATGGCGTGCACAGGTGCAGTTGCCCATGCAGCTTCAACACAATACCACAGTTCATCAAGAGTAGTGACTGGCCTATTGTGACGAGCCAGTTGCTCGGCCACCAATGACCAGACGTTTTCAATTGGTGAGACATATGGAGAATGTGCTGGCCAGGGCAGCAGTCGAACATTTTCCGTATCCATAAAGGCCCGTACAGGACCTGCAACATGCGGTCGTGCACTATCCTGCTGAAATTTAGGATTTCGCGGGGATCGAATGAAGGGTAGAGCCACGGGCCGTAACACATCTGAAATGTAACGTCTACTGTTCAAAGTGCTGTCAATGCGAACAAGAGGTGACCGAAACGTGTAACCAATGGCACCCCGTACCATCACGCCGGGTGATACGCCAGTATGGCGATGACTAATACACGTTTTGCCATCATGATGTTGTAAACAGAAACTTCATTCATCCAAAAAAATGAAGCTTTGCCATTCGTGCACCCAGGTTCGTCGTTGAGTACACCATCGCAGGCGCTCCTGTCTGTGATGCAGCGTCAAGGGTAACCGCAGATATGGTCTCCGAGCTGATAGTCCATGCTGCTGCAAACGTCGTCGAACTGTTCGTGCAGACGGTTGTTGTCCTGCAAAAGTCCCCGTCTGTTGACTCATTTATCGAGACCTGGCTGCACGATCCGCTACAGTCATGCGGATAAGATGCTTGTCATCTCGTCTGCTAACGATACGAATGTGTTGGGATCCAGCACGGCGTTCCGTATTACCCTCCTGAACCCACAGATTCCATATTCTTCTAACAGTGATCCGATCTTTACCAACGCGAGCAGCAATGTGGCGATACGATAAGCCGTAATCGCGATAGGCTACAATCCGACCTTTATCAAAGTCCGAAACGTGATGGTACGCATTTCTCCTCTTTACACGAGGCATCACAACAACGTTTCACCAGGCAACGCCGGTCAACTGCTGTTTGTGTATGAGAAATCGGTTGGAAACTTTCCTCACGTCAGCGCGTTGTAGGTGTCGACACCGGCGCCGACCTTGTGGGGATGCTCTGAAAAGCTAATCATTTGCATATCACAGAATCTTCTTCCTGTCGGTTAAATTTCGCATCTGTAGCTCGTCATCTTCGTGGTGTAGCAATTTTAATGGTTAATAGTGTATTTGCTGTGTTACTGAGACTATGCTCTTCAGATCTTAATGTGCAGCTTTCACTTCTCCTTTCACATCGGGGTCTTAGTACCGGTGCCAAACTCATTTCCTCCTCATTCTTGGTCATTTTTACTTGTATCGTTTTGGTTGATTATTTGGTAGTTCTGATTTCCGTTTGTGAGTTGGATAAAAAGAAAAAAAACTGGTGACGACTTTACTTAATAGATGTCTATTCTTATCAGAGGGCGCCAAATGAAGTGATCTCATGAGGAACTTCAGATATATTCTTTCATACGGGACGACGAAACTTTACATGTCTTTGCCGTAAGCAGCCTGAAATTTCATATGACCACTGAGGTTTTCGTCTGGAACTCACTATTAAACGGTGAAAGAAGGTTTTAATATCAAATTTCTTGACGTTCACGGCTGTTTAGAATGTTCTGATTGGGATGTTCAGAATCCTTGTTAAGGAATTATTTTTATGTATTTTATTCGTAATCCATCAGGAAGATTACTAATATAGACTGTTTTCTTTTACACAAGACTATTCTTCGAAGTTGTAGAGAGTGTATGCACAGTTTTACTGTTATTTCTTCAAGCACCTGTTATGTTTTCACAATTTCGTTCCTTGTCTGCGGACGACTGTTCCGGCAATGTGATTTGATAGCAGTTGCTCCTCTCAAGGAAAGCGATGACACTTAATTCGTTGTTACTAATTTACCCCTTAAATACACCCAATGTATAAAACCGTAAAACAAAAAAATCTAACGATAATAAACCATAACATGTCACATTTTCCTTCGTCACAGATGTTAAGATTCCCCAGAATCCTAGGCCCCATTGTACTACAGAACACAATACCGCATTCTTCATCTCAGTTTCCATTCTGAGATTCCGAAAATTCTGGAGAGCATACAATCGAGCGTAATTCCTAATTCCCATGAGGTTGCAGAAATAAGAAAAGAACGAGAAAATAAGAGGAAACATCAGAGACTAGAAAATAGCACAGAAAATCTTTTTAGGGATAAATAGAAAATTTAGACGATTTTCAAGGCAGAAGAAGTAAGCTATCGTGAACAACATTGACAGAAGAAAGGACATGACGACTTGGGGAGAAAATGAAAGGGGACTGGAAAAACAGGAAACAACGAAGACAGAAGAGAGAATGATGTCGCTATGTGATCTTAATTGGTTAATACGAAGATAACAAAAAACCGGAAAGATAGAGATAGGAAATGGAAAGGAAAGGAATTTAATAATAAAGAGGGGAGTTTCACACCTATTAAAATATAAGGGGTAGTCAAATGAAAACGAGACAGATGGAAAAAAGGTAAGCAAACTTTCATTATTTCAAAAGTATTCGCCGTAACTGTTAGACCATTTATCCCGCTGTGTGGTCAATGCATTCGTGGAAAATGTCTTCGGGTGCCTGCAGATCGCTGCTTGTACCTAGGAGTGCACCTTTTCTATCGACGTCCACGATTGTCTTTTTCAAGGCACTAAAAATATGGGAGTGGCGTGAGGAGAGATCGAGGCTATATGGAGGATGGGGGCTTCCCAGCGAAACTTCTGCTTCGTAGTCGTACGATCTTGGTAAAATGTGGGCGATTGATCTTTTCCTACTTGAATTTCATGTTTTTGAAGCCCTGAAGAAAACATTAGTCACTTTAGATTTACTTCGAACGAAGAGTACAATCATCGTTCCGCATGCAATCATAAACATTTTTCCATGAAGGCATTGACTTTCTTGTATCACACTAGGACGAATGTATTAGCAATAATGGCGATCACTTCTGAAATAAAAAAAAAGTTTACTTAACTTTTTCCGTCTCTCTCATTTTCATTTGAGTGGGGGGCAAAGGTGACAACTTACATCTGTAGCTGTATTACTTTTGACTACTATCGATTCCGTAGATATCCTACATCGATTTACCCCTCCATGAAAATTTCAGGAACGTCGTGGATCGAATAACAAATCGACAGTGTAATGGGGTATTTCCTCTTTCACCATCTGTGTAACTGAAACTCGCTTTCGGTTCGGAAAACGAACACATGGTTTAGCAGACCTATTTGCCTTCAAAAATGGTTCAAATGGCTCTGAGCACTATGGGACTTAACTTCTGAGGTCATCAGTCGCCTAGAACTTAGAACTAATTAAACCTAACTAACCTAAGGACATCACACACATCCATGCCCGAGGCAGGATTCGAACCTGCGGTCGCTCGGTTCCAGACTGTAGCGCCTAGAACCGCAAGGCCACTCCGGCCAAAATTCGGTAGCGAATTCCTGCTGTCGAACTTGCGTCCTCGCTCATGCACTGTCGTATCTTTCTGATCCGGACAAGCGTTATCTGGCTAGCATGCTCCCTGTTAATAGTCTCTATATTTCATTCAGTACTGCAAATTTCGACTCAATCCCATGAAAACGGGAGCGTGCTGCAGCTGATGGCTCACTGATGCTCTCAAGGTTTTATCACTTGCACATTTCGGTCCTTCATGTTCCACACAAGCAGTTAGACTTGTTCCTCCATTCTTTTGTAAACAGTAGGAGCTCTGACATTCATTCCGAAGTTACAGTAGTTATAACGCTGTCAGAGTACTTTTCACGTGTAAAAATGAAGAGTGGGAAGGAGAAGGAAAGGGAAACGGCGGGTCTGAGATCGTGATGGCTAACAGCACAGGGCATTGTGGTAATGGAATGGTGAAAGGTGAAAATTTGTGCCGGACCGGGACGAGAACCCGGATATATCGATTCTCATGAGCGGTTGCCTTAACCACTTGTTTCCCTCTCTTTTGGGTATGGAGCATGGCGGTAGAGAGAGCAAAGGTCATCAGTCATCACCCGAGGCCTGGCCATTGTGTCGCCCTGATCAAGGGATAGGGTTCGAAGGGGGCATATATATATATATATATATATATATATATATATATATATATATAAGTTACGTAGTGACTGCCATACTAACCAAGGAAAACACTACTACAGCTGAGTATGCAGACTGACCAGGTCATATTCTTATAGGATGAGTACTGTCCCCTGTATACACTGGTTGCGGTAAATCCTGACGCCACGCGGGGTAGCCGAGCGGTCTATGGCGCCTTGCCACGGTGCGCGCGACCTCCCCCCCCCCCTCCCCCACCCGTCGCGGGTTCGTGTCCTCCCTCGGGCATTCGGGCATGGGTGTGTGTGTGATCCCTAGCGTAAATTAGTTTAAGTTAGATTAAGTACTGTGTAAGCCTAGGGACCGATGACCTCAGTAGTTTGGTCCCATAGGAACTTACAACAAATTTCCAAAATTTCAGTTTTGAATCGCGTCGGCCATTCTGGCACAGACACTGACCGACTCCAACTTACCGGTGGGTGCATGCAGCGTCCCTCATACGTTACATTGAACTCACTTCAGACGATATTTGTGCATTCGCACTGAAACAAACGTCAAGGAAGCTTCCCCTCTTCTTCAGAAATGTGTATCTTTGAGAGACACCACTCAGATGTGAACAGTACTTGTCACGTCTCAAGGAAGTTTTCCGTGATCACGTCTCTAATAATTGTATTGTTTCCACTCTGAGTTCGAATCCTGGTACGCTGCAGTGACTGTATGTACGGCGTCACATTCTCCCACAACCTCTCCATATCCTCTCCCAACGTGACGATGTTTATCCATTATATCTTTATCTGTCTCATCCATCTCTATTTTATCCCACTTGATTTGTTCCCCTTCCCTCTCTCTATCTTCTTGCTCTTCATATTAGGGTCCTGTCCATCCCCCAAACTCCTACTTCCTTTCTGTTACCTGGGTCCACTATGAAACTTACCCTCATACCCGCAGTTACCACTCACAGGACCCATTTGTTAAGCACATACGACCCAAAAACTAAAGAACTTCCATCGTTGTTGTCTTCCTAACTGTGCTTCACCAGTGGAGGTCCGTCAGCTTTAAGCCAAGGTGCAGTGTCGAATTTTTAGATCGTCATCTGTTAGCACCATATTTTCGTATACCTTTAGCTAGTGTTTTTAATTAACAAGGAAGGAAGTTGTCAGTATTATGTAGCACCATCAACAAAAATTTTTCTTATTATACGTAATTTTAAAACTGTTCCGTCTTTAAATCTCATTGTTCCAAAATGGACGGGAATTTGTAAGAGAGAGAGAGAGAGAGAGAGAGAGAGAGAGAGAGAGAGAGAGAGAGAGAGAGAGAAAGTCTGTGTGTGCTTGTGTGTGTGTGTGTGTGTGTGTGTGTGTGTGTGTGTGTGCTCTGAGCACTATGGGATTCAACTGCTGTGGTCATTAGTCCCCTAGAACTTAGAACTACTTAAACCTCACTAACCAAAGGACATCACAGACATCCATGCCCGAGGCAGGATTCGAACCTGCGACCGTAGCAATCGCACGGTTCCGGACTGCGCGCCTAGAACCGCGAGACCACCGCGGCCGGCTGTGTGTGTGTTGGGGAGAGAAAAAATGATAGGGAAGCTTGTGGGGGAAGGTATTACTTGCGTACTGGGGAAAAGAGATGGCTAAACACTTTTATTAATGACAAGCATTACGAAATTATGCTGCGGACTAGAACGAATGGAGGTATATTGCCACAGAATTTCGCCAGCTGCACAGTCTAATCGCCGACTAGAATTGCTGAAGGCAAGGCAAAGGCGCCAAGGAGACCAAATAATTTCACTGGCTGTCAATGGCTGATGGAGGTGCATAAGCACGTAAGTTCAAAACTGGGTAGCAGCTGAAGTGACGTGAATTAGTTTTTAATATGAATTGCCCATGTCAAAAACCTGTTACATCCACAGAATTTCAATTTGGACGCACCTACATCGGCTCATACAAGGAGCTTCCCACACAATTTAAATCACTTTCAGGTACAGCAGATCACATTTCTCACAGAAAACAAAGCTTGAAAGTTCGTTACATTTCCGAAGCAGCGGTAGGTATTTCAGTTCAAGCCTTGCAAAAGCATCATTATCAGGAATAAAAACATTACCGGTACATGATCAGTAACTATAGTTCAACATGAGCAGAACAGCAACACGCACGTGGGAGTTTCTAGAAGCATCTCCAAGAAGCTCAACCCGCTGAAGTTGTTAAGAGTATAAATCTGAATAAAAAGGGAATGCATGGGAGATTTATGAGAACCTTCTCTTCTACAGACATTGTCAGCTTGAGAATATCCAGAGGAAGAGTCTGTTGAACTGCCTGATCCAGGGGATGAAATAATGACATCAACTATTTAAAACTCCAAGCGGTTTTCCGCGTTACTATAATTCTGACCGTATTATATGAGTAATTTAATTTTAAAATGTATACTGTAATATTTTTTCTTGTTCACTTTGAGTACCTTTCATGAAACGACAAAATGTTTATAAGTTACGGAGCTGTTATAAAATGATCCGCACTTGTAACAAAATATAACTGCGAAGGCGTCTGCGGTCAGTCAAAGTTTTGTCAGTACCGTACTGCGTCATAATGTAAAAACTACACCGGAGAAGTTCTAGGCGCTACAGTCTGGAACCGAGGGACCGCTACGGTCGCAGGTTCGAATCCTGCCTCGGGCATGGATGTGTGTGATGTCCTTAGGTTCGTTAGGTTTAAGTAGTTCTAAGTTCTAGGAGACTGATGACCACAGATGTAAAGTCCCATTGTGCTCAGAGCCAGGCATGCACCGGAGAAAGTAACTGTTCTGCCACGGTTACAGTGGCTTTCTTCTATGTCTGCTGATCAGCAGAAACAGAAGACGACCACTGTAACCGTGGCAGAAACGTTACTTTCTCCGGTGTATTTTTTTACACTATGACGCGATACGGGACTCAGATTCTTACAAATAGCTGATGGTTCAAGGAGATATACTCCGTCTTTCCGACTAAATGAAAGGCAATTTGCTTTTTGCCATGTGCGTTTCGCTTCTTTTATTTGTGATAGTTTAGGGTTGATTTTCAGTAGTTCTAGATCAGTGTGTTAGAAAAAATTATTTGAGCTGAATGCAAAATGTTTTCATTCTCTCTTCTGGAATATTGTCAGACTAGCAGTTACAAATTTTAAGTATAACATAAAATCTACATTTTCACGTAAACAACTACAATTGGATTTTAGGATTACGTGTGGATCAGAGGAGAACCAAAAATGTTTTAAAACGTCACATTAAATCACCGAAATGCTCGTACACAGGGTGAAGTAGCATTTCAACGTCAAAATTTCTTAAGTTTTTCAGAGTGATTTGCTGAGTATTTTGGTATAAAAGAGGGGTAACAGTGGAAAAGCCAGTGTATGCAATCACGAAAACGTACAGCACAAATCACAGAGCGATGCAATGACTCTCAGGCAGGTGCAAAAGTTAGTGTGATGTGGCTGCCGTCGATGCGGGAATAGCTAAGCATGGGTATCATTGTGCCGCTTTCCCACAGCATTCAGTGAACCCGTACACGAGGTCCATATGGGCCAATCCTTTCGTGAGTACAACCATTCATACTGCCGAGTACCGCTGTTAAGGTACAGTCAACACTACTGGAAAAACAAAACAGAGACAGAACGGAGCAGTACCGAATGCAAGGTTGAGGTAGGAGGGCATTACTGTTGTCAACAATAAGTATCTCAAGTGAGTGGCACAAGTTTGTTGCAAAACAAGACTTACAGTGCGTGTTGATTTTTGCACCGCTGTGGAGATAGACACAGACAAGTGGAGGAAGAGACAGGCATAGAGAGGGGGGAAGAGGATATGGAAAGAGAGAGGGGAGAGAAAGAGATGGATTGGGGGAGAGGGTGGGGAGGGGGGGGGGTTTGGAGGAAGTAGACAGAGAAAGGGAGTGGGAGAGACAGACTAATAGAAGAATGCAGTAAATACTTACCTAGACAATGCTGGGCCTCAGCTAGTACATAAATAAAAACTTCATCAGTGAACGTGATACAAGACAAAAGGAAAGTTACGTGGCCAGTTAGTAAGAAAATCAGATTTCCAAACTTCCATTACAGATACATACAAATTTACAATAGTTTTACATTCATACGGATTTACAATTCTTTTGCACATTAGGTAAAAATTATGTCTTAATTCTTAGTTTTTAGTGAAACCGTAAGATCACCCTTATTAGAAGCATAATTTCTTAGGTAACATGAAATAGAAGTATTGAAATAAGAAAGTTAGATATCTTGGTCTGCAAGTAGTGCAAGCTCTCTTGTAGATAAAACCAAAAACATTTATTTGCAGCAGTGTCGCTGGTAAATGTTCTGTACTTCATGTAAATCTCTCTCTCTCTCTCTCTCTCTCTCTCTGTGTGTGTGTGCGTGTGCGTGTGCGTGTGTGTGTGTGTGTGTGTGTGTGTGTGTGTGTGTGTGTGTGTGTGTGCGTGTGTGTGTGTGTGCGTGTGTGTGTGCGCGCGCGTGTGTGTGTGTGCGTGTGTACATACATATTTAAACAATCATGCTCAATATTTATACAGGAATATTGTATTTCACAACTTCGAACGATTTTGGGAAGAACATCGAATATTACAGAATAGACTTTAATTAATCGGTAAGTTCCAGGATTTTTTTAGAAAACTTGAAGTTGCATGAAAGCGTATTTGCACAGAGCAGGAAGGCAACCAATTACAATAGAGTTCACAATGCCACGCATCGATCCAGCACTGTACAACGAAATGCTGTTATGTAAGCCTGTGTCTTGGATGTTACAATATCTTGAAGCCTCTAACCTCTGTCAGTAACTGATATTTAATTATAACAAATTTTACCAAGTAAGACGGATTTTTTTATATTAGTTCAGTGCGTCGTTGCCTTTAAGTGGCATACTGTCATAGTACGCAAGTTACAATACTAAAACAACCAAACAAGAAAATTCTTGAAGTTCCCCTCCATATGATGTTAATCGACATTTTACACTCTCAGACAATAAATAAACAAATAAATAAAATAATAATAAAATGGAGAACGCTTCAGGAAAGTATTAACCGAAAGGGGAGGAAATCGTTAGATGTGAAGTACATGTACAGGCAAACAGTTGATTGCATTTTCGGAAAAATTTAAATGATTTATTCAAGAGAAAGATGACGATGATGAGGTACCACACTCCGAGGAGCGTAGGGAACGATGCGGGAGACGCGCATCGCTGTACTAGGCAGGGTCCTAATGCAGGTGGTTTGCCATTGCCTTCCTCCGACCGTAATGGGGATAAATGATGGTGATGCAGACGACACAACAGCACACAGTCATCTCGAGGCAGGTAAAACGCCTAATCCCGTCGGGAATCGAACCCGGGACCCCGTGTGCGGGAAGCAAGAACACTACCGCAAGACCACGAGCTGCGGACATTCAACAGAAAGAGTTTCAAAAATGAAGCAAGTCGATAACGCATTGGTCTATCTCTGGCCCTTATGCAATCACCATAGACTTGATGTATGTCCTGAGGGATGACAAATTCTGTCCAGATGGCGCGTTAGATGGTGAAATCCCGACGTGCCTGTAATGCTCCAAGCGTTTAGGCTACTTGACGGGAGGCAGGGTTTAGCAGGCACGAAGAGAAGCAGTAGAAACTCTCGCTGTGTGCGGATGGACATTATTTTGCTGAAATGTAAGCATGGGATGGCTTGCCACGATGGCAACGAAACGGAACGCAGAATATCGTCGATGGACCCCTGCGCTATGAGGGTTTGTTGTTGTGGTCTTCAGTCCTGAGACTGGTTTTATGCAGCTCTCCATGCTACTCTATCCTGTGCAAGCTGCTTCATCTCCCAGTACCTACTGCAGCCTTCTGAATCTGCTTTGTGTATTTATTTCTTGGTCTCCCTCTACGGTTTTTACCCTCCACGCTGCCCTCCAATACTAAATGGTGATCCCTTGATGCCTCAGAACATGTCCTACCAACCGATCTCTTCTTCTGGTCAAGTTGTGCGACAAACTCCTTTTCTCCCCAAGCCTATTCAATACTTCCTCATTAGTTATGTGATCTACCCATCTACACTCCTGGAAATTGAAATAAGAACACCGTGAATTCATTGTCCCAGGAAGGGGAAACTTTATTGACACATTCTTGGGATCAGATACATCACATGATCCCACTGACAGAACCACAGGCACATAGACACAGGCAACAGAGCATGCACAATGTCGGCACTAGTACAGTGTATATCCACCTTTTGCAGCAATGCAGGCTGCTATTCTCCCATGGAGACGATCGTAGAGATGCTGGATGTAGTCCTGTGGAACGGCTTACCATCCCATTTCCACCTGGCGCCTCAGTTGGACCAGCGTTCGTGCTGGACGTGCAGACCGCGTGAGACGACGCTTCATCCAGTCCCAAACATGCTCAATGGGGGACAGATCCGGAGATCTTGCTGGCCAGGGTAGTTGACTTACACCTTCTAGAGCACGTTGGGTGGCACGGGATACATGCGGACGTGCATTGTCCTGTTGGAACAGCAAGTTCCCTTGCCGGTCTAGGAATGGTAGAACGATGGGTTCGATGACGGTTTGGATGTACCGTGCACTATTCAGTGTCCCCTCGACGATCACCAGAGGTGTACGGCCAGTGTAGGAGATCGCTCCCTACACCATGATGCCGGGTGTTGGCCCTGTGTGCCTCGGTCGTATGCAGTCCTGATTGTGGCGCTCACCTGCACGGCGCCAAACACGCATACGCCATCTCATCGCTGAAGACGACACGTCTCCATTCGTCCCTCCATTCACGCCTGTCGCGACACCACTGGAGGCGGGCTGCACGATGTTGGGGCGTGAGCGGAAGACGGCCTAACGGTGTGCGGGACCGTAGCCCAGCTTCATGGAGACGGTTGCGAATGTTCCTAGCCGATACCCCAGGAGCTGGGGTGGCGGGAAGTGGCGGGAAGTTTGCTGGGAAGTGGCGGTGCGGTCCCCTACGGCACTGCGTAGGATCCTACGGTCTTGGCGTGCATCCGTGCGTCGCTGCGGTCCGGTCCCAGGTCGACGGGCACGTGCACCTTCCGCCGACCACTGGCGACAACATCGATGTACTGTGGAGACCTCACGCCCCACGTGTTGAGCAAGTCCGTCAACTGCATATACGGTTCACGTCCAGGCTGTCGCGGCATGCTACCAGTGTTAAAGACTGCGATGGAGCTCCGTATGCCACGGCAAACTGGCTGACACTGACGGCGGCGGTGCACAAATGCTGCGCAGCTAGCGCCATTCGACGGCCAACATCGCGGTTCCTGGTGTGTCCGCTGTACCGTGCGTGTGATCATTGCTTGTACAGCCCTCTCGCAGTGTCCGGAGCAAGTATGGTGGGTCTGACACACCGGTGTCAATGTGTTCTTTTTTCCATTTCCAGGAGTGTAATCTTCAGCATTCTTCTGTAACACCACATTTCACAGGCTTCTATTATCTTCTTGTCCAAACTATTTATCGTCCATGTTTCACTTCCATACATGGCTGCACTCCATACAAATACTTTCGGAAACGACTTCCTGACATTTAAGTCTATACTCGATGTTAACAGATCTCTCTTCTTCAGAAACGCTTTCCTTGCCATTGCCAGTTTACCTTTTATATCCTCTCTACTTCGACCGTCATCAGTTATTTTGCTCCCCAAATAGCAAAACTCCTTTAGTACTTTAAGCGTCTCATTCCCTAATCTAATTCCCCCCGACTTAATTCGACTACATTCCATTCTCCTCGTTTTTCTTTCGTTGATGTTCATCTTATATCCTCCTTTAAAGACACTGTCCATTCCGTTCAGCTACTCTTCCAAGTCCGTTGCTGTCTCTGACAGAATTACAATGTCGTCGGCGAACCTTAAAGTTTTTATTTCTTCTCCATGGATTTTAATATCTACTTGCTCAATATACAGATTGAATAACATCGGGGAGAGGCTACAACCCAGTCTCACTCCCTTCCCAACCACTGCTTCTCTTTCATACCCTTCGACTCTTATAACTGCCATCTGCTTTCTGTACAAATTGTAAATAGCCTTTCGCTTCCTGTATTTTACCCCTGTCACCTTTAGAATTTGAAAGAGAGTATACCAGTCAACATTGTCAAAAGCTCTCTCTAAGTCTAGAAATGCTAGAAGTATAAAACCTACAAAATATGGGCTTCAATTGCAAACGACTTAATCCAGTATGGTGTCTCATGTGTTCTGCTTGCAATGTACGAGGTTTCCTTGTCTCTCATTGGCCAAGTTCCTCTTCAGGAACAAAACAGTCTGAGGTGTCTCATTGAGTTTTTCACGCTTCCAAAGATTCTGAAACGTGAAGTGCGACATTTTGACGTCACACAACTCTACCAGATCCGCCTCCACGAACGTTAATTACGTCCTGTGTGAGAACAGATTTAGTAGCATGGTCGGTAACCAGTACGGACGATGCGACTGCAGACTTGGAAGATGCGGTATATGTGTGCGAGGCAGGTGTGGCGGCGGGCAGAGAAGACACCTGTTGGGTGGAGCCGCTTCGGCGTCGCAACGCTCGCAATCGACGAACCTCCCGTGGGAGGTGAAGCACCCACAATAGCCGCTGTCACACGCACAAGAGTTTTTTAATCGCTAATCTTGTGCAGTGTCCAGCAGCTGCAGTGGGGCAACACAGGCGACACCGTACGTCTTCTTCTCTCTGGAGGGAAAACAACAACAACACGTTATTAATTCTTGTAAAACAACTTATAAGAAGGAAACACTACCGAAATTTCACTAGTGTGCAGATAAAGTAAGACAACAAGGAGACGAATGGTTCAATTGGCTCTCAGCGCTATGGGACTTAACATCTGAGGTCATCAGTCCCCTAGAACTTGGAACTACTTAAACCTAACTAACCTAAGGACATCACACACATCCACGCACGAGGCAGGATTCTAACCTGCGACCGTAGCGGTCGCGCGGTTCCAGACTGTAGCGCCTAGAACCGCTCGGCCACATCGGACGGCCAAGGAGACTATTTGACATAATAGTAACTAGATACCAAAAGCGTCCTTTGTTGTTTTTGCTGCCACGGTCTTCACTGCAGTATCCACGCTAGTCTATTCTCTGCAACCTTCTCGACCTGTGAACTGCAGCCTACATTTGCTATATTTGTGTCTAGACCTCTCTCTACAGTTACTGCCCATCATGTTTCACTTCACTACCATATTAATGTTGTCAACTGTTATAACATTTTAATCAAGTTGTACCATAAATTTCTTTTCTCTCCAATTCGATTCAATACCTCTGCACTACATATTCGAAATACCCTTCTAACGTTCACCTTTTTTCTACACGGCCACACTTCAAAAGATGTTATTTACTCTTCTTGTCTGAACCATTTATCGTACATGTTTCTCTTCCGTACAAGGCCACATTCTAGAAAATCACTTTCGGAAAAGACTTCATAACACTTAAATTAGTATTAAACATTAAAAAGTTCATGTTTCTCAGAAATGCTTTTCTTGCTACAGCCGGTCAACATTTTATATGATCTCTACTTAGGCCACTATGACTATTCTGCTGCCCAAATAGCAAAACTCATCTACTACTTCCCTAATTTAATGCTTTTATGTTAATGGGGTGGCGTTAACATGGCAAGACAAAATGGAAATCAAGATATCTTGAAACGGTGGCCACGCACATGCGGTTCTGACAAGCAAATCACTAGGACCAAAATAGAGTTCGTATTCTACTATTTCGATCCTCATAGCCTCAACCACCTGAGTACGCCCACCGTGACAAAACGAAATTACCAATGATTAACAGATTCAAATATTTAGCTACAGTAAAATAGCACGACGGAGCTATAGACATAAACGCCATCCATTGGATAAGCACATATTGCAATAAGTGACACACGTTCCCTGGAATTCTGTCTACTAGAAAAATGCCTCACGGTACCGGAAGGAAAGTATGGAAGTTATTAACCAGTAATTGTGTCTGGCGGAGAGGTATAAGTTGCGAGGAAGACACATGAGCAAGATAAGTTCAATCCACAGAGATGAACTGTTTTTCGCTGTTACGATGGTTATGAGAAGTCATCCTTGCTCACGAAGTCCTTCACGAATAAATGAGGGATAGTTTGAAAACTGCACTCATTATAGCGTCCAGACTGTGATATATGATTACGTTTAGTGCTGACCAGATTACTACGTCGCTAGAGGAGAGGGAGAGGCAATCCTACGTCCACCTGGCTGACAACTGTCCTAAAGGAAGAAGGAGGAAGTGGGAGATCAAGACGCACAGAAAAAAAGAAATGTGCCTGAGGATAACGAAAGCAAAGCAAACACCATCTAACCAGACTACCTGAAGAGCAAGAATCAGAAACGTTCAAAACTAACACGAGAATGTATGTCTTCTGCGGTAGATTTCCCTCTCGCTTGACACACACGCCATATAGATTACTGCACTACACTGCAAATCAGTTTTAATGCCATCCAGTCGATTCACTGACAGGTCACGTGAAGCGTTGGTTTGTGACACACCGAGAAAGTGTTGTTGGACCCCTGCTCGTTTTTCAAGGATCGGCACTGTACACGGGCTTGGCTGACGAGGCAAAGGAGTCGATCTTCAGATAACGTTAAGATCCTAAATGGATTACTTTACTGCCGACTTTTGGCCACATTTCACAGATAGTTCTTAGTCAGGCATATCGGTTGTCCTGCATATTACTTGCCTCGTTGACAATAGTCGACGAAATGTAGTAAAGTGACAGCGAGATCTCAGTTGTTTGCATCGAATAGTCAGATGCTCATCCCAATGGTTTAACAATACTGTTCGTTGCGTGAACTGCAGCGTGTGGGAGTACATTCGTACTGTGGAAAAAATAATCTAACATCGGAAACGGAATTTGCTAGAAAAGCCAAACACTGACATGATACAGAAAAGAGGAATAGTATGACCTCAAAATGTCTAGAAAGAAATTTAGCTTTCATTGTGAATTAACAGTACCGTATGTACACGAACTTGAATAACATTGTACACTATCTAAAATTAGAACAGGACAAAAGTCGTGGTTGCACAAGATAGGTTTTTTTAATCTTCACATGTGAAGCTTTTCGCCTAATCTAGCCATCATCAGACAATCTGGGGATTACAAACTGGCGTAAGTCTAAACTGCTAGTAAAGGCAATAATAAATGAATAAATTAAAAATAACAAAAGGAAGACATTTACAGATTGCACTATAAAGCAGGAGGTGGTGAGGGGTATAAATTTCAAGTCATAAAATATTGTCTGGAACCCCGTGATCGCTACTGTCGAAGGTTCGAATCCTGCCTCGGGTATGGATGTGTGTGATGTTCTTAGGTTAGTTAGGTTTATATAGTTCTAAGTTCTAGGGGACTGATGACCTCAGATGTTCCCATAGTGCTCAGAGCCATTTGGACAGACCCATATCACTAACGTCGATTTGCAGTAGCATTCGGGAGGATACAGTGTGTTAAAAAGTTATGTATTACCTCGAAGGAAACGAAACATTGGCAAATAGCCAATTTATAAAATTTCACTCTTGTGAAAGAACACTACGTGTTGTTTGTTCCGTTGTCGGGTGTCCAGTCGGCTGCACTCGTCTGGAAACCTGACAACAGTACAAACAGGTGATTCGCGAGGAAAGTCTAAGTTCACACAAAATTACCTCTTCGTTCTCACCAAGTTATGAGTGCTACTGACAAGGGACGTCAGAGTGATACGATATTTTTTTATTTCCAGAAAGCTTTCCTCACAAGCAGCTTCTTATCACATTTCGTGCCTATCGTCTCAGTTGTGCGGCTGGATTCGTGATTTTCTGTCGGAAAGGTGACAGTTCGTATTAAGTGACTGAAAGTCATCGAGTGAAACAGGACTAATACATGGCGTTCCCAAGGCTATCTGCTGCTCGTAAACTATATAAACGATTTAGAAGACAATCCGAGCAGTCATCTTAAATTGTTTGCAAATAATACTGTGATATACCGTCTCGTAAAGTCATCGGATGATCAAAAACGATTGAGAACTGATTTAGACAACATATCTATATGGTGCCAAACTGGCAGATGTCTCTAAGTAATGAAAAGTATGAAATCATGCACATGAGTACTAAAAGGAATCAGCCAAATTTCAGTTACATAATAAGTCACATAAATCTACGAATAACTTAAATTGACACGATCATAGAGATAATCCTGTGGGAAAGCAAACCAAGGCTGCGATTTATTCGCAGAACGCGTAGAAGATGGAAGAGGTCTACTAAAGAGAAAGAGACTGGGTACACTACGCTTCTCCTTCCTCTTCTGGAGTATTGCTGTCTGGTGTGGGATCCAAGAAAGGGCAGAGTATAACGGAGATGATACGCTAGTAGGAGCGGCAGCCATTGAAACAAAGGCGATTTTCGTTACGGAACGATATTTTCACGAAATCCCAGTCACCAACTTTACCCTACGAATCCGAAAATATTTGTTTAGTGGCAACCTACGTAGGGAGAAATGATAAGTGTAATAAAAAGAAGAGAAATCAGAGCACACACGGAAAGATATCAGTGTTTTCCCGTGTGGTGTTCGAGAGAAGAACGGTAGAGAAATAGCTTGGAGGTGGTTAGATGAGCCCTCGGCCAGACAATTAATTGTGAATTGCAGAGTACTCATGTAGATGTTGATGATCTCGGCGTGGAGGCGGTTTGGAAAATAAACCGCTTGTGTCGTTTGCAGAAGAACTATCCCGTCTTTCGCCCCCATCATTTTAGGAAAACGACGGGATCCTAATCTGTATAGGCAGACGGAGATTTGAAATCCGTCCTTCCTAAACGCAAGCCTCTTACTTAGATCACTGTGCCGCCTCACCCGCAGCGTCGTCACACAACTCTAATAAAGACGTGTAAGAGAGAAAACATTTGTCGTTAGACGAGGTCTAGCACGAGCTACGACCCAGCAGCAGGGTCGCTGGTGGGCCTTATAAAGCGCGAAGACTGTCAATTAGCGCAGCTACTACTGCATTCGCTGCAGTCTCTGTGGCTGCCACTGTGTCAGACACCTCACGTCAGAGGTTGTCTGTGGAACCTGCGTTCCACCAGGTGCAGACCCTAACACGAAGGCACCGCATGGCTTGATGAATGTTCCCTTAGTCTGCTCTGCTCTTCCACGAGACGCAAAAGGGCAGAAGACATCGGCGCCCAGATCGATGCCTTTTTCCTTGATTTGCGAAAGATGTTCCGCACAATTCCACGTTGTCGCCTGATGCATAAATTGCGGGCGTGCCTAATATCAGATCAGTTTCTTGATTGGACTGAAGAGTTTCTAGCAAATAGAAAACAGAACTTTGGACGTACCTCAAAGGATTTTTATGTGTCCATTCCTGTTCACAATACATAGAAATGACCTAGTGGATAATGTCGCAAGATCCACGAGAATCTTCGAGGAAAATCATAACGTGACGTAGGAAGACTTGCAGAGGATCCGTCCTTGATGCAGGTCTTGGCAGCTGACCTTCAACATAAAAATGTAATTTATTCTGCATGTATAATTTATTGTGCATATACAGGGTGGTTCATTGATAGTGACAGGGCCAAATATCTCACGAAATAAGCATCAAACGAAAAAACTGCAAAGAACGAAACTCGTCTGGCTTGAAGGGGGAAACCAGATGGCACTATGGTTGGCTCGCTAGATGGCGCTGCCATAGGTAAAACGGATATCAACTTCCAGACTGAGCGCTGAAAGGCATAATCAGTCTTAAATGATGATGATGATGACTCCCATTTTTTTCACATATTCGTGTAGTACGTAAAGAAATATGAATGTTTTAGTTGGATCACTTTTTTCGATTTGTTATAGATGGCGCTGTAATAGTCACAAACGTATAACTACGTGGTATCACGTAACATTTCGCTAGTGCGGACGGTATTTGCTTCGTGATACATTACCCGGTGTTAAAATGGTCAGTTTACCAATAGCGGAAAAGGTCGATATCGTGTTGATGTATGGCTATTGTGATCAAAATGCCCAGCGGACGTGTGCTATGTATGCTGCTCGGTATCCTGGACGACACGATTGCACCCGTACCATACTTCTATGCAGCAGGAGTTGCATGGCGACGACTTTGAACTCCTGTATATTTCTGCCGCTGGGCACAAGAGAAATTACGGAACGATGACAGATTTTTTGCACGCGTTCTATTTATCGACGAAGCGTCATTCAGCCAACAGCAGTAACGTAAACAGGCATCATATGCACTATTGGGCAACGGAAAATCCACGATGGCTGCGACAAGTGGAACAACAACGGGTTAATGTATGGTACGGCATTATGGGAGGAAGGATAATTGGCCCCCAATTTACCGATGGCAATCTAAATGGAGCAATGTATGCTGATTTCCTACGTAATGTTCTACCAATGTTACTACAAGATGTTTCACTGCATGACAGAATGGCGATGTACTTCCAAAATGATGGATGTCCGGCACATAGCTCGCGTGCGGTTGAAGCGGTATTGAATAGCATATTTCATGACAGATGGATTGGCCGTCGAAGCACCATACATACCATGGCCCTCACTTCACCGGATCTGATGTCCCCGGATTTCTTTCTGTGGGGAAAGTAGAAGGATATTTGCTATCGTGATCCAGCGACAACGCCTGACAACATGCGTCCGCGCATTGGCAATGCATGTGCGAACATTACGGAAGGCGAACTACTCGCTGTTGAGAGGAATGTCGTTACACGTATTGCCAAATGCATTGAGGTTGACGGGCATCATTTTGAGCATTTATTGCATTAATGTGTTATTTACAGGTAATCACGCTGTAACAGAATGCTTTCTCAGAAATGATAAGTTCACAAAGGTACATGTATCACACTGGAACAACCGAAATAAAATGTGCAAACGTACCTACGTTCCGTATTTTAATTTAAAAAATCTACGTGTTACCAGCTCTTCGTCTACAATTGTGAGCCACATGTATGTGACTATTACAGCGCCATATATCACAAAGCAAAAAACGTGATCCAACTAAAAGTTTGGAGTAAGAATGGAAGTTAAGAGAGAAGAAATAAAAGATTTGAAGATTGCCGATGGCATTGTTATTCTGTCAGAGACGGCAGAGGACCTGGAAGAGCAGTTAAAAGAAATGTGCAGTATCTTGAAAGGAGGATAGAAGATGAATATCAACAAAATGCAAGACTAGAATAATGGAATGTAATCGAATTAAATCAGGTGATATTAAGGGAATTAGACTAGGAAAAGAGACACTCAAAGTAGTAGGTGAGTTTTGCTATTTGGGCTGAAAAATAACGGATGATGGACGAAATAGAGAGGACTGGCAATGGAGAGAAAATCGTTTCTTAAGAAGAGAAATTTATTAACATGAAATATAGATTTTAGTCGTAGGAAGACTTTTCTGAAGGTATTCGTCTTGAGTTTAGTCATGTACGGAGGTGAAGTATTGACGATAAACAGTTTAGACAAGAACAGAATAGAAGCTTTTGAAATGTGGTGCTACAGAAGACGCTGAAGATTAGATGGGTAGATCACGTAACTAATGAGGAAAGAAATTTGTGGCGCAATATGACTAGAAGAAGGCATCGATTGATAGGACACATTCTGAGACACCAAGGGACCACAAATTTAATACTGGAGGGTGGTTGGGGTGGGGGTGGGGGGATGATCGTAGAGGGCGACCAAGAGACGAATGCAGTAAGCAGACTCAGAAGCATGTACGATGCAGTATTTATTTGGAGATGGAGAGGGTTGCACAGGACAGGGTAGCATGGAGAGCTGCAACAAACCGGTTTTCGGAGTGAGGACTATATCACATATACCTGAAAGGATCCATTATTGTCCCATAACTCCATTTCTGAACAAAAGTTGGAAACAGCTCATTAAACATTTGGGATTGTTGCGAATGGGACAGTGTAAAATGAAACTTCCACACGATTTTAATCGCAAGAAAGGCAGATACCAGACTCTTGTTCATTGGAAAAATCCTCGTTAAGGAAGTATCTGTCGAAACCCTTTGTCCAACCGATACTCCTTAATCTGAATCCGTTATCAAGTACGATTTAAAGAATAAATACTGAAAATCCAAAGAAGAGCAAAATGTTTCCTCCCAGGTTGGTTTGGTAAGCACGAAAGCATCACCGAGATTGTCATCCAAAACCAGCGTCAGACGCTACAAGAGGGTCGTCGTGCATCACGGCGGGGTTTACTGTTAAAATTCCGAGAGCGTACGTTCCTACCACAGTCAATCAGTATAATGCTCACTCGTACGTACACCTTGCGAAAAGATGAACGTAGAATTAGAGAGACTCGTGCGCACACTGACGCTTACAAACAGCTACTTTTCCTACTTGCCATTCGCGACTGGAACATTGCACTTTCATGCTTTAAAGTTGACACAATTGGGAAGAGCTGAGAACAGCTGCTGGATAAAAACTAGTTTGTTTATAACCTGAATATTGCATTTAATGATGGCGTATCTGCTTGAAGTTTCCACATAAGGTGAACAACGTTCAGTGATAGGGTTTTTTGTATATCTGAAGGCGAATAAAAGGACAAAATCTTTTCAGGAATGGTTTTTCCAGTTGTTGAAAGCTGTATGAACTGCTGAAATTTTTGTAAGTGGCTACAACAGTTCATAAACGGTCGAATCTCAGAGACGGACGAGCAACGTTCTGGCTGTCAGCTGAATTGTCAACTCCTTCGATTGAAACCCGCACTGACGAGACTGTCCGCGAAGACCGACGTGTTACAGTTGACCGTTTAGCGAACACAGTTGCCATAAGTACTGGCACAGTTCACATCATTACCAATAACACATTCAGATACAGTAAACAAGTGCAAGGTGGATCCCGAAAGAGTTAACGCAAAAACGCAAGGAAACAAGACTCAAAGTGCATACAGACTTGAAAGAACTCTATGAAAGGGTCGACGTTCCATTTCTAAAGAAGATTTTTAGGTAAGATGAAACTTGGTTCCGCCACTTTGAACCAGAGTCCTGGGACGGCTTTAAGGCCCAAACGACTCGAGCCGCTAATTGGGGCGACATGCACAGAAGTCCGCCTGAGGCCACAAATGTAGGCTTTCTCTATAGAACTATCACAATTAGTATCTGTCGTTTGGAACGCTAAGCTAAAATGGGTGTCAGAGGCGATGCAAGTGCAAGATTTGTATACAGTGCGTGTCATAATTAGTAGCTTGAACTGAAAATGTATGACACAATATGTGTGTGTGTGTGTGTGTGTGTTTGGGGGGGGGGGGGGGTCGCTTGTGCGCAAAAACGTTCTCGCACTGGCTGTATTGTATTACTTATTGCTGCTGCATGTATTTTTTTGGACCATGATATTGTGCTGAATGCACTTTATTACTGACACTCACAAACAATGCGGTGGGGTATATCCTTCTGCCGGTAGAGAAATTAAATTTCTTAGATACAACTGGTTGTTTATTATTTCATTATATACGATTACAGTTGCTAAAAATGGACAGAATTCTAAAGTTAAAAATTTAGTTGGCGGTTAATACCTCGTCCTCCTTACAGACCAGATTCGGCTGGTCGATTCAAGGAGGCATTAAGTGGAAAAAAGTTAACCAATAATGAGGTGGTCAAAAAATTCGCAGGAGAGTGGCTCAAACAACAAGACAAATACTTCTTTGCATCGGACATAAACTAGTTCAACGTTGGGAAAAACGTATTAGTATTGGTGCGGATTATGTTGAGAAGTAGTAAAAGTCTCATCATGTCTCTTTAATTATTTATTGACCCTCGCGTATGTTATGTGGACACAGGAACAGTAGGGTGGCGCCTGTTCAACTATCATTCACAATTTAGCCTTGATTCTGCCGTGCTGCTCTTCTATCGTGTCCCTTCCTGATTCCAGCTGTAACCTAACAGATACTATGGATGGAGACTCCAAATGTCGACGCCAGAGCTCTCACTCGTTGCACCATGTGACTGTACGTGTTTCTTAGGGTTTGTGTTCTATGCTCTGACATTCTGCGTTACTGTAGGCCTTCTCGTGACGTATGTGGACCTACATCCCGCCTGATGAACGATAATACCTGATATTTAGACGAGATTGCTAGAACCGTAGGAATCACAACAAAGGATCTTGGAATACGCTCTGTAGCTGTCTAACACGTTCACATCGGCCGGCTGTATAAAAAAAAATGTCAAAGGCAACATAAATGTCCTGCTCCAGCGTCTCCACATCTGGGATGGGCTCTGTATACCCGATACTTTTGAGATGGCCTCATAACCAGAAATCGCACAGGTTGACACCCGGTGAACTAGCAGGCCATGCAACTGGACTCCCTTGTCCGCTCCATCGACCAGTGAAGAGACGACTGAGTTGTGTCCGGACGTTAACGGCGAAGTGGGCAGTAGCAGCCACGTAACCAGCGGCACTTCTTTCAGCAGGGGAGGCAAAGTCACCGGCACGAAACGCCGACAGTTCCGACCTGTTAGGCGACGTGGAAGGAAGACTCGTCTGAAAATACGGTCGCCGATTATCCCGGCCCACACATTCCGGCTGCACCGACGCTAATGTTTAGCTGTCACCATATCATGGGGGTTCTGCATACTATCCCACAGATGACTGTTATGAAAGCTGACGATATCACTCCGCGTGAAGGTGGCTTGATCAGTGGATAGGATGGATGACGCATATCCCGGAATCTGGTTGGCTGGTGAAGAACACAGTGGCAAAACTGTTTCCGATGTGGAAAGTCTGTCGCTAGTAAGCCTTGCACACGCTGTAAGTGATAAGTGTAGTAACAATTGTCATGGAGAACGTTCCACACGGTCGCCTGGCTTACCCTGTACTGGGGGGCCAACTGCCTGGTACTGACACGGCAGTCGCATTCCACAGTGTTACTCGCATTTTCCTCCAAGTCTCGTGTCAGAAGATATCGAGTACGTCATGATTTCCTGCTTCCTGAAACGACCCTGTTTCAGACAAACGGCGAAACACTATTGCAGACATTGAATACTCTTGTTGTTGTCGACGGGGTTAGGTCTCCTGATACAACCTTGCTGCCCGCCGTTTCCATTTGCTTTGCCGCAAGTAAACACTGTGTCAGCAGGATCTCGATTCGAAAACGGAACCATTGTACGGAACGCGGTATCACGTCCAGTACAATGTGAGTCAGCAAGAGAAGTAAATCGGACACAACATTAACAGTTACTATGGCAGGATGGGGAACTAGGGCACGACGTATGAGGAACAGCATCACTCTCTAAGAGGAAAAACTGCATACTGTAACTGTGGCTGCTTGGTACAGGACGTACTAGGCCGCAGTCTCTGGAACAAAGTGTGGCTGAATAAATGGTCTCTACCATGGAAACCATACATTTCCAGACATAATTCGACTTTTTTTGTTCCGTATCCTCTTATCGATCGATCCCTAGAGTTCGTACACTGTGGAAAAAAACGCCGTGTATATCAGAACTTTTTAACAATTTCTATATGGCTTAGCCAATCCGTTTTTAGAAAGTAATGAGTGCACGAAAGAAGCAGCCGTAACCGCTAATTATCTATCTGACGGTACTTTACGTAAATCACAAGGAAGAAAAGTTTAGAACCAAGTCACTATTCAAGTGACATGCAGGAAGCGAATGAGGTCACATTTTATCTCTGCACACAGTCGCAAAACTTCACAACCATGTCAGATGAACGTAGCGCAGTCATCCATCGGTTGTTCATACACTGTATTGGAATATCAACAGTGTCTTTGTATTTGGGGATAGCGTCACAAGCAACCGAATTCACAGATTGGTTTGAAAAATTCATTGTTTTTCATATGTCTCTTTTATGTTTAGTACAAGTAATCTTGTCCAAAGTTGCACAAAGCACCTGTAGCAGTTTGAATTTTCGTGCTCGCAATATTTCAGAATCTACACGCGCGCTGAATTCTTTTCAGCGTTGTCTTTGAGAAACGGGCACAATTCTAAGGGACTAGCAACAAATGCATCCGATGTTGAAAGAAGAGCTGAATGCCGATTTCTCATGAAGTAAACAGGTGAAGAATTGTACTCCGAAAACCATTTCGGTGATGCGTGAGAGTTACTGTTCTGCACGTGCATTGAAGTCACCAAGTTTCGTAAAAGGCATCTCGCCACACGTGAATTTTAATGTATAGACATGTATTTGGTCTATAGCGAGAATTACTAAGAAACGTAATCACTTGATCTACATACATTTCAGTCCATCCATTCGGCACATACAACAAGTGCCGCGATGGTTTCTTTCGGAAGAAGCTTTATCTGTAATAAAGTACCCTATGTGGAGCACTCGTCGACAAATAATTGAAACAGTTTTAATGAAAAATAAAAATAATGAGAAATGCAGAAATACTTATCAGTCTCTTGAAACAGACAGCTATAAAAGCAGATAAAAAATCTCTACCGAGAAAACTAAAGTTTTTACTTACATAAAAAAAATGCACCTCCCTTTTGAGTAGCACACAGGGATCAAACAGAAAAGGTTAACATCTTCAAATGTCTTGGAGCGATTCAAGAAAATGGGCTTTGAAAATCTGCCATAGAGGAAAAGATACGTAACACGTAAAGAGCAAGTTTTTACTTACATAAAAAAATGCACCTCCCTTTTGAGTAGCACACAGGGATCAAACAGAAAAGGTTAACATCTTCAAATGTCTTGGAGCGATTCAAGAAAATGGGCTTTGAAAATCTGCCATAGAGGAAAAGATACGTAACATGTAAAGAGCATGTGGGACAACTAATAAAGTTTACATGGAAACAGAATTTTTGGTTGCGGTAAAAATTTTGATACTTATTTTTGCTATAATTTCCTGTTGCTTCTAAAAATTCTCAAACATTCACTCCCATTTATGAGGCCATTTTAGCTGCCGAATCTCGGAACCATGTAATTTGAATTACACGCAGCACAGATACTTTCTACATACGCCTTCCATCTCACAGTATAACACTCTATTATGAGAAATTTAAGGTCTAGGTTAGGTTGTTAATTATCCGCAAATTATGAAATTAATGAAGAACTGAGAGAGTAGAGACTGAAGAATTGTTTTACGATGTTTTCAATCAAACAATATGAAAGTAGCAGTATTCTGTGTACTTTACTTTCCATGCCCAAGCAGTTAACGGACGGTATTGTTTGTTGGCTGAAACTTTGCTGGATGAGAATTATGGGGACAGTGAAAAATCCCGAATATGGAGACACGATCATCATCTAAACAACACATGCTCCGTTTAAGAGCTGAGTATGTCGTCGTCGTACAGTCTCGCTCTTACAGTGATGATGGCTTCGTAAAGATCACTAATGTCAAGGCAACCATTTTCTTTATAGTCTTACGAGAAATTAATAAAATGCAAATACAAATCGTTCGCAACAGCTCCCATTTAATTTGGAATGTGTAACTTGAGAGGTCAATCTATAGCATTTGCTTAATTAACTACCAAAGAAGATTAACAGTTCTGGTTCTTGTCTAGATAGTTCTACCTTTTCCATGGGGTTATAGAATAGAGTTATAATTCCTCTTTTCGATCATTTAATTAGATAAAGTTCATAACAGCTATCTAGAGATCAGCGTAAAAGAGCATTATGAACGTTTTCAGGCGGAACGTAGAGCTACAAGCATCAAAAGCCGATTATATACAGGGGAAAAAGAGGCCAAGAACATATTGTCGTACTTCAAACAGAATAGATAATACTGAATCCTCTGATATCTTCGGTGAAGATACCAAAGAAGAACTAGAGTAGCATGCAGAACAAGACTTTGGAAACACGAGAACTGGTAGTAACCATTTGGATTCTGGGTTTTCCTACTTCGTACGATAGTGAAGACACTAGTTTTCGGACCACGAGCAAATATGAGTAGCAGTTGGTAGGATCATTCGTAAATTTCGTCGTGGTGCTGACTTGTGACCTACATGAACAGTGAAAACTTACAAGCAGTGTGCCCACGCCACACAAGTGTGCAGTCGTCAGGCTGCGTTACGCTGAAAGGTTTAGCGCTGGGGTTGGCATGTTTGTAAACCAATTAGCGTTTCGCAATGGCTTCGTAGGTCAGTGACTAACACACCGGGGCAGCAAATCTGGTTATTTTACTTGGTTTCTAGTGACTGTTCAAGGTGTTTTCGTCTTTAGAAAAGGATCTTAGAGTGTAAGAATCTGCTCCAGAAACGCACATCCGTTTGATATCCGTCGGAGGCAGTTGTTGGCGTGAGTAGACAGGAGAGGGCATAACGTCTCTCCAAGAGGATGTATCTGGGAAAGTCACCGTAAGCGACTAGTAAGCAGAAATTAGACACGATGTGAAGAAAGCAAGAGACTTACGTACATTACTAAAGATAAATTGCAAAGATATAGAAACAAAAACAATTATGCTCCACATGAACTGGAAGATAATACTAATTTTCCTCACTGTTTTCCCAGCATGACATTTGGGCTGACCCAGATGGCTTTCCTGTCCGCACACACAGGGCTCTCTTAGTTTCACAGATTCGAAACAAAGCGAAATATATGCAAACGTCATGTCAGATGTGCTATCACTGCAACTGTTGAATAATTATGATTTGTAGCTGATCAGGTCCTTTGCATAACAAATTTCCGCTAAAAGTAATGTTTCGAAAAGTAATGACAATGTCTACGGTCGAATGAATGTACAATTGAAGTTTTCTTTAAATGTTTTCGTGCGCTTTAGTTTTAGAGTTGACGTCCACAAAGTCTCAGCTTACAGTCATTACAGTATTATACTATTTATTCTAATGAGAGTAACTACATTCAGTTTCCCTATCATGACACATGATACTATTGTACAATGGTGGCGCTGGAGCCAAATTTACAGATTCGTGGTAGTGAGAAACACAAGCATAGTGTGGTCTAATACACTAACTACATGTGACATTCACTGTTACGATGTAGTCGAAATGAAGTATCCAAGACATCAGTACAAAGTGCCTCAGACGAGTCGTCAGAGGTTGAACAGATAACACCCAGAGTGTCTGTTGACACTAGGGAAACTTCTGGTTTGTGTTTCGTGTAGCTCCAGGAAAGGCCTCTGGAAACAGGCAGTTGGTAGTGGCGTGTGACACTTGGGGAGTGGGCAGTTTGCTGTTTGAAATTTAAAACATCCATTCGATGTCAGGTTTATTAGGAATGGAAGATCGCCAGGGGCACGCCATGGAAATTTTGCTTCATTTCTGACTGTGCAACTGCTCACTACACACTGACAAAGGTACTGAAACAGTATCATTAAAAATTCTGCTTCGTCAATTCTATGTGTTGGTTCAGCAAATGATTGAGTTCTTCCAGCACATGTAGCATAGTCAGTTTTCCTTGATCTGTTTCATGTGCCTACGTTTTCTGCAGCACTGTAGGAATGATAAACGATTATACCTGTTATGATCATAGGAAGCTTCCATAAGGTAGGGCCATACTTTCAAATGGCGCAGGTTCGCTAAACTGATGTTACAAAATTTCAGCCTATTCATATGTGAGTATAAGACTGTAACATCTATCCTTGCTTCTACCTGTGGACAACCAGATTTAGTGTATTTATTGCTTTTTCTGGCAGGAAGCTTGAATGACAGCGAAGTACAGTTTCATCTGAATGCGAACTTCCAGCTGATGTTCAACACTACGAACTGCATAACATACTGAGAGGGATCAAACTGGACAGTGAGGTAGATGCAATATTCCTTAACTAATAGAAAGGATTTGATTCAGTAAAAAAATCAACTGTCGCTAATGGAAGACCAATCACAAGGCATATCAAATGAAATTTGTGACTATTTGAGAATTTCATGACAGGGAGGACAAAGTATGTTGCTTATTCATCGACAGGTGTGATGAAAGAGAATGTGCTTTAAATGCAGAAAAACGTAATTTAATGCAGAGGAGTCGGAAAAAAGTCCCGTGATGTTCGAATACAGCAGTAGTAGTGTTGTGTACATAGTTCCGCGTAGTCAGCGCGTACAGAACTGTCCCACTAGAGCGCGCCCCGCTGAGCACAACAGCGCAGGCGCAGCGCTCGTCCGTCTCCGCACTAAGAGATGGCGCTGTCTAAGAGGCGGACCAAATTCTGCTTCCGCCGATCCGCGTATTAATATCTAACGGAGCCAATGAGATTTCTGCTAACGTAGAACCTTTTCTCCTCACGGATCACACTCCCCCAGTGATACCTGAACGCGTGAGGTATTATAACGAGTGTACAGATCTCCAATCAGTCAGTCTGCATTAGTCTGTAGTCAAGTTTCAGTCTGCGCCTAGTAAGATTATCATATTCCTGTACATAGCCATGAAGAGAAATGTATAGACACTTTGTCATGTATCAGAGATATGTGAGAATAAGATTAACGTACCAAGACCAAAGGAACTTCAGATTGTCGATTGTAAATAGCATCCAGAATCCAGTTAAGTAATTTTATGATTGTTATTATTTGAATAAATGTGTGTGAAAATTAATCAAGTTCTGTTTAAAGTTGGTCACCGGCAATCTGCTAGTTTAAGCGTGCAAGTGGCATTTCTATCGTCTGACCCAACGGCAGAAGATAAACACTCCACGATAAGACCACAAGACATAATGCTGACACTCGCCTACTTCGTTAGAGCGACAAGTCGAATAATCTGATGGTGTGTGTACCGAAGGTCTTACTGTATGCACACCACAAGTAGTGTGCTGCCTTACACAATCACGTCGAATAAATATCTGGGCCCAGCGTTGTAGAGCGATATGAAACGGAAGGAGCTTGTAAGGACAAAAGTAGGGAAGGGGAATGATCGACCTCCGTTTATTGGGGGAATTTTCGTGGATTGTGGGTCATTTGTAAAGGGAATCACTTATTGAACACTAATGCGCCCCATTCTTGAGGACGCTCGTGTGTCTGGCTTTCCCACCAGGTTGCATTAAAGGAAGACATCAAAGCAATTCAGAGGCGAGTTGCTAGATTTGGTACTGCTCGGTTCGATCTGCACGCTAGTGTTACCAGATGCTTTGTGAATTCGAATAGAATTCGCTGGAGAGAAGACGATGCTTATTTCGTCAGCTTGAGAAAATTTAGAGAATAGGCATCTGAAGCTGACTGCAGGACGATTCTACTGCCGCCAACGTGCATTTTGCGTGAGGATCACGAAGATAAGACTGAAATTGGGGCTTGTACGGAGGCACACAGACAATCGCGAACCAGAAAAGAGAATGACTGTTAATGGTACGTGGTACCTTCCGCTCTGCACCATACAGTGACTTGAAGAATGTGTTTGTAGATGTAGATGTAGACGTTGTAGCATAATCAGGTATCCCCAGTGATGTGTACTGAGACCTTTGATGTTCATATTGTGTTTCAGTGATCTGGCAATCAAAGTTATTAGTAATATTACTATTAAAAACAGTCTTGATCAAGATTTATTTATCAAGGTGACAGGTTTCGACCACTACTGTGGTCATCTTCAGACCATTGAGTAGGAACCTCTTTCTGTTGGTGATTCTCCAACAGAAAGAGGTTCCTACTCAATGGTCTGAAGATGACCACAGTAGTGGTCGAAACCGGTCACCTTGATAAATAAATCGTGATCAAGACTGTTTTTAATAGTAATATATATATTTTTTTCAATGTGCAGTCTAAAAGCATATAAGCAAAAATTCTAAAACAGATAGTCAGTCATAAATTAATGTTTGGTAAAATAAAATTACAATGTAAAGATAAAATATTTGCTAAAAGTCTTAATAATTTTTTAAAAAAACTTAAAAATCCTTTTAAAGAACATTAACATATATACGAAGACAGCAACTTGTTCTCGAAAGAGCAGTTACTGTTGATGTCCGTGCAGCTTTTCCCTGGAATAAATGATGACTAACTGACAACCTCAGCTGCCGACAGGTGTTGTTGTTATACCTCGATGTGGATTCTCCAACAGAAAGAGGTTCCTGCTCAATGGTCTGAAGATGAACACAGTAGCGGTCGAAACCGGTCACCTTGATAAATAAGTCGTGATCAAGACTGTTTTTAATAGTAATATTTGTAAGACATTGATCACTGCCTTTCCCATAATGTATTCAAAAGTAAAGTTATTAGTAGCTTAATACTTTTGTAAAAAATTGCAAATTTGTTCTAAGTTCCTATGGGGCCAGACTTGTGAGGCCATCGGCCCCTAGGCTTACACACTACTAACTTAAACGAACTTAAGCTAAGGACAACACACACAGCCAGGTCCGAGGGAGGACTCGAACCTCCGACGGGGGAGGAGCCACGTGAACCGTGACAAGGCGCCTCAGACCGCATTTTTATAGCTGGTCCTGTTATTTATAATGAAGTTCTATATGAAAAAGATACGCAAATATTCAAACAGATCTAGATAAAACTGACGAACTGTTTCCGATGACCAGTAAGGTAAAATTGTGTGTCGCGATTAAAGATAGAAAAATAGTACGCTATCGTTATAGTATCAGTGAGTTACAACTGGAATTAGTCAAACCACACAATTACCTGGGTGTGACGATTGATATATATATGAAACGTAATGGTCACCTAGTCATAGTCCAGGTAAAGCAGGTGGCAGACTTGGATTCATTGGTTGGATACAGGGAAAATTGGATCAGTCTACAAACGACATTGCTTTCAAAACTCGTGCGTTTTGAAGTGAAATATTTTTCAAGTGCGTGTGGAATGTACTAAATAGACCTAACGGAGGATACTGAACTTATTCAAAGAAGGCACAGATTTGTATGAGCCATGGGAGAGCGTTGAACCGGAACTAGCGTATGCTTGAACATAGACATCAACTGTCTCGTGAAAGACTGCATCTACATCTACGTACACTCCCCGCAAGTATGGAGCATTGCGGACTGTACCTTGCACCATTATGAGTCATTATCTTCCTGTTCCACTCGCAGGCAGAGCCAGGAAAAACGACCGTAAGAGCGTGCAAAAATGTAACAGGACATACCGAATGCTACAGTGGACAGTTTAAGCTAGTGGAGAAGCCAGCTCAAGGAGATATGGAAGTAAAGTTGTCTACCGCTTTGTCTAGCGTTATTGTTTTCAAGCTTGCTTACAACTAAAATACTTACCAGTTTACATGTATTGTGCTGCGTATTTAGATTTATGGTACATTGTTCATTTCCTGCAAAGGAACAAGAAGGACGAGCCTGATTATTAGGCTGTCATGATGCAGGTTGTATTTACTTTACTTGTCCATAAGGGGGCTCTGTTGTATCGTATTTACATCGTCCCATGACAGAACTTGCTAGGAACCAGAAACATGACAATGACATGACAGTATGCATGTCCGCAACCATCTCAATGCTGTATTTTCTGGTTGCTTGGAATGGGACATCCTACTCCACGGCATGCGAGGCCACCTGACCTGAATCCCCTTGATTATTTACTATGGGGACATCTAAAGTCACTTGTGTGTAAGACCCCAATGGACAAGGAGATGAAATTAGTTGCTGGAATTGTGGCTACCTGTGATGTGATTCGAAACACATAAGGGATATTGTCAGGGTGCTTCAGAACTTTATTCGCGAATGTCCTGCTTGCATTGAGGTTGATGGCCTTCAGTTTCAGCACATTTTGTAAGACACAGTACAAATAGTAAGTTCATTGTGTCACTGATGGTATTTGCAGTTAATTGTAACTAATATAAATAAAAACGTACCCAGTAATATGATAGTATTCCTATTATCTCCTTCTGGCTTCTCTGACCCCAGGTTCCCTACCTTAAACTGTTCAGAGGAGCGTTCTGTATGTCCTTTTACATTTTTGCACGCTTTTACTGAAGCACCCTGTATATGAATCAGTTCTTTGCTAGTGCCTTTTTTTCCCACGGATACGCAGGGTCGGCATGGTTAATCAGATGTGGCAATGTTTGTTGAAGGGGTGGCCAGATGCCTTTCTTGCCGCCAGTCAATACTCGTGGGGAAGGAATTAGTGTACCCCAACTTTCAGCGACTAGTGTAAACCATGGAATAATGCGAAAGTGGTTAGATGTCTGCGAGCCGTGTAACTGAGGCGGGACGTGGGGACCTGCCCCGTATTCACCTAGGGGGATGTGGAAAACCGCCTAAAAACCACATCTAGGTTGGCCGGCACACCAGCCCTCGTCGTTAATCCGCCGGGCGGATTCGATCCGGGTCCGGCGCGCCTACACGAGTCCAGGAAGCAGCGCGTTAGCGCTCTCGGCTAACCTGACGGGTCCTGTATATGACTCAGTACGTGCTGTAATTCCTCTGACCTTCGTGCTTCTTGTGTGAAATGTACATTGCCGGCAGTAGGATCGTTGTACAGCGAGTTCCATATGCTGTTTCTCTAAATTTTGTCGATAGTGCTTCGCGAAAGGAACGTCGTCTTCCCTGCAGGGATCCCAATTTGAGTTCGCAAAGCATCTCCGTAATGCTTGCTTCTTGATAGAACCCACCGGTAACATATCCAACAGCCCGCCTCTAAACTGCTCCGAACTCTTCCTTTAAACCGACCTGGTGGGTACCACAAACACTCTAGCACTGCTCAAGAACGGGTCCAACTTCGGTTTCTATGCGCGATATCCTTTACCAATGAACGTCACTTTCCCAACATTCTCAAAATAAAAAGGAGTCGAACATTCGGTTTCCGTACTACCGTCCATGATGCTCCTTTCATTTTACATCGCTCTGTAACGTTGCACCTTGACTGACGTGGCTGTGTCAAGCAGCACACTCCTAATGCTATGTTCGAGCATTACGAGATTGTTTTTACTGTTTATTGGCGTTAACCTTCATTTTCCTGTATTCAGGGCGAACTGCCATGCACAGCACCAAGCAGAAATATTGTCTAAGTCATCTTGTATCACCCTACATGCACTGAACAACTACACCTTCCCGCATGCCACAGTAACATCAGCAAACAGCCGCAGATTACTGCTCACCCTGTCCGTCAGATTATTTACGTGTATAGAGACAAAAAGAGGTACAAAAAATGGTTCAAATGGCTCTGAGCACTATGGGACTTAACTTCTGAGGTCATCAGTTTCCTAGAACTTAGAACTACTTAAACCTAACTAACGTAAGGACACCACACACACCCATGCCGGAGGCAGAATTCGAACCTGCGACCGTACCAGCAGCGCGCTTCCAGACTGTAGCGCCTAGAAGCGCTCGGCCACTCCGGCCGGCAAAAAAGAGGTACGGTCACACTTCCATGGAGGACTGCTGCCGATACATTCATCTCTGATGAGCACCCGCTATTGAGGACAGCGTGCTGGGTTCTTTACTTGAGAAGTCTTCGAGACACACACACCTGGAAAACTAGTCAGTATGTTCGTACTTTCATTAATAGTCTGCAATGGTGCACTGCTCGAAGGCTATCCGGAGATCTTCATCCAAGGTTCGTACGTTATCGTCCGAAAAAATTGCAAACTGAGTTTCAAATGAGCCGATGCTTTCTAAATCCATGCTGATTTGTGGACAGAAGGTTTCCGTCCAAGTAAATTTATTATATTCGAATTGATAACGTAAAAAGTTTGAAGAAACTGTACTGTTGGAGAATCGAGGAATGTACAACAACCCCCTACGTATCGCTTCCTTAGGACACCGCACAGATTGTAAATTAAACAATTAATCCCCCAGAGTATGCGAATGGATCAGGAGGACGCATAAATACATGCTACAATGGGAAGTACTTCCTGCTGTGCACTTCATAGTAGTTTGCAGTGCAGACTGAAATACAAATGTGGTATCACCGCCAGACACCACACTTGCTAAATGGTAGCCTTTAAATCGGCCGCGGTCCGGTAGTATACGTCGGAGCCGCGTGTCGCCACTATCAGTGATTGCAGACCGAGCGACGCCACACGGCAGGTCTAGAGAGACTCCCTAGCATGCGCCCCAGTTGTACAGCCGACTTTGCTAGCGATGGTTCACTGTCTACATACGCTCTCATTTGCAGAGACGAAAGTTTAGCATAGCCTTCAGCTACGTCATTTGCTACGACCTAGCCAGGCGCCATATTCAGTTACTATATGTATTCTGAACAGAAAACATTGAGAATCATGTACCGTCAAGAGCGACGTTCATCATTAGTGGATTAAAGTTAAGTATCAAACTAACTATGCCTGCTTTCTGAATATTAATTCCTTGCCATGTTCCAGACCTCACGACAGTATAGTCCTTCCCTCCTCACGCCAGCCTGCGTGAGCTAAAACGCATGCATTTGGGCCTCCATTAGCAACACGGTGTTGGCTCTTCTGTCAACACAACAATAAATATGTCATATCATTCCGTCAATGAACTGCCGATTGTTTTCTTCTCAATGCAATCGAACGCTTTCAGAAGTCGGACAGTATTCAACGCTGCTGTTCCCCCCTCATACAGAATTTTCTACCCCTGCTAAGCAACGACGTGGAGTGTTTATTTACTACCGAAATTTGTCAGTAATGTTCTTCATTTCACTCTGTCGTGTCTGCGAAGGTTTTAACGCGTTTCACTTATACTTTAAAGTATGATTATTTTATTAATTTGTCGCTCACTGCAGTAGACAGACATCTCTAACATCAAGTCTCACAAGTAGTAAGCTGAAATATTTATCTATTCATAAATTACAAGATAATTAGTAATGGTTATTGTAACGAGAGATTGTATACAAATCATTATCCGTAAATTCGCCACATCTGCACCAACTCACCTAATGAAATTGTATTACAGACGAAACATTATGTATACCGCAGTTTCGAAGCAATTCTACAGCCAAATCTACAGAAAAGAGGAACAAGCCATAGCATTGAAGCATGTAAATTATAATTGTTTCCTAATTTTTAACATTTTTATACAACGACAGCATCTGATATTGTTTATATAAGAATATACCGCCTACAGTTGCAGGTTAACTTTATATCGTTTACCTAGGTTTCAACGTTAGTAATAACATCTTCTTCAGAATATAAAATATTATTTAAATATTTGCCTAAAACAAGGCATGTCCTAAGTCAACTTTAGGAAACTTGCTGCACAACCATAAGGTTTTGTCACTTCTATTAAACAAGCTGTAGCATACAACGGGCTTAAAGTGAATTTGCTACAGCTTGTTTAATTTTAGTGACAAAACCTTATCTTTATGTATCAAGTTTTATAAAGTTGACTTACGACCGTGCTTGTTTTAGGCAAACATTTACGTAATATTTTATGTTCTGAAGAAGACGTTATTACTAACGTTGAAACCTAGGTAAACGATAAAGTTAACTTGCAACTGTAGGCTGTATATTCTTATATAATTGTTTCCGTATACTCCAGTAGTGAAGCGGGAACCGCAATTGTCAAATGCGGAACTTATTTGGCACTTTTCCAGGATGGGCTGCTTCCGCCGTGAGAAGCGACGTTGCCACCCCAGCCGTCACCGTCCTACAAATATCTCTTGTTCTGTCCGTCAGCTCAAAAATTAGAGAGTATAATTACGAAATTCATAACGAAATTTCACTCTGCAACGGAGAGTGAGTCGTTTTGGAAATTCCTGGCAGATCAAAACTGTTTGTTGGCCACGACTCGAACCGAGAACCTTGCTAACAATACCCTTACATACTGAGTTATCCATCCAACAGTCAAGAATTGCCCTAAAATTCGTATTCTATAGTCACAGGCTTACAGAAGGAGAAACAAAAACACAGCTCTGTCCGTACAGCAAGCAGTATTTCGTCATCGTATTCAGTGGAACGCTAGGCATTTCAAGATTACATTCCTAGACACTTATGAGTGACACCGATGTGTCACACAGTTACTACTATGAGAGCTCAGTGGGGGATGTAATCACTTCCGCAGCAATCTGGTTTCTCAGAAAATACAGGAGTGCACGCAACTACTGCAGTCGTCAGCACAGCGAGGCAGCGTTCCTTTCGCCCGTGCCACTTACCTGGCTACTGGCGCCAGTGGCTGCACTGCTGCCAGCTGAGAGGGAAGATGCTCCCGCGGTGGCGGCCTCGCAGCGACTGTGAGGGAAACCCTACGGCTCCTTCCTGTTATATGTTAAGCTTTTAACTACATTTAGTTGGCTGCCCTGTTACATTCTCGCCCGCCCCGCGCCACCTATTCTCCCCCCCCCCCCCTCCTCCCTCCATTCTCCCACAACGCAGGTGCCCCTCACTGCGGCATGCGGCCGCCATTTTCGGCTAACAAGACTACCACCTCGCCGCTCTTAATACCCGAAAATTGACCGACTGAAACATAAAAAGTTCGCATATGTGAAGCCATCGCGGGGGCTTGTCCCATTGTTTCGGGTGTTAACACGCTTTCGTGTTCTTCCGCCGTGTCACCCAGTGGAACCGTCATGTTGGAAGACAGTGCTTTGCTCTGAGTAGCGCCACAACTACAGCAGTATTTAAATTAGTTGACATTTCAAAAATAGAGCCCCGGGCTGCTCCCCTCAGCAATACCAGTAATACCGGCATTGTTGGCTTCCGTTGTGTTGTCTCCTACTATGCACAAATCACTGTCAGAGTTCTCGACCACGACACATTTGTGTTAGGAACAGAGTTTTAGAGAAGGTGTAGATATATGTACCATATGCGAGCACATAAATTTTCGTGATTTCTGGAACGGATAGAAACATTTTATGTAAACAGTACTGCACAAACAAGGATCGTGTGAAACGCAGCTCGCTCTGTTCGTCCACGACTCCCAGTAGGCTGTACATACAAGTATTTACGTAGATACTGTGTCCCTTGACTTCCATTAGCCATTCTATACAGTTCCGCATTGCCGCAATGAAAAAAATACGAGCATAAGGAATATCAGACCAATTGCGTGACTGGATCGAAGCGTTTTAACAAACAGAACACAGCACGTCACTCAAAATGGAAAGAGGCTTTAGACGTAAAAGTGATTTTGTGTGTACCCCGGGGGGAGGGGGGTGTTACAGATCCATTACTTTTCGCAATATTTGTAAATGACACCGTAGATAACACCTAAAGTTCCATTAGTCTATCTGCGGATGATGTTGTCGTACACATGGAGAGAAGTCTTCTGAAGTAAGGGTGATTTCAGGTGTGCCACAGGGGAGTGTCGTAGGACCGTTGCTATTCACAATATACTTAAATGACCTTGTGGATGACATCGGAAGTTCACTGAGGCTTTTTGCGGATGATGCTGTGGTACATCGAGAGGTTGTAACAATGGAAAATTGTACTGAAATGCAGGAGGATCTGCAGCGAATTGACGCATGGTGCAGAGAATGGCAATTGGATCTCAATGTAGAGAAGTGTAATGTGCTGCGAATGCATATAAAGATAGATCCCTTATCGTTTAGCTACAAAATAGCAGGTCAGCAACTGGAAGCAGTTAATTCCATAAATTATCTGGGAGTATGCATTAGGAGTGATTTAAAATGGAATGATCATATAAAGTTGATCGTTGGTAAAGCAGATACCAGACTGGGATTCATTGAAAGAATCCTAAGGAAATGCAATCCGAAAACAAGGAAGTAGGTTACAGTACCCTCTGCCACACACCGTCAAGTGGCTTGCGGAGTATGTATGTAGATGTAGATAGAAATCGAAACGCTAGAAAATTGGAGCTTGGTACAGGTGGTGGCAATTGACACTCAACATAAAGAAATGTAACATATTGCCTGAACATAGACAGAAAGCCCCATTATTATACGATTAAATGGTTGCAGAGCGATTACTGGAAGCAGATCCGTCAATAAAATATTTAGGAATATGCGAAAGGAACGATTTAAAGTTTGATAACCAGATAAAGCTAACCGTAGAAAAGGAAGATGCCAGACTGAGATTCATTGGTAGAATCCACAAGAAATGTAGTCCACCAACAAAGCAAGCAGCTTGTAAGACCCCCATTCGACCAATACTGGAATCCTGCTCGTCAGTCTGGAGGACGCACCAGGTAAGACTGATGTAGGAAATAAAGAAGTTCCAAAGAAGAGCAGCACTCTTCGTTAGAGGTTCATTTAGAATGCACCAAAGCGGCACAGACATGATAAACCGACTCCAATGGCAGACGCACCAGGAGAGAGGCACTGTGCCTCACGGCGTAGTTTATTGATAAGCTGTCGAAAGCGTGTTTTCCGAGGAGAGGCGACCAATATATTGCTTACTCCTACTTATATTTCGCGAAGAGTCGATGAAGACAAAATTAGAGACGTTAGAGGTCGCGCGGTGCCTTACCTGCAATTGTTCTTCTCGATAACCATTCGTGCCTGGAACAGAAAAGGGGGAAAAGTGATAGTGGTACACAAAGTACCCTTCACCACACACCACAAGATCTCTTGTAGAGTTTAGATAAAGTTCATAGGCTTCCACGGCCAGTCTCAGTTCGAGTAAAACTATTTTGGGTGTTAGGCTTCGTCATACAGAAACACAAAAGTTACTAAAAAGGCGACGTTTCTACTGTCTTTCCAGCCTCCGCTTCAGGGCGACTAGCTGTTGGATTCTGGTGATCATTTTCTCCTATATACTGCATATACTATGTTTATAGCGGAAGACTGTCAGCTATTACTCGTCGTGAAGACAACCACTGCAAAGGCGGCCGAAACATCGCATGTTAGTTGTTTAAGTGTTTCATAATGACACCGCCTAATATTCAAAATAGTTTTACTGAAATCAGTGCTGTACAGCTTCAGTGTATTTAAAGAAAAGCACCACGAAACTGCCAAAAGTTGCTGTAATGAATATTTTTTTAAGGGTAATGGGTCCCTGTCAGGTGCCATTTCAAGTCTTTCTGCAGGGTGACAATTATTGAACTATATGAAAAGAAGTAAATTAGTTGCAAACTACGGCCTACACACACTTTATTCAACAAGCAAAGGTCACTAGAGATATTCGGATTGAGGTTATGGCATGTTCGATAGGCCCGCCATCAATGGCGATGATGTGGCGCAGACGAATAGCGAAATTCTGCCTGATCCACAGAAGTGTCGGAACATTGATGCTGTCTATGAACTTCTGAATGGCTGGTTTCAGCTCAACAATGGTTTTGGGGATATTGCTGTACACCTAGTCTTTAACATAGTGTCACGAAAAGGTGTCGTATGTTTAAGATCTGGAGAATATGGCGACCAATCGAGGCCCATACCAGTGGCCTCTGGCTACCCCAAAGCCAGAATGCGGTCCCCAAAGTGCTCCTCCAGGGCATCAAACACTCTCCTGCTTCGATGGGGTCGAGCTCCGTCTTGCATGAACCACATCTTGCCGGAATCAGGGTCACTTTAGATAACAGTGATGAAATCAGCTTCCAAGACCTTCACGTACCGTTCGGTAGTCACCGTGCCATCAAAGAATATCGCAGCGATTATTCCGTGACTGGACACTGCACACCACACAGTCACTTGTTGAGGATGAAGAGACTTCTCGATCGCAAAATGTGGGCTCTAAGTCCCTTAAATGCGCCAGTATCGTTTATTGACAAACCCATTCAAATGAAAGTGGGCTTCGTCGCTAAGGTAAACCATACTAATTCCCATAATAGCCCGCGGCCAACCGTGCTGTTTTGAATGCCCCAACCCAAACCGGTCAGAAGTTATGACAATTTTATTTCATGTCGTTCAATAACTGTCACCATGTACGTGAACTGAGCATTGACGGTTTCGTGGATCCATTCTTTAAGAACAGGATACAGACTTAAAACTTTATACTTGTTACCAGTTAAATATTGACAAAAGGGGTAAAACACACCGTTTTTGGGAGCCAGTAATCACGAAGCGCATTCCGATATGAAACTATGGAAACATCCACTGCCGTGCATAATATTTCGGTAATCAATGGAAAAAGTCGTAAATAATCGAGTTCAGTAGTATTTTAAATATGGGGCAGTAAGTCTGAAACTGTTTCCGAACGAGAAATTTTTTCCCGTACAAAGGAAGGCTAAGTTAATTTAAGATCTTGTACGTGATTTTCGTGGAAGATAATCTAAAGTGATTTTCTGTCACCGCGCAGAGCAGAGCACGGTGGTAGGTGCGTGCAGACCACAGTGAGATGCCAAGTAACTTAAATCAGGCACCATATGGCCAAAATCTCTCTACCCTTCAATACTCAAACTAGTTCCTACAAATTTTCCTAAATGCGAATGATACATAGAAAACACAATTTATATTATTGGTTTTCTTTACAGCTTAAAATTTTCTTACGATAGACTGTGTTTATACGTTTTAAAATTTTTATATTCTAGAAGATGGCTGTGCAGTCAGCAACTGTGAAGAGGCTGACCTCACTTTGTATAGAGCTTACCGTGTCCATTATAGTCTATATACTTTTGTGGTGTCGCCTATGTCTCTTTTTCTTAATGGAATTCTGCTTAACCTCCTTTCACATGCTAATCTTTTCCTCTGCAGATAGCTACTACATCCAACATTCTTCATGATCTGCTTCTCATACTCTAATATTTGTTTGCCTCTTCCTACTAATGTTCTCGCGCAAGGGAGACGAAATATCTGAAAGTAAAAAGGTACTAACGTTTTACAATACCTGTACGAAAAAGCCTACACCATGCATGAATAAACTAGCATAGATAAATGTTTTTAATGAAGAAGTCAGATCTAATTAATAAGAAAAATAAATTTCGAAATTACTTGGCGCTTATAAAGAAAACGAAATACGAAGGATAAAATCAAAAGGAGCTGTTTACCGCCATTTAGATATAATATGGCGTGTTAGTGAGAATAAACTGTCTCTGGCAAATAGATGTAGACGTTCTGAAATGTACAGACGATATTTTTCCTATTGTTGATTTGCCATGAGAGAGGAGTATTTACCATACGATCTTTGTGAAAAATTTCCACTATTAATTTTGCTTTGCTGATTAATAAAATCTTATCAATGGTTGTTCCTACATGTGTTAGGTCTGAAAAGTCATGGGCTGGGCTGTAACTTCCCTCAGTGATGAGTCCCACTTTGAACTGAGCCCCGATGACCAGTGAAGCCTTGTCTCGATATGTGCCAGACACTGGTTGGATTCGAACCTCTTGCCCAACATACGGTCCAACAACCAAGAGTGATGGTCTTGGGAGGTATTCATTTCGTAGCAGGACACCTTTGGTTGTCATCCGCGGCATACCTGTAACACAACGCTACGTCGACGATATTCTACGCTACTTTTTGTTGACCTTCGTGGCAAGATATCATGGGCTGACATTTCAGCAAGATATTCATCACCCACATATGGCGAGAGTTTCTACTGCTTGTGTTTTTCCAACCCTACCTTGGCCGGAAAGGCCGCCAGATATTTTCTCAATTGAGGAGGTTTAGATAATTATGGACAGGGCCCTCCAACCCTCACGGGATTTTGACTGTCTAAACCCGCCAACTGGACAGAATTTGGCGTGATATCGCTCAGGCTGCCGATGACATTGTAATTCTGTCAGAGACAGCAAAGGACCTGGAAGAGCAGCTGAACGGAATGGACAGTGTCTTGAAAGGGGGATGTTAGATGAACATTAACAAAAGCAAAACGAGGATAATGGAATGTAGTCGAGTTAACTTGGGTGATGCTGAGGGAATTAGATTATGGAATCAGACACTTAAAGTAGTAAAGGAGTTTTGCTGTTTGGGGAGCAAAATAACTGATGATGGTCGATGTAGAGAGGGTATAAAATGTAGACTGGCAATGGCAAGGCTCGGTTAACTGGGCCTCGCTACCAGTAACTTTCATCAGCGGGTTTTAGGCGCTAGGAGCTTGTTAAAAGAAAAACGAGCAGATAAGCATATTCTGGCTTTCCTAAAAACGTGACAAAACAACCCTGACCTACTTAACATTCATAAGTTGCAGCATTGTCGCCGAATAGCCTCGTGGCCTGTAAAGCAAGGCTAGCTGGTGGCTGAATGAGCAACAGTTGGTCTGTCAGTAGTGAAGTCTGGAGGGCGTAACACTTAATGAGAAGTGTTTTAGAAAGAGGCTAAGAAATTCAGTTCATTGGCTTCTTGACGCTTCGCCGTTTCTTAATGCGATGTTATGGCTCAAATGGTTCAAATGGCTCTGAGCACTATGTGGTCATCAGTCCCCTAGAACTTAGAACTACTTAAACCTAACTAACCTGAGGACATAACACACATCCATGCCCGAAGCAGGATTCGAACCTGCGACCGTAGCAGTCGCGCGATTCCGGACTGAGCGCCTGTACCGCTAGACCACCGCGGCCGGCGCGATGTTATGTCCAAGAAACACATACATCACTGACAGGCAGTAGTAACTTTCGAAAGCAATGGTGCACTGTCTTAATTGTAGCAAGAAAGAAGCAAGCTGCATTTTTACAGACTTAGAAAGTATCAGATGCGGATAATTTGCAGACAGGAGACGGTGGCAAGAATTGCGGAGGCGCCTGAGATCAAATGTTCGAGTCCTCAGCTGCCCCCGATCGTAGCCCTGAACTTCAGACCAGGGACATGTCTCCAATCTGGTCACATCACATTGAAGATCATGACAAGTGTCGCTGACAGCTCTGGCATATTCTAACAAGGGAGTATACTGTAGTTGTAATTCAAGATAGGTTTCACTGCCTCATATTCGTCAGCGCTTCCTCAGATCTTCTTATATTCTCACTGCAGACAATCAGTGATTGTCAAAGTAAGACTGCAAATAAGTTCATAGAGTCAGATGCGAGATTATTAAGCAACCCAGAGTTTTAGTTTGCAATTCTGGATAGAAAGCAAATCGTTGTAAAATTCAAATTCACATATTTGTTTTTTTTTTCATGCTTTATAACACCAGTTGTCTTTTGCAACAAACATGGAGTGTACGTAAATCTAGAATTTCATACCACACTCAGCCACTTTCAATGATAAAATTATGTCAATTTCCGCACCTTCAGATTCATTGTTAGGGTCTCAATAGATGACAGTGTTAGTAAATCCGTTACCTACATTAAATTCAGCTCTGAATCTCAGATTCAGTTAATTTTCACTTTCACACAAGCAGAGTTTTGCAACATATGCCCCACATTGCCCACTAAAACTCAGCGAGTTCCACTTCACTTTGTGGACATTGTGTATTTTTGAGGCCTGTGTCAGGCCACTCAACCTGGGTCACTTCTGATATGGATAGAATCATTTTTTTAAAATTCTATAAAATAGAATTTCCGCTCAAAATTTGTTACACCTCCTACTTCTGATGCTCTGTACGACTAGCTGGTTCAGTCGAGAGAGTTGTTTATGTGCTACAGTTTACCAGTGGGATGTCATTAAGCAATATCAGTTATCTCCCACTGGAAATCAAAGTCAAAATCTAGCCAAGGCGCTGTTCCAGCAAGAGAAAGGGAGGAGAATGGGGGAGTGGTAGGAGGGGAGGCATACGTTCACGAAGCATCTCCGGTATCAAAACTAGTGGCGCTCCTCTGAACTGCTTCGTGGCCTTCGTTCAGTCCGACCTGATACGGATCGCAAACACTCGAGCAGTAGTCAAGAAGAGGTTGCACCGGCGTCCTATATGCGGGCTCGTTTACAGGTGAACCACTCTTTCCTAAAATTCTCCCAATAAACCGAAGTCGCCACACTTCTCAAATGCTCGTTCCATCTCTTATCGCTCTGCAACGTTACGCCCAGATATTTAAACGACGCGACTGTGTCACGAAGAACACTACTAATGGTGTACCAGAACATTACGGGTTTGTTCTTCCTACTCATCCGCATTTACATTTTTCTACGATTAGAGCTAGCTGGGGTTCATCGCACCAAGTAGAAATTTTGTCTAAGTCATATTGTATAGGCCCACAATAACTCAACTTTGACACCTCACTATAACCATAATCATTAGCAAACAATCACAGACTGATGCCCATTCTGTCCAAAAAAAGAAAAAAAAAGCTCCAATCACTGGGACTTAAAATCTGATGTCATCAGTCCCCTAGAGTTACAACTACTTAAACCTAACTAACCTAAGGACACCACACACATCTATGCCCGAGGCAGGATTCGAACCTGCGACCTTAGCAGCTGCGTGGTTCCGGACTGGAGCGCCTATAAACGCTCGGGCACAGCGGCAGGCCCTCCATGTACGCCAAATCGTTTATGCATATAGAGAAAAAACAGCGGTCCTATCACACTTGCCTGGGGCACTCCTGACGATACCCTTGTTTCTGATGAACACTGGCTGTCGACGACAACATACTAGTTTCTGTTATTTAAGAGGCCCGCATCTCGTGGTCGTGCGGTAGCGTTCTCGCTTCCCACGCCCGGGTTCCCGGGTTCGATTCCCGGCGGGGTCAGGGATTTTCTCTGCCTCGTGATGGCTGGGTGTTGTGTGATGTCCTTAGGTTAGTTAGGTTTAAGTAGTTCTAAGTTCTAGGGGACTGATGACCACAGATGTTAAGTTCCATAGTGCTCAGAGCCATTTGAACCATTTTTCTGTTATTTAAGAAGTCTCCGAACCATTCACATATCTGAAACTGATTCCATACGCTCGTATCTTCATAAGCTGCGCGCAATAGGGCATCGTCTCAAATGCATTTCGGAAATCAAGAGATGTGGAATCTGCCTGTTGCCCTTCATCCATAGTTATCAGTACATCATGTGAGATTCGTAAAACCGTGCTGAGTCGCGGACATAAGCCGCTTAGCCTCATCCTTCAACACATTCTCGGTACGAATATAATACGGGATTCTGCAGCAAACAGAAGTTAGGGCTATTGGACTGCAATTTTGAGGGCCTATTCCTTTCTTATATACTGGAGTCACCTGCACTTTTTCCAGTCGCTGGGGAATCTGTGCTGGGCGAGAGATTCACGATAAATGCAACTAGGCGGAGCCCCAATGCCGCGAAGTACTCTTTGTAAAATCGAACTGGGACTCCATCCGGACCTGACGATTTATTTTTTTTTTTCAATTTTTCACCTGTTTCTCTATGTCAGGGCTGTTTATTTCTACGTCACCCGTACGGGAGTCTGTCCTATTGACAAATGACAGTATGTTTGCGAGGCTCTCGTGAGTGAACGATTTGTTGAATGTGAAATTTAAAACATCGGCTTTCGTTTTGCTGTCTTCAACCGCCACACCAGACTGGTCAAAAAGGATCTGAATGGAAACCTTAGAACCTCTTACCTACCACCAGAATTTTCTCGGGTTCTCTTCCAGATCTTTTGCAAATGTGGGACGATGGTAGCTGTTGTATGCTTGGCGCATAGATCTTTTCGTAGAAGCACGAACCACTACTAACCTTAGCTTGTCGTCGTTTGTGCGTGCCCTTTTGAAGCTAGAGAGCAACAGCCTCTGGTTCCTCAGCATCTTACGAATTTCGTTATTAAATCATGGTGGGACTTTTAAATCCTGTATCCACTTACTAGGCACATAACTCCCAGACTACGAAAGCAAATCGCCTCAAACTTTGCGCATAATTTCTCCACATCCATCTTACTGGTACTGATACCAATTGATTGTCCAAGTAAGATGTTAACAACTGCTTAACTGCTCTGTCCAGCAGAAACACTCTCCTACCTTTTTTGACTGATTTATTAACTTCTTTACTCACAGGTTCTGTAATTACGCCATGATCGCTAATCCCCGTATATATACTGACACTGTCGACAAGGTCCAGCGTATTTGTAGCTACAGGGCGTAACAAACACTACTGGGCATTCAAATGGCTACACGACGAAGATGCGGAGCTACAGACGTGAAATTTAACCGACAGGAAGGAGATGCTGTGATATGCAAATGATCGGCTTTTCAGAGCATTCACACAAGGTTGGCGCCGGTGGCGACACCTACAACGTGCTGACATGAGGAAAGTTTCCAACCGATTTCTCATACACAAACAGCAGTTGACCGGCATTGCCTGGTGAAACGTTGTTGTGATGCCTCGTTAAGGAGGAGAAATGCGTACCATCACGTTTCCAACTTCGATAAAGGTCGGATTGTAGCCTGTCGCGATTGCGGTTTATCGTATCGCGACATTGCTGCTCGCGTTGGTCAACATCCAATGACTGTTAGCAGAATATGGAATAGGTGGGTTCAGGAGGGTAATACGGAACGCCGCGCTGCATCCCAACGGCCTTTTATCACTAGCAGTCGAGATGACAGGCATCTTATCCTCATGGCTGTAATGGATCGTGCAGCCACGTCTCGATCCCTGAGTCAACAGATGGGGACGTTTGCGAGAGAACAACCATCTGCACGAACAGTTATACAACGTTTGCAGCAGCATGGACTATCAGCTCGGAGACCACGGCTGCGGTTACCCTTGACGCTGCACCACGGACAGGAGAGCCTGCGACGGTGTACTCAACGGCAAAACTCGGTGGACGAATGGCATTTCGTCGTTTTTTCGGATGATCCAGGTTGTGTTCATGATGGTCACATCCGTGTTTGGCGATATCGCGGTGAACGCACATTGGAAGCGTGTATTCGTCATCGCCATACTGGCGAATCACCTGGCGTGATGGTATGGGGTGCCATTGGTTACACGTCTCGGTCACCTCTTGTTCGCATTGAGGGCAGTTTGAACAGTGGACGTTACATTTCAGATGTGTTACGACCCGTGGCTCTACCGTTCATTCGTTCCTTGCGAAACCCTACATTTCAGCAGGATAATGAATGGCCGCATGTTGCAGGTCCTGTACGGGCCTTTCTGGATGCAGAAAATGTTCGACTGCTGCCCTGGCCAGCACATTCTTCACATCTCTCACCAATTGAAAACGTCTGGTGAATGGTGGCCGAGCAACTGGCTCGTCACAATACGCCAGTCACTACTCTTGATGAACTGTGGTATCGTGTTGAAGCTGCATGGGCATCTGTACCTGTACACGCCATCCAAGCTCTGTTTGACTCAATGCCCAGGCGTATCAAGGCCGTTATTACGGCCAGAGGTGGTTGTTCTGGGTACTGTTTTCTCAGAATCTATGCACCCTAACTGCGTGAGAAAGTAATCACATGTCAGTCCTAGCGTAATATATTTGTGCAATGAATACCCGTTTATCACCTGAATTTCTTCTGGTGTAGCAATTTTAATGGCCAGTAGTGTATTTGAGCTGCGGTGCGCAGAGCCGCGGACAGGCAGCCGGCGCGCGCGCACGCAGCAGTCGGCACTAGCCGGCCGGCTAGCGACGTGGTAATCCTGGCGGCCACGTGCCCTGCAGATTAGCGGCGCGGCACTTGTGCGGGCTCCTGGTGCAGGCAGGCGGGCGGCCGAAGACCCGCAACTGCGTGTGGGGCCGCGCCCGCCCCCGGCTGCGCCGCCGTCGCACAGCCCCGCTGACCTGTCGCCGAAACCAAACATTCCTCCCTCTCTCTGAACTTCTTCGAGCCACACAGTCGGAGCTCAGTACGGTACCGCTATTAGTCGAAGACAATATTACTGCACGTGGGACTGACAGGGCTTCGGTCGGCCTATTGTCAGTTTTTATCGTCATATTCCACACTGAACCACTTGGTAGTGTAAGCACAGCTGTCTCGAAATCCTTCACAATGCGACGCATCTTCCTTCGTCACCATTTTTTACTGTGGCGTCAGTGTGTGTTTTTCGTAACGGTCACGGGATGCTAAGTGCATAACATCTCGGGCAGGTAATACTAGTCGACAGCGATTTTGTTCCACCTGGGAGTGAGGGCGGCATATCGTGAGTCAGCGCCAAATTGAGGCTGATAGTACAGGGTGACAGTTATTGAACTGTTGTTGTTGTTGTTATTGTTGTTGTGGTCTTCAGTCGAGACACTGGTTTCATACAGCTCTCCATGCTACTCTATCCTGTGCTAGCTTCTTCATCTCCCGGTACCTACTGCAACCTACATCCCTCTGAATCTGCTTAGTGTATTCATCTCTTGGTCTCCCTCTACGATTTTTACCCTCCACGCTGCCCTCCAATACTAAATTGGTGATCCCTTGATGCCTCAGAACATGTCCTACCAACCGGTCCCTTCTTCTTCTCCAGTTGTGCCAGAAACTCCTCTTCTTCCCAATTCTATTCAGTACCTCCTCATTAGTTATGTGATCTACCCATCTTCTGCAGCACCACATTTCGAAAGCTTCTATTCTCTTCTTGTCCAAACTATTTATCGTCCATGTTTCACTTCCATACATGGCTACACTCCATACAAATACTTTCAGAAAAGACTTCCTGACGCTTAAATCTATACTCGATGTTAAAAAATTTCTCTTCTTCAGAAACGCTTTCCTTGCCATTGCCAGTCTACATTTTATATCCTCTCTACTTCGACCATCATCAGTTATTTTGTTCCCCAAACAGCAAAACTCTTTTATTACTTTAAGCGTCTCATTTTCTAATCTAATTCCCTCAGAATCGCCCGACTTAATTCTACTACATCCCATTATCCTCGTTTTGCTTTTGTTGATGTTCATCTTATATGCTCCTTTCAAGACACTGTCCATTCCGTTCATCTGCTCTTCCAAGTCCTTTGCTGTCTCTGACAGAATTACAATGTCATCGGTGAACCTTAACGTTTTTATTTCTTCTCCATGGATTTTAATACCTACCCCGAATTTTTCTTTTGTTTCCTTTACTACTTGCTCATTATACAGATTGAATAACATTGGGGATTGGCTACAACCCCGTCTCACTCCCTTCCCAACCACTGCTTCCCGTTCATATCCCTCGACTCTTATAACTCCCATCTGGTTTCTGTACAAATTGTAAATAGCCTTTCGCTCCCTGTATTTTACCCCTGCTACCTTCAGAATTTGTAACAGTATTCTAGTCAACATTGTCAAAAGACTTCTTTAAGTCTACAAATGCTAGAAACGTAGGTTTGCCTTTCCTTAATCTATTTTCTAAGATAAATCGTAGGTTCAGTATTGCCTCCCGTGCTCCAACATTTCTACGAAATCCAAACTGATCTTCCCCGAGGTCGGCTTCTAATAGTTTTTCCTTTCGTCTGTAAGGAATTCGTGATAGTATTTAGCAGCCGTGGCTTATTAAACTGATAGTTCGGTAATTTTCACATCTGACAACACTTGCTTTTTTGGGGTTGGAATTATTATATTCTTCTTGAAGTCTGAGGGTATTTCGCCCGTCTCATACATCTTGCTCACCAGATGGTAGAGCTTTGTCAGGACTGGCTCTCCCAAGGCTGTCAGTAGTTCTAATGGAATGTAGTTTACTCCTGGGGCCTTGTTTCGAATAAGGTCCTCCAGTGCTCTGTCAAACTCTTCAAGCAGCATCGTATCTCCCATTTCATCTTCATCTACATCCCCTTCCATTTCCATAATATTGTCCTCAAATGCATCCCCCTTGTATAGACCCTCTAAATACTCCTTCCACCTTTTTGCTTTCCCTTCTTTGGTTAGAACTGGGTTTCCATCTGAGCTCTTGATATTCATGCATGTGGTTCCCTTTTCTGCAAAGGTCTCTTTAATTTTCCTGTAGGCAGATTCTATCTTACCCCTAGTGATATACGCCTCTGCATCCTTACATTTGTCCCTGCTTAGCCATTTTGCACTTCCTTTCGATCTCATTTTTGAAACTCTGTATTCCTTTTGGGTGCTTCATTTACTGCCTTTTTGTATTTCCTCCGTTCATCAACTAAATTTAGTATCTCTTCTGTTACCCAAGGATTTCTATTAGCCCTCGTCTTTTTGCCTACTTGATCCTCTGCTCCCTGCACTATTTCATCCTTTAAAGCTACCCATTCTGTTTCTACTATATTTCTTTCCCCCATTCTTGTCAATCGTTCCCTAGTGCTCTCCCTAAAACTCTCTACAACCTCTGGTTCTGTCCGTTTATCCAGGTCCTATTATTGAACTATCTGAAATGAAATCGTCATAACTTCTGAAAGGTTGGCACTAGAACGTTCAAACTGCACGGTTGGCCGCGGGGCATGATGGGAATTAGGGTGTGCATGCGCACGCGGCTTATTGTTGTTGGCCATTTGCACGTGAAAATGTCACGGTGCAGCATGCCTGAGCGCATTTGAGGCACTGAGAATCTACAATTCGCGATTGAGAAGTCTCTTCACTCTCAACGGGTGACTGTGTGGTGTTCAGTATCCAGTCACGGAATAATCGGTGCGATATTCTTTGATGGCACGGTGACTACAGATGGTACGTGAAGATTTTGGAAGCTAATTTCATCCCCATTATCCAAAGTGACCCTGATTTCGACAAGGTGTGGTTCATGCAAGACGGAGCTCGTCCCCATCGAAACAGGAGAGTGATGTCCTGGAGTAGCATTTTGGGGACCTCGTCCGCTCCTGGGATATCCAGAGGCCACTGGCATGGGTCTGGATTGGCCGCCATACTGTCCGCATCTGAACACATGCGACTCCTTTTTGTGGGGCTATTTTAAATATAAGCTGTACATCAGTAACCCCAAAACCATTGCTGAGCTGAAAACACCCATTCAGGAGGTCATCAACAACATCGATGTTCCGAAATTTCACCGGGTCATGCAGAATTTAGCTATTCTTGTGCGCCACATCATCGCCAATGATGGCAGGCATATCGAACATGTCATAACCTAAATCCGAATATCTGTAGTGACGTTTACATGTTGAATAAAGCGTCTGCACGCCGTAATTTGTAACTAATTTACGTTTTTTTTCGTATAGTTCAATAATTGTCACCCTCATATGCAGAAGTGACATGAAAGCATTGGCTTGTTTACTGTAACTTCATTGCGTGTTTACCGTAACGCCCAAGTTCAACAATATCGTGGTTCAGCCTTTACATACAACCCTAAAGAATTGTTTGCACTGTTATAGTTGTGGTCTTCAGCCCGAAAATTGACTTGTACAAGTCTCCACGATAATTTCTTCTCTGCAAGTGTTTTTGTCTCTGTTTAACTACTGAAACCTACAGCCACTGTATCCAACTACCATAGTTAAGCTTTGGTCTCTACAAAAAACAGAAATCTTTCTCTCTATTACCAAAGTGGCAATTCCCCGTTGCCTCAGTATGTCTCCTATTAGCCGACCTCTTCTTTAACTCCAGTTGTCTCACAAATTTCTTTAATCCAGAATTCGATCGAGTACCACCAATTCAGCTATTCGATCTGTCATTCTAAGCGTCAATGTGCGTCTGGAGCACTCCATATCAAAAGCTTCTAATGTCTTGTTGTTTGAACTGGTTACCGCCCATGTTTCACTTCTGTACAAGGCTACAAGTATCGTAGGAAAAGACTTACTAACACTTTCATTTGTATTCAATGTTAGTAAATCTCTCTTTTTCCTATAATGTCTTGTTAACGTCAGTATGCATTTGTATTTTCTCTACTTCAGCAATAATCTTTTACTTCTCTGCCAAAACACAAAAACTCCACCTTCTACTTTTAGGATTTCATTTTCTAGCCCAATTCCGTCAGTATAGCCTGATTTAATGTGACTACATTCCACACCCCTTATTTTATTTATGTCGGTATTTCTCTTATAGCCTCTTTTCAAGGCGTTATCCATTTCGTCCAACTGCTGTTCCAAGTCCTGTATTGTCTCTGAGTCAATTACAATATCATCAGCGAACATTCCTTCTCTCTGAATTTTAATTCCTTCTTCAAATTTATCATTGATTCCCCTCACAGCTCGCTCAGAGATGTACCGATTGAATAACACCAGGCATAGGCTACAGCCGTGTCTCACCCCCTTATCAAATCCTGCTTCCCTTTGATACCCTTCGTCTCTCTTGTACTAATTAAGTAACCTCATTGATGATTAGATCCATCAGAACTATCGGACTGTGTGAATGCTATTCCTTATGTCTCATCTGCTACTGCAAATATTCTCAGTCGTATTCTATCCTATTAATATGGCGTGTTCCAGCGAGTTAGTCGAGATGCGACAGGGTGCCTCATGTCCGACAAATCAGGAACCTATCCGTGTTCCCCAGTGAACGCAGTCATTCTCATCCTGCGAGGGGTGGGTGGTCACAGGGTACTCTTCGTGAAGAAGCAGAATAAACAGCAACGCTGGGTCACCGATAACATTGGAATAAACGTTGTGGCTCATGTAAACGGTAATCTGAATGTTTTGGCCCAATTCGAGGTACGACAAACATCCGCACCAAATCATTACGGTTCTTTTTTTGTCTTCTCATCTGTATATCAGTTCCATCATCATTGCCATTGACGTGTATTGGTCAAAGCAATGTTTTCTTAAATTTAATTATTCATTTTCATTTTTTTAATTAGGGTTGGTTCATCAGTCCCCTAGAACTTAGAACTACTTAAACCTAACTAACTTAAGGACATCACACACATCCATGTCCGAGGCAGGATTCGAACCTGCGACCGCAGCGGTCTCGCTGTTCCAGACTGTAGCGCCTAGAACCGCTCGGCCATCCCGGCCGGATCACATCAGGGGACAGACAGTAATGCCCCTCTGGAGCCCCCAGTCCACCTTCTGGGACACGCATTCCCAGACTTTTTGTCACTGCGTACCACTTGACATTCTTCTGTTTTTAGCCATCCCGGAGGTGGGGTAGGCAGAGTGGGCTAGTGTGAGGGGCTCGTGGGCAGAAGGCGAGGACTGCCGTTGTGTTTAGGGATGGTACGGGAGGGATACTTTTTGCCATATAGCCCAGTGCTGACAACACACATATGGTTTTTGCGTCGTACCGATAAAGTACTAAGCGTGGTAGAAATGTGACAAACAATTAACAGGTTTCATGGAAGCATTTTTTACAGAGTCGTTCATGTTCACATATGGTACTAATTTGTAGAAAATAATATAAAAATAAATTAAGCCAGTTATCTTTTAAATTCAGTGAGTAAGAGAGGAATAACATTCAAAATATGTACATCTTAAATAATATAAACCAATTCTGAAACAGAATAATAAACCGAACATGGAGTAACGTAAGAGAATAATTTTACACATTTCACTACCTGTTTTGTTTACCATCTGAAATGTCCTTGCGTACCTCCGTCTGGTAACCCCTTTTCTAGGGTGTCGTCTTTTTGTTCATTGTCATCCACTTATTGTTACATGAATCTAATGGTTCTCTCCGTTTTACATGAGGAAACTGCGGACCTATCGGTATCCTAACTGGCGACAAGGGGTATGCCTACACTAATCTACATCTACACCCATACTCTGCAAACCAATGCGAAGTATGTGGCGGAGGGTATTCCCCACTGTGCCACTTAGTAGGTCTTGTCTGTTTGCACTCACGTGAGTAGCGAGGAACAGTGATTGCTTAAAGGCCTCTATGCACCATGCAATTACTCTAATCTTGTCCTCGCATCCCTACGGGAACGATAATTGGGGCTTGTGGTATATTCCTGGATTCATCACTTAAAGCTGTTTCTTGAAATTAAGAGCCCCCAGTTCAGTTCTTTTAACCATCCTTGCGACACTCTCCGATGGTCAAACCAGCCTGTGCTCATTCATGCTGCCCTTCTTCGCTTACGTTCAATACCGCCTCTTAGCGCTATTTGGTAGACCACCCAGTCTCTTGAGCAATATGCTATGATGGGTCACGCATGTGGTTCATAAGCTATCTCCTCTATAGACAAATTCATTCTAGTATTCTATCAATGAACCGAAGTCTGTCACCTGTTTCCTACGACTGGGCCCAAGTGATTGTTCCATTTCATACCCTTGCAAATTGTTACACCCAGGTATTTGTATGCGTTGACCTATTACAGTTGTGCCTCACTGACATTGTAGTCACACGACATTACAATTTTTCCCTTTAAGCGCCAAATCTTTCATTTCTCAACATTTAAAGCAAACTGTCAATCTTTGCACCACTTTGAAATAGAAAACCTTTCAATTTTTTACCGACGTCTTTGACAAATGGTAATGCACGTCGAAGTTGGTCTATTTTTTGGAAGAGTTGGTTTGCCTGTTTTCGGACTGTCTCTTTGATGTGCGTTTGTATTGGGCGTGGAGGTCTCGTATCCGTCCCCCAGAAGGAGACCTGTGCCATCCATTCAGGACTATTTTTCAGTAGTAGTTCTAAGGAGTTGTAACTACTGCTGTTGTGTTCGAGGCTTTACCCCACCCTGTGCTTCCACACTGGAGGCCTGAAGCACATTTTCTACACATACATCTACATCTACATGGTTACTCTGCAATTCACACTTAAGTGCCTGGCAGAGGGTTCATCGAACCATTTTCATACTACTTCTCTACCATTCCACTCTCGAATGGCGCGTGGGAAAAAGGAACACCTAAATCTTTCCGTTCGAGCTCTGATTTCTCTCATTTTATTATGATGATCATTTATACCTACGTAGGTAGGCGTCAACAAAATATTTTCGCATTCGGAAGAGAAAGTTGGTAATTGAAATTTCGTAAATAGATCTCGCAGCAAAGAAAACCACCTTTGTTTCAGTGACTGCCACCCCAACTCGCGTATCATATTTTTTCGTAGCCTAATACTTTTGGTTTGAAATTTATCACTGGTGAAGAAAGGTAACAGACCTTCACTAAGTGGAGGCACTTTGGTCGTGTCTTTCCGAGGTGGGTGCGGAAGTAGAACTTGTTGTCCAGGATACTTGACTTGTGGGAACTTTATTTATCTTGCACAGACAAACGACTCAGGTAATTTCTCTTTGAAGCCTAGAGACGTTTACAAACTTTTCTCGTCCACCAGTACAAATTGCTATGTCACCAGAACATTGGACATACAGTTAATCTCTGTATGTTCGTCTTTTCAGAGATGGTTGTGGGACTCGGGTGTTCAGTACAGAATGTCAAATCAAACGACTTTCAGCCGTCTATTTTCCAAACTGTTATTTTATTTGGCTACCAGTTCAGCGATATATTACGCTTTCTCCAGGCCCCCTGACCGACGAGTAGGAAAATTCAAACTTCGGTTCCGGTCAAATTAGGGCCAGCATTCAAATACTGGTATCTGCAGATTTCTGCTAGACACAGCGATCACTCGAAACATCATCTGCAGTTAGTCTTGTTGCGAGAGCGCTGACGAAAACATTAAACACTGCCTGTGGGAGAACCACCGTCTACGGTATGCCAGCACATAAGGTTTTCATGTCCGAATGGTTTCCTTCAGTTGCGTCTGCAGTTGTTCTTTCTTGCAGGCACTTGTCCGGCTGGTGGGTGTAGCAGTCTGGGATGACCGTTAGGGTGATATTCTGTGAAAGAATTTTCTTTCCACACTATATGAAAAGCTTTCCCCCAATCGATTTATGTCGGTGCTGTTGATTTGGAGGAAATGCAGTTATTGGTGACGTTGTCTATATTCGTAGAATTCGATTTTCTGCTGATAGTCTCCTTTGAAATCCAACTTATTCCGGCCGTATTGTCCCGTTTTGCGTGAGTGACTGCTGGTTTAGTTTTAATATAAATCTTTCCCAGTATCTTACTCGTGGTTTTCAGTAAGCCGAATGGTTTGGTATTGGTATGATTCGAGCTTCTTTTTTTCATTGTGGTGAGAACACATCGGTTTCTGCGGAAGATGTTTTCGATGTTCATTAATTACAGTCGATAAATGCTTCCGTCGTGGCACAAAAAAGGCGAATATGTTCGTATTTAAAAGTCCCTCTCCGAAAAGTAACGTACCAGCTGTCCCAGACATTCTAGCTTCGTCAACAAAAATTTCGGTACGCGAAAGTATTCACGTTTTTTTTTAACAAGTGACATTCTAAATGCTTTTCTCCAGTCTCTCTTGGATGTTAACCCTTCATACTCAGCATCTTTGTCTCAGCGTCACTGTCCATATATGTCTCTCTCCCATTGTGTCCTTTTTCTCCCACTGGCACTTTCTCCTGTCTGTCTCTATCACTGTCTTCTGTTTTTATCCCTTCCTCTCCCTCTTCCTTATCACTGTCACCTCCTCTTCCACTTTCACCGTCTCTCTATCCCACTGTCATTGTCATTATCATATTCGTTTTCTCTCCCATTGCCATTCCCTCTTGAATCTATTTAAATTGCTCACAGAAAAATTATGCTGCGAGGATGGGTCGTGAGTCGTGCTTGGGCAGCTCAGTCTGTAGAACACTTGCCCACGAAAGGCAAAGGTCCCAAGTTCGAGACTCGGTCCAGCACACAGCTTAAATCTCCCAGGAAGTTTCAAATCTGCGCACACTCCGCTGAAGAGTGAAAATCTCAGTCTGGGAATAGAAAAGCAAATATTAACCAGGAAAACTAAGCTGCAAAGGAACTCTGGTCACCGAGAACAGAACCCTTGATTTAGAAGTGACGAAAGCAAATGTTCAAATGTGTGTGAAATCTTATGGTACTTAACTGCTAAGGTCATCAGTCCATAAGCTTACACACTACTTAACCTAAATTACCCAAAGGACAAACACACACACCCATGCCCAAGAGAGGACTCAAACCTCCGCCGGGACCAGCCGCACAGTCCATGACTTCAGCGCCTTAGATCTCTCGGCTAATTCCGCGCGACTTACGAAATAAAATGAGCGTGACTACAAGCGAACATTTAACAAGGAAGTTTACTATTAGCACAAGTTGTTGTGTGGGTGAAGCTTAAGAAAACCTGATTTTCCGCCTGGTGACGGAACTAATATATCTGTTAGGCATCTTGTACGTTTGTCTGAAAAAATGGAAAAGCATTGTAAGTAGGCTGTTTACGTTTTCTTATTGGTAACGCCACGTAGCGCTCTGTATGAAAAATCACTGGCTGTGCCGTGTGCAGTCTGTGGCTGGTTTGCATTGTTGTCTGCCATTGTAGTGTTGGGCAGCGGCAGCTGGATGCTAACAGCGCGTAGCGTTGCGCAGTTTGAGGTGAGCCGCCAGCAGTGGTGGACGTGGGGAGAGAGATGGCGGAGTTTTGAAATTTGTAAGAATTGGTGTCATGAACTTATATGGTAAATACATTGTTTGTTCTGTATTAAAATCTTTCATTTGCTAACTATGCCTATCAGTAGTTAGTGCCTTCAGTAGTTTGAATCTTTTATTTAGCTGGCAGTAGTGGCGCTCGCTGTATTGCAGTAGCTTGAGTAACGAAGATTTTTGTGAGGTAAGTGATTTGTGAAACGTATAGGTTAATGTTAGTCAGGGCCATTCTCTTGTAGGGATTATTGAAAGTCAGATTGCGTTGCGCTAAAAACTATTGTGTGTCAGTTTAAGCACAGTCGTGTATAATTTTTCTAAGGGGACGTTTCATAGCACGAAAACTCCCACTTACAAAAAAATGTGCAATGGAGAGTTGTGAAGCCTTACACATTATTTCGTTATTGCCGTAAACTGTTCTTAATTATGTACAAAACAACAAAATTCCACAAAAACAGTTCTTTTTTTATCAGATAAGTTATGCGTCTTAGTATTATTATTAGTGTTATTATTATTGGCAGTGGCTGTGGTTGTATAAACTTGTTGATAAGCATAACTGTTGCACAGTAGATGTTATTAATTTCATACACTCAGATTTATCTGAATCTAAAAATTTGTGAACAACCAGAACACTCACGAGCCGCCATTGTCTAAGTCATCTTGTATCCTACTGCAGTCACCCAACAACAGCACTTTCTCGTACACACCCCATCACCAGCAAACAGCTACAGAGTGCTGCCCATCCTGTTCGCCTAATAATTTGTGTATATAGAAAATAACTGCTACTCTTTGGCACTTCCCTGAGACACCCCTGACGATTCGCTTGCCTCTGATCAACACTCGCCGTTGAGGACAAGATAATGTGTTCTATTACTTAAGAAGTCTTCGAGCCACTCGCACTTGCTCGTACCTTTCTGAAATGTAGAAATATTGAAACTCCTTGGTGCTCTTCATCCATAGTTCGCAGTATATCATGTGAGAAAGGGTCAGGCTGAGTTTCGCACCGAAGCGATTCGAAGACAAGCTTTTCGATCTCAAGGAAACTCATTATTATCGCTAAGACTCACGATCTGATTTCAGTTGATGCAATCTGCCTTTATTAATATATTAGATATTTCAATGAGGTTCAATCTTACACAGAAAAGAATATTTGATGAGGCTCGAAAATTGTGTGATGTGTGTCCTGCACGAATGAACGGAAGACGGACTAATGAAACCAGATGATACGTTTTGGAAGGAAAAAGTGCGCTGCAACTTTTCTGATAGGGATTTAATCCTTAAATAGCGAAGCACCGATGAAAAGAACTATTTAAGAGTGTGTTTGACTAGCATAACAATATTTACCTTCACTATCATTAAATCGATTTCCTCCAGTTAAACTAGTGTCGTATCTATTTTGCATCGCCTTCACCATCCTGTTTGGGGGCTCATAGTTTTCTAGCTTCTTGTTATTTTCAAGTCTTAAGTGTCTGTTGTTGTTTTTCCTTAGAATAAATCGCTCCTGAGAACAGGATCTAGCCAGCGAGCATCACGATCCATTGGTGCATATTTCCGCACTGGATGTTTTGTGGGCTTCACTGATTACAAATGAAGTTGAGCTGCGTGTATGCTTCAGTTACAGAAATGTGCTAAGCTTTCACGCTCTGTTCGATCACATACATGACTAAGACTTCGATGTTCCTTGGGGCTGTACGATACATCTGCGCCGTAGCGATCGGTGGATGTCACAATGTCAATCGTACCCAGAGGATCTGCTTCAAAGCGGGTGACGTATTTGGTCACAATGATTCTACGTCGCAGGTACACCTTGAAAAGAAAAAAAAGAAAAATACCAAATGAGTCAACGATATAGAAATAAATATTTTATAACAATGATGTTCATCACATACTATTAAAAACTATGAAAATAGACAACACTATGAATGCCTGAACACACAAATACGCTTTCGTAATGGAGTTTTTGTCATGAGAGGATGAAAATGATTCCTAAAAGGAATCGTTCAATGGCGGATACATCCTGCCGGCGTTTTGAGCAAACAACGTATGACGTTCTGAAACGATCAGTGACCTGGGTGTTCCACACGTCCGTTGAATGAATGAAAGTGGCACTAAAGAGACACCATTCACCACTGAAAAATTTTTGTCTAATGACATGAATTACGAATTTTGTGTGAAATAAATAACATCAGACACACAGGCATGGGTCCAGAAATGAAAAGAAACGATGTGGATTTACAGGGCAATTGTCACAGACCATAAGGGCATTTGTTCACGAAGAAAAATGGTTCAAATGGCTCTGAGCACTATGGGACTTACCATCCGAGGTCATCAGTCCCCTAGAACTTAGAACTACTTAAACCTAACTAACCTAAGGACATCACACACATCCATTCCCGAGGCAGGATTCGAGCCTGCGACCGTAGAGGTCGCGCGGTTCCAGACTGTAGCGCCTAGAACCACTCGGCCACTCAGGCCGGCGTTCACAAGATAATTTTGAGGATAATGTGTACACTAAAAACATGATATCTGTGTAGCAACGCTTTTAAAAACGTAAACCAATTGTAGAACATGAAGCACAGTGAGATGAAAACAGTCAGAACCGGCTACTTTAGGGGTATACAGTGCTGTGGAAAAAATGTGTTACACACACGTTTTCTATCGTACATACACACAAGTGAGATTCGTTCATAGAAGTAATCCTTCCTGCTGTTTGTTTAGTGGTTCCAAACACTGCTTCTACATCTAGGGCTACATCCACATCTATTGGCACACCCTCCAAACTACTTAAACAATTGTAAAGTGCATGGTGGAGTGTGCTTCCCATTGGATCACCTGTTAGGTTTTGTCCCTATTCTATTTATGTATAGAGTACACGAGGGACGACAGCTTGAATGCCTTTTTAGACACTGTAACTTGTCCAATCATGTTCAATATTTTCGGTTTTGCTTGTTGCAGTTTCCATTTGGGCTGCACGTGACATACTAAACACTAACAATAATGGCTGAGGGAGAAAAACGAATGAAACTATATGGTTGCAGAGACCTTTTCAAGTCTCAAACATCTACGGTGTATATACGAATACTGAAGCAACAAATGAAAATTTGTGCCATATCCGAGATTTGAACCCATGTCTCCAGCACACTAGATATCTGTGCTAATCGCTACACCCTGCCAGAGCGCCTGACGCTACCATAAGATAATAGATCAACGTGTTTGACGGATTGAACGTTTATCAGAATGAGACTCTGGGGTTAAAATGTAGTACGGACGGCTATGCTAAGAACTGGATGGACCAATGAGAGAATAGCATCATGTGGCGCGAGTTTTTTCGATTTATCATAAAATTTTCGATTTATCATAACTTTACATAAACGGAATTTTATCGAATTTTTTTATCGATCGTGTGATAGATGGCCACTTCTTGGTGCACATTGATACTTCCTTTGGGCCACATGGGCTGCGCGTTGAACACTCCTGCTTTACTGTTTCTATACCCTTCCTCGACAATTTCCTCCACCACTAAATTGACGATTTCTTAATGCCTTGGGATATCTACCCTTCTTTCACTCATGCTGTGGCCACGATTTTTTTAAATCGGTTCGATTCAGTACCTCTTGACTAGTTTTTCGTGTACCCACCTAAATTTCAGCACTGTTATGTACCAGAACAATTAAAAAGCTTCTGATCTCGTTTCATCTGACCTGTTTATTGTCCACGTTTAACTTCCTCCAGACAAATAATTACAGAGAAGACTTCCCAACACTTAAATTTATATTAGAAGATCACAAATTCCTCTTTTTCACAAATGCGTTTCCTGTTATTGCACGCCTGCATTTTATATCCTATCTACTTCGGCCATGAGCAGTTATGTTGGTAACCAGCTACATCTCTTACTTTCAGTGATTCGTTTCCTAACATAATTCGTTCAGCGTCCTCTGATTTCATTCGACTTCATCCCATTACCCTTATTTTACTTTTGTTAAACTTCTTCTTACAATCTCAATTCAAGACAGTATCCATTCCATTCAACTGGCCTTCCGTGTCCTGTGACGTCTGTGACAACATTACAACGTTGTCGGCACACCTTAAAATTTTCATCCCTTCTCCTCGAAATTTTGTTACCCTTCAAAATTATTCTTTGGTTTCATTTACTGCTCGCTCAACATACAGACTAAATAGCGTAGGCGACAGACGACCACCGTGTCTCACTACCTTCTCAACCAATGTTTCTCTTTCATGTCGTTCGACTCTTCTTGCCGGTAGCGGTGGCCGAGCGGTTCTAGGCGCTTCAGTCTGGAACCACGCGGCTGCTGCGGTCGCTGGTTCGAGTCCTGCCTTGGGTATGGATGTGTGTGATGTCCTTAGGTTAGTTCGGTGTAGTCCAGGGGACTGATGACCTCCGGTGTTAATTCCCATAGTGCTGAGAGCCATTTGAACCATTTTTTTTGGCTCTTCTTCTATAACTGTAGCCTAGGTTCTACACATGTACATAACCTTTTGCTTCCTGTGTTTTATCCCTGCTCGCTTCAGAATTTTAAAGAGCATACTCCGACAGTATCATATAACACTTCCTCTAAGTCTACGAATGTCATAAACATATGTCAGCCTTCTACAATAAATCTCATAGGCAGTACTTTCCCGGAACGCAAACTGATCTTTCCTCTGTCCAGCTTCTACCAGTTTCTACACTATTTAGTAAATAATTTGTATTATTATTTCTGAATCATGACTTATTAAGCTCATGGTTCGGTAGTATTCACATCCGTCGTCACCTGCCTTACTTGGAATCTGAATTACTACATTCTTCTTAACTTCCTAAGGTGTTTCGTCTGTCTCATGTACGAGGTGTACGACCTCTGACTCGTCAGACGAATTTACTCTGGTGTTGCGGCAAATATTTACATTTGTTTTTACTATGTGTAACTGGAGTCACATCAAACGATACTGCTCTTCACGCAATTCGTGTGACACCCAGAATCAACAGAAAGCGTCGGTTTGTTTTCTATTACAAACAAAAGAATTTTTAAAATCGAATTTGGCGTGACCATTCGATGGAGCACCAACTGTCTCAGCGCAGTGGAAACACCGGGTCACGTCAGATCACCGCTAAGGGGCATGGCTAGCAGTTGGATGGGCGACCGTCCGGCTCTACCAAGTGCTGTTGGCAAGCGGGGTGTACTCATCCCTTGTGAAGCCAATGAAGGAGCTGCTTGATTGAGAAGTAGCGGCTCTGGTCACGAAAGCTGACAATGGCTGGGAGAGAAGCTGACCACATGCCCTTCCATCTCTGCATCCAGTGACGCCTATCGGCTGAGGATGACACGGCAGTCGGTCGGTACCGTTGGACCTTTTGAGGACTGTCCGGATGCACAGATTCAATACAGTGGTCACAAATTAGTCTAGTCCGGCATTTGTTTTATCGTTACGTACTAACAGGAACAGTAAAACACAAATCACTACTCACTAAAACACAAATCACTTCTCGCTGCTGGGGTACCGATTATCATTCGTGGTTTACTGCTGCTGTTGATAAATATCGACAAATCGTGTAACGCACAAGACTAATTTGGCACCGCTCTATCAAATGGCCACTAAATTCCACTTTAAAACGCCTGTTGTTTGTAACAGGGAACAAACCGACGCTTTCCATCGAGTATGGGGGTCGCACGAAAGACGTGATGAGCAGTCTTTGTTTGGACTGACTCCAGCTCCAAGTTGCAAAAATGAAATTGCAAATACATGCTGAAACACCAGAGGAACTGTGCTTGACACCCTGTATGCCGCACATTAGTTAGATACGTTTTTCACATATACGAGATTGCAGTGTTGTTATGAAAAATGATGCGATGTTCCTTCGAAATACATGCAATGTATTTGCAGTTGCGGTTGCGAACAACCTTCAGCTGTATGATGGACTGACGACAATGAATATATTTTTCACACCACGACCTGAACCCGCATTTCTCTTATCACACGAGCGGTCGCCTTAACCGCTTTTGGTATACACGCACGAGTCACGGCAGACCCAGTCACCCATATGTCGTTACCTGCGTCACTACGTGTACTCGCACACACATTATGTACACTACTGGCCATTAAGATTGCTACACCAAGAAGAAATGCTGATGATAAACGTGTATTCATTGGACAAATATTTTATACTAGAACTGTCATGTGATTACATTTTCATGCAATTTGGGTGCATAGGTCCTGAGAAATCAGTACCCAGAACAACCACCTCTGCCCGTAATAACGGCCTTCATATGCCTGGGCATTGAGTCAAACAGAGCCTGGATGGCGTGTATAGGTACAGTTGACCATGCAGCTTCAACACGATACCACAATTCAACAAGAGTAGTGACTGGCGCATTGTGAGGAGCCAGTTGCTCGGCCACCATTGACCAGACTTTTTCAATTGGTGAGACATCTGGAGAATGTGCTGGCCAGGGCAGCAGTCGAACATTTTCCGTATCCAGAAAGGCCCGTACAGGACCTGCAACTTGCGGTCGTGCACTATCCTGCTGAAATGTAGGTTTTCGCAGGGATCGAATGAAGGGTAGAGCCATGGGTCGTAACACAACTGAAATGTAACGTCCACTGTTCAAAGCGCCGTCAGTGCGAACAAGAGGTGACCGAGACGTGTAACCAATGGCACCCCATACCATCACGCCGGGTGATACGCCAGTATGACGATGACGAATACACGCTTCCAATGTGCGTCCACCGCGATGTCGCCAAACACGGATGCGACCATCATGATGCTGTAAACAGAAACTGAATTCATCCGAAAAAAATGACCAAATGCCATTCGTGCATCCAGGTTCGTCGTTGAGTACACCATCGCAAGCGCTCCTGTCTGTGATGCAGCGTCAAGTGTAACCGCAGCCATGGTCTCTAAGCTGATAGTCCATGCTGTTGCAAACGTCGTCGAACTGTTCGTGCAGATGGTTGTTGTCTTGCAAACGTCCCATCTGTTGATTCAGGGATTGAGACGTGGCTGCACGATCCGTTACAGCCATGTGAATAAGATGCTTGTCATGTCGACTGCTAGTGATAAAAGGCCGTTGGGGTCCAGCACGGCGTTCCGTATTAGCCTCCTGAACCCACCGATTCCATGTACTGCTAACAGTCATTGGATGTCGACCAACGCGAGCAGCAATGTCGCCATACGAGAAACCGCAATCGCGATAGGCTACAATCCGTCCTTTATCAAAGTCGGTAACGCGATGGAACGCATTTCTTCTCCTTACACGAGGCATCACAATGACGTTTCACCAGGCAACGCCGGTCAACTGCTGTTTGTGTATGAGCAGTGGGTTGGAAACTTTCCTCATGTCGGCACGTTGTAGGTGTCGCCACAGGCGCAAACCTTGTGTGAATGCTCTGAAAAGCTAATCATTTGCATATCACAGCATCTTCTTCCTGTCGGTTAAATTCCGCGTCTGTAGCACGTTATCTTCGTGGTGTAGCAATTTTAATGGCCAGTAGTGTAGTAAGGTATACTGCTCTGGAAATTCTGTGAAAATCGCAACACAAGTTGTACGCGTCTCTTATGTAACTGTTGTATTGGTACGAAGATGCCAGCTATAAGAAGTAGTTTTGGTCAAGTGGTTAGCATTCGTTTGTAACAATAAGGTTCTGCACGAGATAACGGTTCGAATGCTACTATTGTGTATTTTTCGATCTATATTTTTCTTATCAATGGTCATATTATTTAATATATAAGGCATCTGAGAGGTAATATCATGAAAAAGAAAATCCTATGTGCATTTACATGAAGCTGTATTGAGCTTCATATGTTATTTCACTATTTACTATTTTTAATTAAATTTTCAAGGATGGAGGACAGGCCTTGAAAGTCCAAGTCAAACCTCGATAAATAATGATGCGAATGGCGTCATTCCCAATCAGTAATAGAGTAAGTCACAATGTGCGAGACCGCAAGAGTAATGTACAATTACTCGTCGGATATGCTCTCTACATCACACTTTGCTCGATGGTATAACTCATACAGTCATGGAAAACATAAATTATAACGGCATGTACTACGTAGAGTCAATGCAGTTTTCGCGCAGTTACAGGGAATGTTGAGAGTGCCTAAGGGACTTTTTCAAAAACTTCTCTTTCTTCCGACTGTCTGGATGTAAACCATGCGTAACGAAACATTTTGGCAAATATAGGTATTGACAATTGCTGATGTACGATGGAATTTAATTAAAAATAATAAGTAGTCAAATAAAACGAAATGCACTAAAATTTCATGCAAATACACGTGTTTTTTTTAAATTATATCACCTCTCAAATGTCATTTAAATTAAATAATACGACCAGTGATGAAAAGAATTAGGTAAATAATTGAGTCGGAGACGAACCGTCGTTTCACACATGTTCGAGATACGGAACGCGGAACACCATGAACTTAAACGTCTGGCACCTAAGCACACACATACGCTGAAGAACCAAAGAATCTGGTTCACGTGCTCAATATCGTGTAGGCCCCCGCCAGCACACAGACGTGCCGCAACACGACGTGGCACGGACTAGACTAATGTCTGAAGTAGTGCTGGAGGGAACTGACATCTTGAATCCTGCAGGGCTCTCCATAAATCTGTAATAGTACGAGGGGGTGGAGATCTAATCTGACCAGCACGTTGCAAGGCATTCCAGATATGCTCAAAAAGTTTATGCCTGTGCAGTTTGGTGGCCAACGGAAGTGTTTAAATTCAGAAGTGTGTTCTGAAGACACGCTGTAACAATCCTGGACGTGTGGGGTTTCATATTGTCCCACTAGAATTGCCCAAGTCCGTCGGAATGAACAACGGACATGAATGGATGCAGATGATGAGACAGGATGTTTACGTATGCGTCACCTGTCAGAGTCGTATCTAGACGTATCAGGGGTTCCATATCACTCCAACTGCACACGGCCCATACCATTACACAGCCTCCACCAGCTTGAACAGTCCCCTGTTGACATGCAGGGTTCATGGATTCATGAGGTTGTTTCCATTCCCGTACATCTCCATCTGCTCGGTACAATTTGAAATGACACTCGACCGACCAGGCAACATGTTTCCAGTCATCAACAGTCCAATGTTGGCGTTGACGGGCCCAGACCAGGCGTAAAACTTTGTGTCGAGCAGTCTTTAATGATAAAAGAGCTGGCCTTCGGCACCGAAAGCACATACTGGTGATGATTCGTTGAATGGTTCGCTCACTGACACTTTTGGTGGCCCAGCTTTGAAATTTGCAGCAATTTGCGGAAGGGTTGCACTTCTGTCACGCTGAAAGATTCTCGTCAGTCGTCGTTGATTCAGTTGTTGCAGGATATTTATCCAACCGCAGCGATGTCGGAGATCTGATGTTTCACCGGACTCCTTATGTTCACGGTACACTCGTTAAATGGTCGTAAGGAAAATCCCCACTTCATCGGTACCTCGGAGATGCTGTGTCCCATCGCTCATGCGCCGACTACAACATCACGTTGAAACTGACTTAAATCTTGACAACCTGCCATTGTAGCAGCACCAACCATCAACCATCTACCAGAGACAACCAGGAGTGGCCGAACGCAGCGCCGTATTTTTGCTGTTTAGTTATCTCTATATTTGAATACGCGTGCCTATACGTTTCTTTGGTGCTTCAGTGTATAAGCCACATAATAGAAGGGTAAAATTCTCTTGTGAATTTCTCTGAGTTGCCACAGTAGTGGACCTCACTGCTTGCATATTGTGTTAATGGCCTAAGTTTGAAGTAATCCTGTGATCCCACCGTGGTGGCCTCCCCTTTTTAGTAATCCCGAGGCAATGTCGTCTACTCCAGAAGTCTCGTTTCCACTTATCTCTTTCACTGTGAGACGTAACAGTCCCTTGAAACCCATTTGAAACACGTATTATTCGAGCCGATTTGAAATAAACTGATGTAAACTACAGGTAGTGGTGTAGGAAAACCTATAATTATAAAATTGTTACAATGAAACTCTTTACCAAATAATAATTGTATTGGAGTATATAAGTCTTGTAATTGCCAGGAATATTTAGGATTAACGTAATTAGGTGAACTCTGGAACAAATGGTCAAAGTAATTTCTTTGAAACTGAGATGTATTTGTGTTAAAACAGTATCTAAATTAAAGTCTGCGGTATTTAAACGAAAAAGCAACGGAGAGAATCAAAACTAAGTAGAAAATTAAAATGTAATTACCGAAATTTTAAAAGTGGTGTGTAAACATAGGCAGTTCTTTAGGTGTTTCGTCAATAATAAATCAGAGACCTATTTTGCCACATTCAATGGGAGACTTGGAAACATATACATTGGTAGGAACATTTTCCGAGCCATGTATCTTTTATAAAAATAGTAAAAGTATTGTTAATATTTCATATTTTGAATATTTACAAACTCTCAAAATGTTAAATGTTTGAACATTGATATATGTATATGTTCTATAAGAATCAGTACAACTGTTGAAATATATTATTAATTTTGAGGCAACAGTTTTAATTGTAATTCTATTAAAAAACCCTTTATAACAATACCGAGGATTGTTCGGGTTTATATATAATGGGGCAGCCATGTTGGCGTTGGACGGCAGTGTCGTATGTTGTGCAAGAAGCTTGTAACTGCTTAAGTAAGATATACGTCAGTGGTGTAAGTGTGTCAGTATTTTTGAGTTTTGTCAAAGTAACATAATAATTATGTCGTGATACAGAATAAAGGTTCTGAAACACGTTTGCATTGGTAATTCTTGGTGTAAAAACCAGGTTACACTGGTCACGAAGGAACACAGTGCTTGTGGCAGCAGCAGGTAAAGAAGCAGTTGGATGAGTACACCCTACATGTTGTTGTTGTTGTGGTCTTCAGTCCTGAGACCAGTTTGATGCAGCTCTCCATGCTACTATATCCTGTGCAAGCTTCTTCATCTCCCAGTACCTACTGCAATCTACATCTTTCTGAATCTGTTTGGTGTATTCATCTCTTGGTCTCCCTCTACGATTTTTACCCTCCACGCTGTCCTCCAATGCTAAATTTGTGATCCCTTGATGCTTCGGAACATGTCCTACCAACCGGTCCCTTCTTCTAGTCAAGTTGTGCCAAAAACTCATCTTCTCCCCAATTCTGTTCAATACCTCCTCATTAGTTATGTGATCTACCCATCTAATCTTCAGTATTCTTCTGTAGCACCACATTTCGACAGTTTTTATTCTCTTCTTGTCCAAACTATTTATCGTCCATGTTTCACTTCCATACATGGCTACACTCCATGCAAATACTTTCAGAAACGACTTCCTGACACTTACGTCTATTCTCGATGTCAACAAATTTCTCTTCTTCAGAAACGCTTTCCTTGCCATTGCCAGTCTACATTTTATATCCTCTCTACTTCGACCATCATCATTTATTTTGCTCCCCAAATAGCAAATCTCCTTTACCACTTTAAGTGTCTCGTTTCCTAATACCCTCAGCATTACCCGAGTTAGCTACATTACATTATCCTCGTTTTGCTTTTGTTGATGTTCATCTTATATCCTCCTTTCAAGACACTGTCCATTTCGTTCAACTGCTCTTCCAAGTCCTTTGCTGTCTCTGATAAAATTACAATGTCATCGGTGAACCTCAAAGTTTTTATTTCTTCTCCACGGGTTTTAATACCTACTCCGAATTTTTCTTTTGTTTCCTTTACTGCTTGGCCAATATATAGACTGAATAACATCGCGGAGAGGCTACAACCCTGTCTCACTCCCTTCCCAACCATTGCTTCCCTTTCATGTCCCTCGACTCTTTTAACTGCCAACTGGTTTCTGTACAAATTGTAGCCTTTAGCTCCCTATATTTTACCCCTGCCACCTTCAGAATTTGAAAGAGAGTATTCCAATCAACATTGTCAAAAGCTTTCTCAAAATCTACAAATGCTAGAAACGTAGGTTGGCCTTTTCTTCATCTAGCTTCTAAGATAAGCCGTAGGGTCAAAATATGGCTCTGAGCACTATGGGACTTAACATCTATGGTCATCAGTCGCCTAGAACTGAGAACTACTGAAACCTAATGAACCTAAGGACACCACACAACAACCAGTTGTCACGAGGCAGAGAATATCCCTGACCCTGCCGGGAATCGAACACGGGCGCGCGAGGCGACAGCGCTACCGCACGACCACGAGCTGCGGACCCGTACGGTCAGTATTGCCTCACGTGTTCCAACATTTCTACGGAATCCAAACTGATCTTCCCCGAGGTGGGCTTCTACTAGTTTCTTCATTCGTCTCTAAAGAATTCGCTTTAGTATTTCGCAGCCGTGACTTATTAAACTGATAGTTCGGCAATTTTCACATCTGTCAACACCTACTTTCTTTGGGATTGGAATTATTATTATATTGTTCTTGAAGTATGAGGGTATTGCGCCTGTCTCATACATTTTGCTCACCAGATGGTACAGTTTTGTCAGGGCTAGCTCTCCCAAGGCTGTCAGTAGTTCTAATGGAATGTTGTCTACTCCTGGGGCCTTGTTTCGACTTAGGTCTTTCAGAGTACACCGTACATAATTATAAGAATTTTTAATAATAATTTCACAACTGCTCTGTCAGATTTGGCTGGCACTATCATGTCATTCGTATCGAACATGTCTTAGCGGAATTTCTGTGATCGTTTCTTTGAGCCTCGGGCATTAGCTGCTGTGCCTCTTCTGGAACGCTTTCGTGTCGCAGCAGATCGCGTTGCGACTGGAAGGCTCCAGACCTGGAAGCCCCGGCGGCGGCAGTGGTAGTCGCAGCCGCTGCCGCAGTCGGCATGGCCGCCGCCGCCGCTGTCGGATTACCGGCAGCACGGGGCTTCCCCCGGCAGGGCGACACCCGACACCGGCTCGTGTCCCAGCACGCGCCGGCCGTGCGCTGCCCAGGTACACGCACGCACGCGCGCACTCCGCCGCCATACACAACGGCCAGCCGCCGCTCCGCACAAAAATGTTCCGGAAGCCGTGCGTGGCGGCTTCAGCGCGGCTCGCGGTCGTCGTCAGAGGTGAGAATACTTGGCGGGAAGTTCGTGCCGAACACGGTCACAGTCCGAATCAGAAATATGCGACACGGTAAATGATAACAGCCAAACAATTGGAGGATAAAGATTTATTAAAACCTTGACCACGGCTTCGGTATATCTAAATATACATTCATCAGAAGTAAAATACACCTGAACAGGAAGACACCTTTATTAGCAAAAACTTAGCATCGGAACTCAGAATGAAAAAACACTATAGCTTAACTAACAGAGTATTACAAGCACAAAAACTTTTATTCACTTACTAAAATCACATCCTGCAGTGGAGATACATAAAATAATTGTGCCAAAGCCGTCGTCAGTAGTTAAAACATCATCTCCTTTTATACAACACAGCATAGCTAGCGTGAAGAGGGTGTGAAAGCCCTTTAGGCAGACAGTTTCACCGAGAGAGGGCATTTGTGGTATGCGCGAGACACTATTTGTGTGTGTGTGTGTGTGTGTGTGTGTGTGTGTGTGTGTGTGTGGTGCTGAAGTCTGATCAACTTCGTTGATTGTTATCCTGTAGGGAATGGAAAGGGTAAAAATTTTCTCTTTATTTATTTATTCTTCTTTCAGCTTTAGTTTGGGCGCACAGAAGGGTCCTTTAACTCGCTGCTTTTGGTGTGTGTTTGAAAACATGTGTGTAGAAGTGCTAAAGTATGTCCTTAAATTATGGAGAGTTATGTAGGGATATCATCTACGGAGGCTCAAATACTATCGCCTTCGGTACTTTATATTTGTGGTTGCGTAAGGGTTCTACCGTACCTACTGTGGTGAGTTGTGGTGTGCTGTCACGTATCATGTCCAACTTCCGAAATAAGGTTCGTGCCTTCTCCTTGACCATGTCTGAGAGGTAAGATTCGCTTAAGGCTCGATGAATATCATGATTCCGGATCCACCAATGGGCTCCAGTGATCCATCGTAGGCATCTGCTTTGTACAACCTGTAACTTCTTGTAGTTAGTGGCACACGTAGTACCCCAAGAGGTCGATCCATACAAAATAGATGGTTCGACTGTGGCGTGGTACAAGTGGAGTATCGTGCGTTGGCTGAGGTATGAGCTCTTCAGAAATGGGAGGAGAGCTCCTAGCATTTTGACACCAGACGTCTTCTTCTCCATAATATGATGACTATACAGCAGCTTGGCGTCCAGATGCACTCCAAGGTATTTTACAGTTGTTGCCCAGGGGAGTGGCTGGTCTGATATCCGTAGGCGTTCATTGACGATGGCTCTCCGACGTGTGACGACAATAACTTTGGTTTTCTCTGTATTGACCGTTATTTTGTTCCTGTGGGTCCAGCGGTCCACTAAATCTAGTTGGAACGGCATCCGTGTGTCGAGGTGGTCCATTCTGGTGCCTGCAGTCAGGAGCGCTGTGTCGTCGACATAGAAACTGGCAGTAACATGTGACACCGTCGGGAGGTCGTTAATGTATAAATTAAACAGCAGTGGAGATATGACCAATCCTTGTGGAAGTTCTTCAAGGACAGGCCGTGTTGTTGAATTCTTGTCATCAATGCGAACATATAATCTGCGATCCAGAAGAAAATTGTCGGTAAGTTTTAAATAGCAGTCTGGTAGGGGAGTGGTACGTCTAAGCTTGACGATCAAGTTGCGTCGCCATACTTTATCGTAAGCCTTCTCTATATCGAGACAGACTCCAACGGTATGTTTTTTCTTGTTGAAAATGTGTTGGATAGATTTCGTGATGCGCAGTAATTGTAACTCAGCCGATAGCTTCGCCTGGAAGCCAAACTGCTCCGGTCGGATGATGTGTGCCACAAGGACGTCCAGCGTGCGTTTCAGTAGGACACCGTTGCGAGACACTTGCGCACATTAAAATCCATGGATACATACACATGGGCATCAAAATAATTAAAAGTTGTGCTAATTCAAACCTTCTGTCATAATAAATAAAACATATAAGAACTATTTAAAAACATCTACGTAAAATAGCAAATATGAAACCAATTTACCTGTGTCCTAGTGCCAAGCAGATGAAGCTTGCCCTGCGGAACACATCTCACGAGAGAGGGCACTAGTGTTATGCGAGAGAATCTCGCGGAACTTAAAACGTAGAAGACATACTAGCGAAGACAACCAAATTGTTAAAGTAAAACGAAACCATCTGTCGTTGTGAATAAAAACATAACAGTCATTTAACCACACATACCACACTACTAAACATGCCTAGGTTCACTGCTTCCGTTATGATAGTGAAATGGAAACGTGAAGGGACACGTGCAGCACAGAAACGTACAAGCTGACCTAGTCTGTTGACTGACAGAGACCGCCGACAGTTGAAGAGGGTCGCAATGTGTAATAGGCAGACATCTATCCAGACCATCACACAGGAATTCCAAACTGCTCCATAATCCACTGGAAGTACTAAGACAGGTGAGAAAACTTGGATTTCATGGTTGAGTGGCTGCTCATAAGCCACACATCACCCCGGAAAATGCCAAACGACGCCCCGCTTGGCGTAAGAAGCGTAAACATTGGACGATTGAACAGTGGAAAAACGTTGTGTGGAGTGACGAATCACGGTACACAATGTGGCAATCCGATGGCAGGGTGTGGAGATGGCGAGTGCCCGGTGAACATCTGCCAGCGTGTGTAGTGCCAACAGTAAAATTCGTAGGCGTGGTGTTATGGTGTCGTCGTGTTTTTCATGGGGGTGGCTTGCAACCGTTGTTTTTTTGCGTGACACTATCACAGCACAGGCCTACACTGATTTTTTAAACACTTCCTTGCTTCCCCTTGTTGAAGAGCAATACGAGGATGGCGATTGCATCTTTCAACACGATCGAGCACCTGTTGATAATGCACGGCCTACGGCGGAGTTGTTACACGACAATATCATCCCTGTAATGGACTGGCCTGCACAGTCCTGACCTGAATCCTATAGAACACCTTTGGGATGTTTTGGAACGCTGACCTCGTACCAGGCCTCACCGACCGATTTCGGTGTCTCTCCTCCGTGCAGCACTCCGTGAAGAATGAGCTGCCATTCCCCAAGAAACCTTCCAACACCTGATTGAACGTATGCCTGCGAGTGTGGAAGCTGCCATCAAGGCTAAGGGTGGGCCAACACCATATTTAATTCCAGCATCACCGATGGCGGGCGCCACGAACTTGTAAGTAATTTCGAGCCAGGTGTTTGATCACATTGTGTATACAAGAAAAGCACACCAGTACTAACAGCTAAAGCGGCAAAAAATTATTCCAGTACACTGATACCTCCCAATGTCGTTTAGGACCTCCTTTTGCCGGTGGTAGTGCAGCAACTCGACGTGGAAAGTTGTTGGAAATCCCTTGCAGAAATAATGAACCATGCTGCCTCTATAGCTGTCCATAATTGCGAAAGTGTTGCTGATGTAGGATGTTGTGCACGTATTGATCATTTGATTAAGTTCCATAACTTTTCGAAGGGACTCATGTCGGGCGATCTGGATGGGCAAATCGTTCTCTCAAGTTGTCCAAAATGTTCTTCAGTCACAAACAATCGTCGGCCAATGGCAGGGCGCATTGACATCAATCCAAATTGTATCGTTGTTTGGATTATGAAGCCCACAAATGGCTGCATATCTTCTTCATGTAGTCGAACATAACCATGTCCAGTCAATGATCCTTTCAGTTGGACCAGAGGACGCAGTGCATTCTATGTACATACAGCCCACACTGTTATAGTGCCGTCACCAGCCTGCACAGTGTGTTGCTGACGTTGGGTCCATGGTTTCGTGGGGTCTGCGGTACACTCGAACCCTACCATCAGCTCTTACCGACATCTGACCAGGCAGCGGTTTTTCAGACGTGTCGGGTCCAGCCGATATGGTCACGAACCTTGGAGAGGCGGGGTACGCGATGTCGTGCAGTTATCAAAGGCACTCGCGGCGGTCCTCTGCTGCCAAACCCCATTAACGATAAAGTTCGCCGTACACATTGACTTCTGCCGTCATTTCACACAGTGTTGCTTGTCTGCTAGCACTGACAACTCTATGCAAATGCTGCTGCTCTCGCTCATTAAGTGAAGGCCGTCGGCCACTACGATGTCCGCTTTGAGAGGTTATGCCTGAAACCTGGTACTCTCGGCACGATCTCGACACTGTGGATCTCTGAATACTGAATTGCCTAATGATTTCCGGAATGGAATGTCCCATGCCTCTAGCTCCACCTACCATTCTGCGTTTAAAGTGTGTTAATCCCCGTCGTTCGGCCGTAATCACGTTCTAAACTTCTCCACACCAGTCAACTAAGTACAAATGACAGCTCTGACAATACAGAGCCCTTTTATACCATGTGTGCTTGATACTACCGCCATGTCTCCATGCACGTTTTGGTATCCCATGACTTCTGACCGAGCGGGGTGGCGCAGTGGTTAGCACACTGGACTCGCATGAGCGAGAACAATGGTTCAAGCCCGAATCCGGCAATCTTTATTTAGATTTTGCGTGATTTCCCCAAATCGCTTCATGCAAATGGTTCCCTTGAAAGGACACGGCCGATTTCCTTCCCCATCCTTCCCTAATGCTGTGGCACCGACGACCTCGCTGTTTGGTCCCCTCCTCCAAACCAACCAACGAACCATGATCTCTGACACCTCAGTGTACGTCATTACACTGGTTAAAAATGTCATGAACGTACCTTCTGAAGCGCTAACCATCTTATTTTTTCCTGACAACTAGCCAGTGTGGCTGTCATAAATTACACAGGCCACATAGAAAACGTGTTAAAAATGTGTCGTCCGATGCACTGTTTCTACATCTACATATGTACTCCGCTAGCCACCAAGCGGTGTGTGGCGGAGGGCACAATTCGCGTTAAAGTCATAATTCCCCCCCTCCCCCCGCCCCCCTCTGTTCCACTCGCGGATCGCAAGAGGGAAAAACGACTGTCTGGACACCTCAGTACGAGCTCTAATTGACCTTATCTTTGAATGATGATCATTGCGCGATTTGCAAGCTGGTGGTAATAATATACGCTCTACATTCTCGGTGAAGATCGGATTTTGAAATTTAATGAGCAGCCCTTTCTGTTTAGCGCGCCGTCTATCTGCAAGTGTGCCCCACATCAAACTTTCTATGAGATTTGTAACGCTCTAGCAATGGCTAAATGTACCAGTCACAAATCTTGCCGCTCTTCTTTGGACCTTCTCAGTCTCTTGAATCAGACCCAACTGGTAAGGGTCCCATACAGACGAACAATATTCCAAGACTGGACGAACTAACGTATTGTAAACTATTTCCTTTATTGAAGCACTGTATCGCTTCAGGATTCTACCAATAATCCGCAATCTACAGTTCACCTTACCCGTTGCTTGTGTAATCTGTTCATTCCATTTGAGATCATTTCGAATTGTTGCACCCAGATACTTGACGGACGTTACCGCTTCCAAAGACTGGACATTTATTTTGTAATCGTACATTAATGGGGATTTTCGCCTTCTTACTAATATTGAGAGATAACTGCCAGTCATTACACCACACATTTATTTTCTGCAAATCCTCATTGATTTGTTCACAACTTTCGTGTGATACTACTTACCTGTAGACTACAGCATCATGGGTAAACAGTCTAACGCCGCTGTCAGTAACATAAACCAGATAGTTTATGTAAATCATAAGCACCGAGCGAGGTGACGCAGTGGTTAGCACACTGGACTCGCATTCGGGAGGACGACGGTTCAATCCCGTCTCCGGCCATCCTGATTTAGGTTTTCCGTGATGTCCCTAAATCATTTCAGGCAAATGCCGGGATGGTTCCTTTGAAAGGGCACGGCCGATTTCCTTCCCCATCCTTCCCTAACCCGAGCTTGCGCTCCGTCTCTAATGACCTCGTTGTCGACGGGACGTTAAACAACACTAACCTAACCTAAATCGTAAAAAGCAGCGGACCTATTACAATGCCCTGGGGCACACCTGAAGTTACACTTGTTTCTGTTGAAGTCACTCTGTTCAGGATCACGTACTGCCCACTGTCTGTTTGAAAACGTCCTACCCAACCGAATATGTCGTAGGATAGACCGTAAGCGCGCTCTTTTTGGAACAAGCGACAGTGCGGAACTGAGTCGAACGCCTTTCGAAAGTTGAGAAATATGGCATCAACCTGGGAGCCGGTATATAGAGCCTGTTGTACGTCATGCACAAAGAGGGCCATGTGTGTCTCGCATGACCTCTGTTTCCTAAAACCGTGGTGGTTTCTGCAGATGAGCCTCTCAGAGTCTAGAAAGGTCATTATGTCTGAACACAAAATATGTTCCATGATTCTACAACAAATCGATGTCAGTGAAATTAGCCGGTAATTATGTGCATCCGATTTTCTATCCTTTTTATAGGTTACTATGTTCTGGGCCTTCTTCCAGTCCAATGGAACTTTCCGTTGTTCCAATGATCTCTGATAGATGATGGATAAGAATGGTGCTATATTTGTAGCATAGTCTGGGCCAGATGCCTTCCTGTAGTCTAAGGATCTTAACTGCTTTACAATCCCAGATACACTAAACACTATCTCAGCCATCATTTCGTTTGTTTGATAACTGAAAGGGGGGATGGTGCTGCAGCCCTGTACCGTAAACGAGTGTTTGAGAGCTAGATGTAGAATTTCGACCTTCTGTTTATCATCTTCAGTTACATTACCCGTACTGTCAGCAAGAGAAGGTATTGACTTATTTGCAACGTTCATAGATTTTACGTACGACTAAAATTTATTGGGGTTATTTTTAGAACCTGCAGATAAAATATGGCTTTCAAATTCGTTAAAAGAATCTCTCATTGTCCTTCTGATAGCTGCTTTAATTTTGCAAAATTTCTGTTCGTCCTCGGGGCAATGACTACGTTTAAAACGACTGAGCAAAATTCCCTGCTTTCTCAGCAACTTCATAAAATGTTTGTTGTACCAAGGTGGATCCTTTCCCTCCCACATACTTTTAGTAGGGACATACTTCTCTATCAGATGGTGGACAATCCCTTTAAATTCCGACCAAAGATGCTCAATATCTTTGTGTCCCGCGGTAAATGCTTGGAGCTGACTATGAAGATATCCATTAATCTTAAAGTGTCACGGCACGTACCATATACTTGAGACTGGAACGACACCGCAGCATCGGGCAAGTATGGACCAGTGCAGTCTACACAAGATTTCGCGGGGCTTAAGTCGGAACGCGCACCTTTTTCATTTCTATTTTGCCCAGGTTTTGATACGAGTTGGCCCACCGTGCGCCGAAATCTAGTGTTTTCTGGGTCGCGGGGATGAAAAAAAACGAACTGGGTTTCCCACGTGACCGTTGCTTTCAGACTCGATGTTGTTTCCTGTCCCTGACGTCGCCTTAGAGACTCGAATAGGGACTTCTTGAACATCGCGTCTGCCTCAGTGTAGAGAACGAGGCAGGCCACACAGGTTATCTTACCGCTCCACCTGGTCACTCGGTGGCGAAGCACCTGACTGCAGAGGCGAGGATCAGAGCCGCTACGTGTAGATAAGTGGACTCAAAGGCGGCAGCCACTGAATGGAGGCGACCTATGGCCTACTGTTGTGGGGGCGTATATCTGGCAGGTCCCCGGAGGAATGCCGCGATATGGCGCTCACCGTGGAGCATGCGGGCAGCGACCGGGGTCCGGCCCACGCGACACACCCCCGCAACAGCCAATAATTGAGGTGGTTGCCCTGCTCTGTTGTGCTGCGGCTCTGTCGGATGTCTGGGTGGGCGGCGGCGCCTGCAGATGCTGCACTGTAGGTCAGTGTCATCGGGGTCGACTTATCCTCTGGTGTGGCTTCGCACTGTGGGAATATTAATATCGGCCACCCATCCCGGGTACAGATATGAAGGAAAGGTGAGACATACACGGTCTTCATGCCATGGCCGCAACTTACTCCCACAGGCATGTCAAGTGTAGGGGTGGGAAAATAATATCGGTAAATCAGCCCATCGACGTCTTTTCAAAGTAGGGTGGTTCACTGATAGTGACCGGGCCAAATATCTCACGAAATAAACATCAAACGAAAAAACTACAAAGAACGAAACTCGTCTAGCTTGAAGGAGGAAGCCAGATGGCGCTATGGTTGGCCCGCTCGATGGCGCTGCCATAGGTCAAACGGATATCAACTGCGTTTTTTAAAATACGAACCCACATTTTTATTACATATTCGTGTAGTACGTAAAGAAATATGAATGTTTTAGTTGGACCACTTTTTTCGCTTTGTGGTAGATGGCGCTGTAATAGTCACAACCGTATAAGTACGTGGTAGCACGTCACATTCCGCCAGTGCGGACGGTATTTGCTTCGTGGTACAGTACCCGTGTTAAAATGGACCGTTTACCAATTGCGGGAAAGTCGATATCGTGTTGATGTATGGCTATTGTGATCAAAATGCCCAGCGGGGGCGTGCTATGTATGCTGCTCGGTATCCCGGAAGACATCATCCAAGTGTCCGGACCGTTCGTCGGATAGTTACGTTATTTAAGGAAACAGGAAGTGTTCAGCCACATGTGAAACTTCAGCCACGACCTGTAACAAATGATGATGCCGAAGTAGGAGTTTTAGCTGGTGTCGCGGCTAATCCACACATCAGTAGCAGACAAACTGCGCGAGAATCGGGAATCTCAAAAACGTAGGTGTTGAGAATGCTACTTCAACATCGATTGCACCCGTACCATATTTCTTTGCACCAGGAATTGCATGGCGACGTCTTTGAACGTCGTGTACAGTTCTGCCACTGGGCAGAAGAGAAATTACGGGACGATGACAGATTTTTTGCCGCGTTCTATTTAGCGACGAAGCGTCATTCACCAACAGCGGTAACGTAAACCGGCATAATATGCGCTATTGGGCAACGGAAAATCCACATTGGCTGCGACAAGTGGAACATCAGCGACCTTGGCGGGTTAATGTAAGATGCGGCATTATGGGAGGAAGGATAATTGTTCCCCATTTTATTTATGATAATCTGAATGGTGCAATGTATGCTGATTTTCTACGTAATGTTCTACCGAGCCGGCCGGAGTAGCCGAGCGGTTCTAGGCGCTGCGGTCTGGAACCGCGCGACCACTACGGTCGCAGGCTCGAATCCTGCCTCGGGCATGGATGTGTGTGATGTCCTTACGTGAGTTAGATTTAAGTAGTTGTAAGTCCTACAGGACTGATGACCTCAGATGTTTAAGTTCCGTAGTGCACAGTGCCATTTTAACCATTTATGCTTTCAATCATCTACTGTCGATGCTTTCCTACAGACAACATTATCAGATTAAAATCTAAAACTAACGACCCGGAGACAGTAACTCTAATTAGCATAGAAAACTGGGTAAAATATTAAAGGAGCCCGTTAACATTAACTAGAGAGTATATCTAGAGAACTACTACAAACTAAGGAGCATGTTAACGATACGACAGCAACAGAGGTGAACAGAGAAAGTAAAAGTATGAGAAACAAACAAAGCATAGGGTCATGAATGAATACCCATTGGATGGTAACGAATTCTCTTTCTTGGTATCAGAACTGCTTGTGGAAATCTCTAAAAGCTGCATGAATCGGAAATAAATCCTCGTGATATGCGTAGTAGTTCATCTAAGTTCAGTACATGAAAAATAAAATAAAAGGTTTGCAGTAACAGCAGGGGAATAACTTTCACGTCTTCCGTAGATCGGATTGTATGTGGCCACTAGACAATACCTGGCGTATAGGGTCCTCTTATTCTCTTGGTAACTGTTTATAAGTTTATAGGGCGACTGACAATGGCATGGTGAAAAAGGATTTATACATTTGAATGACTAACAAGTATATTTTACTAGTTACCTACTCAAGGAAATCCGCAAATACGAGCATTATGCAAATATTTACGATGTGCCATAAATGTTATAAAACTATTTCACTCTGAAAACTTAGCTCGAACGAGGTAACATAAGACTAAGGGAAGAGAAACATCCATCGCTAGAGCGTTAGTCTTTACAATTCCGAATCAGCAACTGAACTAGACACGTCCTCACATGGACTACTGTGGGAAGCGAGGACAGTACTTTTCTCATAATGCGACCATTTGACAGTGAATTAATAAATAATTAATTTCAACAAAAGCCAGTACACGTGAGGACCGGTATCCTAACAAGCTTCATGAACGAATGATGAAAAAAGAGTAGAATAGGTGGAAGCAAAGAGGATGTAGTGTCTTGATTATGCGTAGGTAATATGTTCTGCCTCAGATAACTAGCAGGAAAAGCTTACGAGCGGGTGCAGCTGTCGGTGTCCATGTAAATGCCATTCCACGTTGCGTGCGGTCCGATTTATTTACACCTTATCACATCGTCAAAGTATTTTAGAATCTCTAGCCTTTCGCACTTGTAAGCCATTCCTCACGGATCCTGTGGTTAGTGTCCCACAGTCTGCACATCCTTATCCAAAATAATGTTGTACCACTTACAACTGCAATGAAAACTTTTATTATTGCCAACAATGTCAGTAATTACTAATAATCTTCAGACACATGTGATATATCAATTACCGTATCTACTTAGATACACACATAAGCATCGTTATTCAGACGTCTATTAGCATTATGCACTCGCTTTCGGAGGACGACGGTTCAAACCCGCATCCGGCCATCCTGATTTAGGTTTTCCGTGAATTACCTGAATCGCTCCAGGCAAATGCCGGGATAGCTCCTTTGAAAGGGCACGGCCGACTTCCTTTCCCATTCTTCCCTTATCTGACGAGACCGATGACCTCCCTATTTGGTCCTCTCCTGCAAATCAGTGTCTAATGGAGATGTTCCCCAACAGTTTACATGTCTCCAGAGACTGTATATGTTGTAGTTTTATTTATACGGGATCTTCACAATAATGTTTAAATTATTCACATTTTGTTGTACAGTTCGTATTTTGACGCTATATTTACTGGAATCCAACTTCACGCATGTGTCCACACAGATACTATGATTGGAAAATTTATTGTGACTAATGATGGTGGAACTAGTAACCGCAACAAAAATTTTCAAAGGGATTGACGGCGGTGCAACATGATTTTCGATTATCTTAGTTTGTCTGCAATGTTAAAGGTGGACGGAAAATACTAAAACTTGAAATTTCGCGAGGTTCTGGTTCTCTTATACGAAACATGGCCACCAAACGGAAGGAAAGCTGTCCTTTTCTTGGTATCTAGTGGCTGTTGTCTGGCTTTAACTGAAAGTGCCCTGTTGCGGTTATCACTTTTTCTTAGGTGGGCGAACTTCTTAGGCAAGCTTCCCGAATCGGAAACAGTGTATGCTCTTTTCACATGTGTTTTAAGCATAAACATGGTTTGTAAGAGGCGGTTGCGACCTGTGTCTGTATATAAAAGTCAGTGTGGATGTGAGTGCCTTATAGTGCCAGATTTTCTATGATCCGAAGGTCTAGGAATGGTATACAACCAGAGTTTTCTGTTTATGTAGTGAAGTGGACACTGTTACACACGAAGTTAAGATGCAGCAAACACTCCATTAATTTCTATTCTCCATGCGGCCTCACTATGGAAATGTCCTACCATCAAGATGTTTTTTCAAGCGATGCTGATTTGAGGCCTGTCTACGCGAAGTTCTCCATCGGGAAGCGTCGGCTGGTTGACAGCCAGTAACATTATCGAGAATTAACTACGAGTTGGCTATTGTATGTTGTGCAACAGGACCACTACGCCTTAATGGTTCGCATATCTTAAAAATGACCAGTTGGGAAGATGTTCCTTGACAAGAAATAATCCCTTGACGTCAAGGTTTGTCAGTACCGGACTGAAATCAGGTCGGTGTATGCACAGTACCTCTTGACTCTGTTGTAGGCAAATAAACTGCGCAACAGGATCAAAGGATTATTTTTTCTAAACCCTGGAACTGTTTTCCGTAGCGATGTAGATGTTTGAAATTTGTCTCAAAGCAGCCTACAACCTTCCTCTGGAATGGTGCAAAACTGTGTCGCCCTGCGTCATTACCCGAAGGCTCGGCGACACCTCAGACAACAACGTGTCAATACATGCTTAGAGGAGGCCACAGCTCAGAAGTTCATGTGAGCTGTAAGGTGGGTTAATGATGTCACATTGGCACTGAATTTCACCACAATTGTGCCCAACGTCACTGAGGACGTGTCGCACGATAGAAAGATCATCACACCCCCTCTTACTCACATTTCACCCCTTCTTTTGACACTTGTACGGTGGAGGTCAGAACGGCGACACCCACGGTTGAAATCACGCAGTTTTCTTATGAGTGCCCGTGTAAAAGATGTCAGATACTCTGTCGCGCAGACCTCAGGGGGTATCAATAAAGGGCATCAATATACCCCCCCTTTTTTTCTCGGGGGCGTTGGTTCCCGCACATTTCGCGGACGAAAGCGACAATTCTCAGTTCGACGGGCAAAATGGCAACATTAATGACAACCATGGAGGCTCATTACACCCCCAGACGTTCCAACTGATGGTCGACAGGATAAACGACGACAATGAGTTCGTTAACAACTTGTGGACTTCGGACGAAGACCATTTCCATCACACTGGATTTGTTAATGAACTAAATTTTAGGCACTGGGCACGAGAAAATCGCACCGGCACCAACGTCAACTGCACAGCAACAAGTTACTTTGTGGTGTACTGCGTCATCCTATGGCGAAACAGGCCTTCATTTGCTTCAGGATGAGAATGGCTTCGAGACTGGAGTCACATTGGATAGACACGTCACCACGCTTGAGACCTCTGTCGCGCGGAAACTCCAGATATTTCCACAAATTACAGACAGTGGCTGGTTGCAGCAACACTAATCATCGCCACGGACAGAAGGGACTGCTGTGTAACGGTTGTTTTAAACGTTCGAGGAACAGTGACATTCCATGGCCTCTCCTGATCTATCAACGTGCAATTTCGTCCTGTGGTGTCGCCTTAAAAGCAAAGTTTATCATAGTCTACCTGCGACAGCAAAAACGTTCAAAGCTAAAATTCTGCAAGAAACAGCCGAAATTCCTGTTTAAATGTTACTTTGAGCCCTCATAATTTATCCAAAAGACTGCAGGAATGTTAGCACGAACATGGAGCTCTTCGCCCCACCGTTAAATAACACAAATAACCTGATGTAGAAAAAGTTGTAACAATATTTAACTATTCAATTTCAAGTTTCTATTAATATCCCAGTATAATAAAAATCTGCAATATAAGTCGTGTGAGTCATCAGCCCCCCCCCCCTCTCTCTCTCTCTCTGTCACACACACACACACACACAAACACACACACACACACACACACACACACACACACACACATACATTGTTCTCTAGCAGGCGTTGGTACAGGAATGAATGAAAAGTAGTCCCACTCCATCGGCTGCGACTAAGGTCTTCGGGTGATATCCGTCGACTGTGTGGATAATGATTAAACGGGTAATCCCTCCCAAACCTCTGACCAAATCCCAGGTTGTTGGAATGTATTGAAAAAATATGTAGGAAAGACTGATAGCTTCCCCTCCACTGCTCTATATTGCTTGCGATAAGCAGGAAATTATGGCCTGGCAGAGATATTCAAGACACATAATCAAATATCATTTCCCCGAAGATTAACATTATTTCGATGTATGTCCTCGTGCACTCCAGAGTACAAACTGTGCACCGGCTGAATTTGCAAGTGACTATCCAATCGGTGAGGCACCTAGTAAACAGTGGACATTATATGACATTACGTGATCATAGCACGCAGCCACATAGTGTGGGCACCATATTACACAGCAAAACATAAATAATGGCGCAATAGTTAAATTAGTGGGTCGATTTTAACCCTAAAGCACTGAAGGAGGAAAATGTTACATTTCTATTAAACCATCCTAAAGTTTACCACACCACACTTTATTCAACCCCCCAATGAAAGATGGACCTTGCCGTTGGTGGGGAGGCTAGCGTGCGTCAGCTCAGCAATACAGATGGCCGTACCGTAGGTGCAACCGCAACGGAGGGGTATTTGTTGAGAGGCCAGACAAACATGTCGTTCCTGAAGAGGGGCAGAAACCTTTTCAGTAGTTGCAGCGTCAACATTCTGGATGATTGACTGATCTGGCCTTGCAACATTAACCAAAATGGCCGTGCTGATCTGGTACTGCGAACGGCTGAAAGCAAGGGGAAACTACAGCCGTAATTTTTCCCGAGGGCATACAGCTTTACTGTATGATTAAATGATGGCGTCGCCTTGAGTAAAATATTCCGAAGGTAAAATAGTCCCCCATTCGGATCTCCGAGCGGGGACTACTCAAGACGATGTCGTTATCAGGCGAAAGAAAACTGGCGTTCTACGGATCGCAGCGTGGAATGATCCCTTAATCGGGCAGGTAGGTTAGAAAATTTAAAAAGGGAAATTGGTAGGTTGAAGTTAGATATAGTGGGAATTAGTGAAGTTCGGTGGCAGGAGGAACAAGACTTCTGGTCAGGTGAATACAGGGTTATAAATACAAAATCAAATAGGGGTAATTCAGGAGTAGGTTTAATAATGAATAAAAAAATAGGAGTGCGGTAAGCTACTACAAAAAAAAAAAAAAAAAAAAAAAAAAAAAAAAAAAAAAAAAAAAAAGAATTGTTCAAATGGCTCTGAGCACTATGGGACTCAACTGCTGTGGTCATCAGTCCCCTAGAACTTAGAACTACTTAAACCTAACTAACCTAAGGACATCACACACATCCATGCGCGAGGCAGGATTCGAACCTGCGACCGTAGCAGTCTCACGGTTCCGTACTGCGCGCCTAGAACCGCGAGACCACCGCGGCCGGCTACAAACAGCAAAGTGAACGCATAGACACAAAGCCCACACCTACTACAGTAGTACAAGTTTATATGCCAACTAGCTCTGCATATGACGAAGAAATTGATGAAATGTATGACGAGATAAATTTTTCAGGTAGTGAAGAGAGACGAAAATTTAATTGTCATGGGTGACTGGAATTCGTCAGTAGGAAAAGGGAGAGAAGGAAACATAGTAAGTGAATATACACTCCTGGAAATGGAAAAAAGAACACATTGACACCGGTGTGTCAGACCCACCATACTTGCTCCGGACACTGCGAGAGGTCTGTACAAGCAATGATCACACGCACGGCACAGCGGACACACCAGGAACCGCGGTGTTGGCCGTCGAATGGCGCTAGCTGCGCAGCATTTGTGCACCGCCGACGTCAGTGTCAGCCAGTTTGCCGTGGCATACGGAGCTACATCGCAGTCTTTAACACTGGTAGCATGCCGCGACAGCGTGGACGTGAACCGTATGTGCAGTTGACGGACTTTGAGCGAGGGCGTATAGTGGGCATGCGGGAGGCCGGGTGGACGTACCGCCGAATTGCCCAACACGTGGGGCGTGAGGTCTCCACAGTACATCGATGTTGTCGCCAGTGGTCGGCGGAAGGTGCACGTGCCCGTCGACCTGGGACCGGACCGCAGCGACACACGGATGCACGCCAAGACCGTAGGATCCTACTCAGTGCCGTAGGGGACCGCACCGCCACTTCCCAGCAAATTAGGGACACTGTTGCTCCTGGGGTATCGGCGAGGACCATTCGCTACCGTCTCCATGAAGCTGGGCTACGGTCCTGACCACCGTTAGGCCGTCTTCCGCTCACGCCCCAACATCGTGCAATCCGCCTCCAGTGCTGTCGCGACAGGCGTGAATGGAGGGACGAATGGAGACGTGTCGTCTTCAGCGATGAGAGTCGCTTCTGCCTTGGTGCCAATGATGGTCGTATGCGTGTTTGGCGCCGTGCAGGTGAGCGGCACAATCAGGACTGCATACGACCGACGCACACAGGGCCAACACCCGGCATCATGGTGTGGGGAGCTATCTCCTACACTGGCCGTACACCTCTGGTGATCGTCGAGGGGACACTGAATAGTGCACGGTACATCCAAACCGTCATCGAACCCATCGTTCTACCATTCCTAGCCCGGCAAGGGAACTTGCTGTTCCAACAGGACAATGCACGTCCGCATGTATCGCGTGCCACCCAACGTGCTCTAGAAGGTGTAAGTCAACTTTCCTGGCCAGCAAGATCTCCGCATCTGTCCCCCATTGAGCATGTTTGGGACTGGATGAAGCGTCGTCTCACGCGGTCTGCACGTCCAGCATGAACGCTGGTCCAACTGAGGCGCCAGGTGGAAATGGCATGGCAAGCCGTTCCACAGGACTACATCCAGCATCTCTACGATCGTCTCCATGGGAGAATAGCAGCCTGCATTGCTGCGAAAGGTGGATATACTCTGTACTAGTTCCGACATTGTGCATGCTCTGTTGCCTGTGTCTATGTGCCTGTGGTACTGTCAGTGTGATCATGTGATGTATCTGACCCCAGGAATGTGTCAATAAAGTTTCCCCTTCCTGGAACAATGAATTCACGGTGTTCTTATTTCAATTTCCAGGAGTGTAGATTGGGGGTAAGAAATGAAAGACTAAGCCGTCCGGTAGAATTTTGCACAGAGCATAACAGAGCTAATACTTGGAAGAATCCTGGAGATAGTAAAAGGTATCTGATAGATTATATAATGGTAAGACAGAGATTTAGGAATTAGGTTTTAAATTGTAAGACATTTCCAGGGGCAGATGTCGACTCTGACCACAATCTATTGGGTCTGAACTGTAGATTAAAACTGAAGAAATTACAAAAAGGTGCTAATTTAAGGAGCTGGGACGTGGATAATCTGAAAGAACCAGAGGTTGTAGAGAGTTTCAGGGAGAGCTTAAAAGACGAGGGCTAATAGAAATCCTTGGGTAACAGAAAAAATATTGAATTTAATTGATTAAAGGAAAAAATATAAAAATGCAGTAAATGAAGCAGCCAAAAAGGAATACAAACGTCTCAAAAATGAGATCGACAGGAAGTGCAAAATGATTAAGCAGGGATGGCTAGAGGACAAATGTAAGGATGTAGAGGCTTATCTCACTAGGGGTAAGATAGATACTGCCTACAGGAAAATTAAAGAGACCTTTGGAGAGAAGAGAACCACTTGTATGAATATCAAGAACTCAGATGGAAACCCAGTTCTAACCAAAGAAGGGAAGGCGGAAAGGTGGAAGGAGTATATAGAGGGTTTATACAAGGGCGATGTACTTGAGGACAATATTATGGAAATGGAAGAGGATGTAGATGAAGACCCAATGGGAGATAAGATACTGCGTGAAGAGTTTGACAGAGCACTGAAAGATCTGAGTCGAAACAAGGCCCCGGGGGTAGACAACATTCCATTAGAACTACTGACGGCCTTGGAAGAGCCAGCCCTGAGAAAACTCTACCATCTGGTGAGCAAGATTTATGAGACAGGCGAAGTACCCTCAGACTTCAAGAAGAATATAATAATTCCAATCCCAAAGAAAGCAGGTGTTGACCGATGTGAAAATTACCGAACAATCTGTTTAATAAGTCACAGCTGCAAAATACTTATGCGAATTCTTTACAGACGAATGGAAAAACTGGTAGAAGCAGACCTCGGGGAGGATCAGTTTGGATTCCGCAGAAATGTTGGAACACGTGAGGCAATACTAACCTTACAACTTATCTTAGAAGAAAGATTAAGAAAAGGCAAACCTACGTTTCTAGCATTTGTAGACTTAGAGAAAGCTTTTGACAATTTTAACTGGAATACTCTCTTTCAAATTATGAAGGTGGGAGGAGTAAAATACAGGGAGCGTAAGGCTATTTACAATTTGTACAGAAACCAGATTGCAGTTATAAGAGTCGACGAGTATGAAAGGGAAGCAGTGGTTGGGAAGGGAGTGAGACAAGGCTGTAGCCTCTCCCGGAAGTTATTCAATCTGTATATTGAGCAAGCAGTAAAGGAAACAAAAGAAAAATTCGGAGTAGGTATTAAAATCCATGGAGAAGAAATAAAAACTTTGAGGTTCGCCGATGACATTGTAATTCTGTCAGAGACAGCAAAGGACTTGGAAGAGCAGTTGTACGGAATGGAGAGTGTCTTGAAAGGAGGATATAAGATGGCCATCAACAAAAGCAAAATGTGGATAATGTAATGTGGTCAAATTAAATTGGGTCATGCTGAGGGAATTAGATTAGGAAATGAGACACTTAGAGTAGTAAAGGAATTTTGCTATTTAGGGAGTAAAACAACTGATGATGGTCGAAGCAGAGAGGATATAAAATGTAGACTGGCAATGGCAGGGAAAGCGTTTCTGAAGAAGAGTAATTTGTTAACATCGAGTATAGTTTTAAGTGTCAGGAAGTCGTTTCTGAAAGTATTTGTATGGAGAGTAGTCATGTATGGAAGTGAAACATAGATGATAAATAGTTTCAACAAGAAGAGAATAGAAGCTTTCGAAATGTGGTGCTGCAGAAGAATGCTGAAGATTAGATGGGTAGATCACATAACTAATGAGGAGGTATTGAATAGAATTGGGGAGAAGAGGAGTTTGTGGCACAACTTGACTAGAAGAAGGGATCGGTTGGTAGGACATGTTTACATGGTTTGAGGCATCAAGGGATCACAAATTTAGCATTGGAGGGCAGCGTGGAGGGTAAAAGTCGTAGAAGAAGACCAAGAGATGAATGCACTAAGCAGATTCAGAAGGATATAGGTTGCAGTAAGTACTGGGAGATGAAGAAGCTTGCACAGGATAGAGTAGCATGGAGAGCTGCATCAAACCAGTCTCAGGACTGAAGACAACAACAACAACACTTTATTCAAATTAAGTCATAATTTATAGGTTATGTGTTAATTAGTTACCAATATTAGATCTCCAATGGTATGTTGCATATCAAATTAAGTACAGCCCTACTGCAATCGTAAATTTTACGAGGGTTCAGTGATCTATGGTAAACCCTGGAAATGAACGTTATATTGTACGTAAAGTCCAGTCTCCGTACTTAAAAAATCTATTTCAAGTGCAACTTCTGGTTATATGCAGAAAACATGTGAATTACTTTCGAAAATTTCGATAAATTGAAATTTATTTTGTTTGGATCTTAAGTCTCCCACATATATTCAAGGGCGAATCCACAACGGTTTAAATGCGGATCATATCTAAAGGTGATGCTACTATCTAATGCAAATCAGACTATGGACGATACATAAAAATTTTGCGTTGCTGCTGCATTACAATGTATAAAATAGCATTGAAGCTGTGCTGCTTTCTGAATATCGAGTACAAGATGTTAAAGTAGAGCAGATTCTTTTTTCTCTCTTACGAGTCCCACAAATTTTATAACTTTTTCGTCACGAGTGATGACAGTTGAGAATATTTTCACGGCGTGAGCCTAGCAAGAATTATTTCTGCAGCGTACCGGTCAGATCAGATACAATGTGGTTATTTACTATCGTTCATTTTACGTACTGATAATGTCGACACATAAATCCATGTTTCTTAGACAAAGGACTGATAACCCAAATAAATACGCCCTTCTTAAGTAAAATAAAGCCGATGGGGGTGGGCAGGCTGGTGCAATCAGCAATTAATTTCGCGGAACGTTTCCCCTCTTGCCCCTCCCTCTCCCCCTCTCTCCCGCACACCCCTCCTTCGTTCACATTGGTCGGTGTTCTCCCCTCCCGCAGACCGCCTCCCAAGCCCCAGGTTCCAGGGGTGGGGCGTAAACCACAAATGACGTCAAACGGACTAGTGACGTCAGCAGTGAAGCACGTGCAGTGCCCCGGCCGGCACATAGATGGCAGCAAGCTGCTGTCGCGCGCTTTGTCCTACTTTCGCAGTGTCGGCAACCTTGGGGCGAAAAATGTGTCTGCTTTTGTTCCGACTCTCGATGCGGCAGGAAATTTCCCACCTGTGCGCCAGAATTGTCTTTGTCCAGAATAGAAGAGACTGAGTCCCCTCGAAGTGAAAATGCTAAGGAAACTGGACCGTTGATTTATTTCGCTACCGATGTGGTCGGTTAATAACCTGTGATTGTTGAGAAGCCAAATGTTGCTCTATTAGAATGAAAACCATCGTCGCCGCCAGATATATGTCTGATGTATGAAGGAGTGCGATGTTCAGGCTGTCAGCTATTTCCTACCTTTCTGAAAGAAATAACAACGATAAACAGTAAAAAAGTGTTGAATATTTGAAAGAAGTATATTCCCAAAGCACTGAACTCACTGTCCATCGATAAATTTCAGGAACAGATTAGTGGCAGAATGTTGTTTTCCGCGTAGTGAGGAGGTTTAATAATTAATAACACGCTAATTTCTCATTTTTTAGTTAACCCTGTTCGTTATTGACACGGAGCTATAGCTGCCCTCTTATGCAGCTTCCTCTTGATCGCGATTAAAACTCATTTGTCGTGCCTAAGTACAATTAATTATAATTCCATGCAAATGTTAATGCAAAGTTTAACCATTACCAATACCTTCTTCAAATTATTTATGTTAGCAAGAAATTAACTAAAAAGTAAGGCTGAAGGAGACAATATTGGTGTGCACTTTGTATCAACAAGCATACAATTTTTTTGTTAAAACAAAATAATTTTTGTAACTTCTTACTGAACATTTTTTTCTGCTCTACGTTGAAATATTGTTGAAAGTGATTTAAGAACGAGATTAGAGAAATTAAACAGCAGAACTGAACAACTGCCACGGAATGTGGCAGTTTCTTCCTCTGTGCTATATGAACGACGTCAATGAGATATCGAAATAGTAAATGTGGATAATACTTAGTGAAAGATAAATGGAAGCGCATTGTTCCTACGGTTTTTCTGCCGAACAAATTATTCGGGAGAACGTTTTCGTTTGTTTTTCTCAGGATAAAAAGAAAAAAAGAATCGGTTGCAAATCGTTTCCCAAGGAGACAAGGATACTAGACCTCCATTTTGATCAATTATTATTGTTATTACATATGATCATTCTTAGTTGAAGAGAGTGTCTGAATTTAATTTATAATGGTTTCTTTGTATTTTCCTCCCTTCCCAAATTATTATCGTCCGTCAGCTGTGTTGTTTTTTCGATCTTGTGTTTAGTCATACCCGTTTTTCATATTCTGGCACGTGGTGTCTGTCATTTTTGTCTGATCTCTTATGCCTTCTGTTGTCATGTGTAGTTGACTTAGATTACTATCAGCTTCCTTTAGCGACTTTGTTTCCCCGCTGGCTACATGGATGGCTGGGGAGGAGGATTGGGAGATTTGGTTCTCATTCCTTTTGTTTCACTTATGAATGCTTCCGTAAAATTTGTTTCTTCCTTTCCTGAACGTGTCTGTGAAATTGTCTATGTTTGTACTCGTATATTTATAACGTTAGCCTCTGCATTCAAATTCCTTCCGTATTTATTGACACGGAAATTTTTCTAACGGTTTTCCGACCGTGTTTCAGTGCGTCTATATTTATGTGTTGTTTCTACTGCGTTTAGCGCTTCTGAAAGTATGACTATGGTGTATTGCCTTGGTATGCGTTGATAGATATGGATTTTTGCGGTAGTGATTTCACGTGGGGTGTTTGCTTTGCCGAGTTTTCTGATTCTTTCTTGACTGGCCTCTACAGCTATACTCCGCCACCCACATAGTGTGTGGCGTGTAGTACTTCTGTACGACTATCTTCCCCTCCCATTTTCCGTGCAGCATGTCATGCCTGATACTTGGATAAATTCTCCTAAGCTTTTGAAATGGCGGGCTTCTGTGATGCTCCCCTGGATCATGTTATTGTTAAAATTGTTACATTAATAATTTCTATTAGAATTACAACAAATAGTTTGAGATGTATTGCAATTTATTTGTCAGCATGCGCTGTACAGATGTAAGAAGGCGGAGTTCAAATGTGAAAATGGATATTGTAAGTACTGCCCGCAGTAGAGTGTCAACGAGCTACCGCCTGTTGGACTGGAAATATGTAGAAGAAGAGTAGTGAGAGTGGTTTAGATGTCGTAGAGATTGTTCATAAATACCAGGCATCCAAAGAGACACAAGTTTTGAGTGGAGAAAAGTTGGCAAACGCGTTATGGTGTTAATTTTGTGAGATATTCGTGTTTAAAAGTGTTATATCGACTTAGTATCGTAATATTACGAGAGCGGTTGTCGAACTACAAGAACGTAAGTACAGCCCGCAATATAGATAAAAGGTGAGATCGATTTGAACGGCAGATACCGTTTATGTTGGTCATGGACACCAACAGTGCAGTGTATTTTGATACCCAAATAATTGCGGTCCGAGACGAATACACAGACCGGTTGCGCTGTGTTTCTGGGACGTAAATAATACTGCAGTCGCACGCCAGTGAGGAATTAGCAAGACGAAAACATTTTAGCAATTACTTCCACTTGAACTAAAACAACTGCCGCACTGGAATGCTGTGAAGGCTACTGTCATAGCATAATGCTATTGGAGCACGGTAGAAAATCTGTTAGTGATACTTGTCTCATTGTAGTAGTTTTTCTGAATACGAAATGCTTCCGTGTTCGATTGCCTGCTTCGGCTTTGGTGATCTGCACAATAGCAATCACACACGGGGCAAGACCGTGCCGTAGATCTGAGCTACAGGGGTGAGTGGAGGCAGGGATGGGGCAGACGTCAACTGCTTCTCCACGTACATCCACCCCCATACTCTGCGAACCACTGTTTAGTGCACGGGAAAGGGTACTTCCGGTGGTACCAGTTATTAAGAATTTCTTCCGTTCCATTCACGTAGAATGATTTATTAAAAGCCTCGGTGAGTGCTGAAATTAGTCTAAGCTTGTTTCCCTGCTCGCTTCAGGAACGATACGTAGGGAGATATACACTCCTGGAAATGGAAAAAAGAACACATTGACACCGGTGTGTCAGACCCACCATACTTGCTCCGGACACTGCGAGAGGGCTGTACAAGCAATGATCACACGCACGGCACAGCGGACACACCAGGAACCGCGGTGTTGGCCGTCGAATGGCGCTAGCTGCGCAGCATTTGTGCACCGCCGCCGTCAGTGTCAGCCAGTTTGCCGTGGCATACGGAGCTCCATCGCAGTCTTTAACACTGGTAGCATGCCGCGACAGCGTGGACGTGAACCGTATGTGCAGTTGACGGAATTTGAGCGAGGGCGTATAGTGGGCATGCGGGAGGCCGGGTGGACGTACCGCCGAATTGCTCAACACGTGGGGCGTGAGGTCTCCACAGTACATCGATGTTGTTGCCAGTGGTCGGCGGAAGGTGCACGTACCCGTCGACCTGGGACCGGACCGCAGCGACGCACGGATGCACGCCAAGACCGTAGGATCCTACGCAGTGCCGTAGGGGACCGCACCGCCACTTCCCAGCAAATTAGGGACTCTGTTGCTCCTGGGGTATCGGCGAGGACCATTCGCTACCGTCTCCATGAAGCTGGGCTACGGTCCCGCACACCGTTAGGCCGTCTTCCGCTCACGCCCCAACATCGTGCAGCCCGCCTCCAGTGGTGTCGCGACAGGCGTGAATGGAAGGACGAATGGAGACATGTCGTCTTGAGCGATGAGAGTCGCTTCTGCCTTGGTGCCAATGATGGTCGTATGCGTGTTTGGCGCCGTGCAGGTGAGCGCCACAATCAGGACTGCATACGACCGAGGCACACAGGGCCAACACCCGGCATCATGGTGTGGGGAGCTATCTCCTACACTGGCCGTACACCTCTGGTGATCGTCGAGGGGACACTGAATAGTGCACGGTACATCCAAACCGTCATCGAACCCATCTTTCTACCATTCCTAGCCCGGCAAGGGAACTTGCTGTTCCAACAGGACAATGCACGTCCGCATGTATCCCGTGCCACCCAACGTGCTCTAGAAGGTGTAAGTCAACTACCCTGGCCAGCAAGATCTCCGCATCTGTCCCCCATTGAGCATGTTTGGGACTGGATGAAGCGTCGTCTCACGCGGTCTGCACGTCCAGCACGAACGCTGGTCCAACTGAGGCGCCAGGTGGAAATGGCATGGCAAGCCGTTCCACAGGACTACATCCAGCATCTCTACGATCGTCTCCATGGGAGAATAGCAGCCTGCATTGCTGCGAAAGGTGGATATACACTGTACTAGTGCCGACATTGTGCATGCTCTGTTGCCTGTGTCTATGTGCCTGTGGTTCTGTCAGTGTGATCATGTGATGTATCTGACCCCAGGAATGTGTCAATAAAGTTTCCCCTTCCTGGGACAATGAATTCACGGTATTCTTATTTCAATTTCCAGGAGTGTAGTGTATTCCTACATTCACAGCTTCATGTTGGTTTTTCAAACCGACGAACAAGGGACGATCATAACTGTTAATCACTGTTACTTATAAATACCATAAGTAATATACGTAAATAAGTATAAGCAAATAAGTGCAAGTAAAGTATTCACAAGTGCTCATTTTGGTTGTAGAAATTTTATTTGTGAATCAGTTATTACTGTCAACGTTTTTCAAATGTGTATTCCGCCTGTCACAGAATAGATTACAGAATCACACTACTCCCTACCGCTATCGCTTGCATTGTTTTCTGTGCTAGAAAGTATTCTGCATGGTATTGGTCGAAGAAGCGACTGAAACGCATATTCGTAGAACACCACGCTCAATTAATGAAAGCTACTATCTTTGAATTTTCAGAAGCGATACCGGAAAACACAATTTGTTTGAATTCAAAAAGAATGTTCTCTCTTTGATCAACTTCGATGCCAACTTTTCGTATTTGATAATTCCTGTGAAAGCAGGTGCACTAAATTGATGCAGAATTAAAGAATGTATTTTTAAAGAATCTTCTATCGAAGTGATTTCTCTATTAGCCTCCAGCAAGTCGGGACCATTATGATCTTTTTGTGAAAATTTTAACTTGTCCGTAAAAATAAGCATGAGAGGTATGGCAAAGTGGAGTACATTCGGATGGGATGATTTTTACGGTGCAGGTACATGCTTTTCTTTCATGTACAAAGATTTGTCTTATCGTTCTCTCCTCCCCACGAATTGGTAATGTAAAGGAAAAGTACATGGACAGAATTTTAACTCGTACCGCCAGTGTGGTGGCCACGAACCTTAGCCCCTGTGCTACGCTCGCTTGGTCGAAACACGACAAACGATGCGGTTTTATCAGACACATAGGGAATTTGAACAATTTTTAGGTTGCTAGAGTCCGTCGCATGAAATACCACTAGCCAATTAGTAACGACAGGTCCCTCTACAAAGTACCTAAGACTCATCGAGATCCTTATAAACAGATGTGATGGTTCCCTTAAAGTAAGCTTCCACGGGATAGTTTTGGGAGCTGTCAGATATTGCAACACGTCTGGCTATTAATGCTATGTGTCTGACCACAGCCATTAATAATAATAATAATAATAATAATAATAATAATGTTTACAGCACTATGATAGCCTTATGTAGTTACTGTTGTGTCGTACTGCAAATTACATCATTTATCCGTTTCGAAGCGAGTAGTGAAGCAATTTCTGGACTACGGCAGGTATTATCTACAACTTCCAGAAGAAATTTTCTAGAAATATTTAGCGTTTGTTATATATATACGTCTCAAAAGTGTGATCATCAGCAATGTTCGGGACAAAGTACAACATACGTGTGTAGTTGGTGACTATGTGGGGATCCTATAACCTCCAGCGCATTAATGTTTTTTTGGTCATCAGTCCTGTGCCAACCTCTTCATCTCGGAGTAGCACTTGCAATCTAGGTCGTCAGTCATTTGATGGATGTAGTTCCGTACTGTACGGAAAGTCTTCGACGAATTTCGGCCCCTGATTCGCCTTCAGACCACAAAAAACGGATCACTGAACGTTGCTTTTCTTTGGTGTAAATAGACAGCGGAGGAGCCATGATTAACAGCAGGGTAGCGGTAACGGAACTAACCTAGCAGCTTGAAAATTGCAGAGATATAACAACAAATAAACAAAGCAGGCGTCATCAATGTAGAACTACAGTACTACCAAAATAAACAAAAATATAACTAAATTGCCGATAATAATTGACTTACCCTGTGATATTGTGATCTAAGTCTATGTCTGCTCCTGGGTGCGCTTTACAATCCAGTATCTGATTTCGAAATCTCTGTCTGACCATGATGTAGTCTAACTGAAATCTTCCCGTATCACCCGACCTTTTCCAAGTATACTTCCTCCTATTGTGATTATTGAAGAGAGTATTTGACATCACTTGCTGAAACTTGTTACAGAACTCGATTAGTCTTCCTCCTCTCTCATTCCTGGTCCCAAGCCCATATTCTTCTGATACCTTTTCTTCTATTCCTTCCCCTACAACTGCTTTCCAGTCTCCCATAACTATTAGATTTTCATGTTCCTTTACATACTGTATTACCCTTTCAATGTCCGCCCCCGGTAGCTGAGTGGACAGCCGGCACGGTAGCTCAGCGTGTTCGGTCAGAGGGTTACGCGCCCTCTGTAATAAAAAAACTGAGTTAATCGAGCAACAACGAACATAAACGGATGTCTCGCGACGTCCGCACCGAGCAAATACAACGAACGAAAACAATCAAAATGAGATTAAAAAAAAAAGTGGTCAGCGTGACGGACTATCAATCCTAAGGGCCCGGGTTCGATTCCCGGCTGGGTCGGACATTTTCTCTGCTCAGGGACTGGGTGTTGTGTTGTCCTAATTATCATCATTTCATCTCCATCGACGCGCAGGTCGCCGAAGTGGCGTCAAATCGAAAGACCTGCACCAGGCGAACGGTCTAGCCGACGGGAGGCCCTAGCCACACGACATTTCCATTTTTTTTACCCTTTCAATATCCTCATACACATTCATATCTCTTCATCTTCAGTTTGCGATGTCGGCATGTATAACTGAACTATCGTCGTCGGTGTTGGTTTGCTGTCGATTCTGATAAGAACAACACTATCACTGAACTATTCATAGTAACAAATTCTCTGCCTTACCTTCCTATTCATAATGAATCCTACTCCCGTTATAGCATTTTCTGCTGCTGTTGATTTTACCCTATAGTCATCTGACCAGATGTCTTCTTTCCACTTGACTTCACTGAACCCTACTTTATCTACTATGATCCTCGGCATTTGCCTTTTCATATTTTCTAGTTTCCTTACCACGTTCAAGCTACTGACTGAGAAAAAGTAATAATTTATAAACTACATAATCAGTATTAGAGGCATACAAAATTGTGATAATAGTGATGATGTTTTGAAAATAATTTAGTTTAGTGACTGAAACAGAATCGAATCGTTTAGTTTCTACCCCTCACAAAATTTCAGTGTACCTCCAGGTTGGGAACCATTGACCTAGAATGACGCGTCCGGATAACCGCGCTCGTTAACACACCGCTTCCGGGATGCGGGGAGTCTCTCCGGCCCCGGATCGAATCCGCCCGACGTATTAATGAGGAGGGCATGTTTTCCGGCAGTCCGGGATGTGGTGTCCCATGTGCGGTTAGGTGAATATTGGGCTGGCACCCAAGTTGGGGAGAGCGGGGTAAAACCGACTATGTAGGTCAGACTGGGTACCTCCATGTCTCCGTGACCAGTGCTGACATCGGCCTGATAACGCCGAAACTGCTGTCAGCCGCCATTTCGGCTAGCTGTAGATGATCGTCATTAGCGGATGCCTTTTCCTTTCCTCTCTAGACTTTTTTAATGTTTTTGCTGAAATTTTCTCTAATGTTGGCGCATCTTTTAGCAGTGTACTAAGAAACAGAAAGTAATTAATTCGAATAACTGTATTTTTCAGTGCATCTCAATCTTTCAGAGAATATAATGTGAACTTTCCAGTGCCATATTCTGTGCAGTATTTTATCGAGATATTTTTCGAGGGTAGATTTCGTACCTATAGCACGATCCTGAATGTCTGAAAAACGCTCATCTGCAACTACCATGAGCTATTGTTTCTAATCAAAGTTCATCTCAATCATTTCGTTAAGTAGGAAAACAGGGGATAGGCAGAGAGTGCCAAATCAGAACAGACATCACTGCACCGTTTTCTACATGTTACTCAATTTTGCCGTTGCCGAAGCGTCATTGTCTGGAAGGAAATACATATTTTTATTATTAACTTGAATACAAAGTATTAATGTTCCACAATAATATTTATTAATTCGTTGTGAACCAGATATCGGCTTCTTAGGCCATGCAGAACCTGATGCCGAACAGGTAAACCACACAACTTCAGGTACAATTCATAGCTGTACAAAGAATGCTGTACAAAGATACGTGGCATTGTATCACTATCGATACAAAACAGAAGCATGAAGTAATACCTAAAGAGACACTGAACAAATAAATCTTACATTACAGTGTATTCAAATACTAAAACTATGAGAGTGCATAAAACAGAAATGTCCTACAAGTGAGTAATGGCACAGGCTACTATGTATAAAAAGTGTTGTACAAGTCAGTAATGGCACAGACTACTACTTCATGCGGTCCAACTCGTGAATGTGATGAACAAACCGAATAAAGGGCGGGGAAGAGAGAGGTCTATGGAATGTGGGTGTGAGAAAGTTATAACAATCTTATTTGTGAGAGGAATACTGAGAGGAATAATAACTGGCTGCTACTTTAGTACGGGTGAGTAATGAAACTGCGTTTGGTCACTAAGGACCAGGTCAGGATTCTTTGATTGGTGCTTATTAATGGCCACAATTTCAAGTAATGTTAGTTTCCTCCCTTTAATTCCTTTATGGAGGACATCACATTTCACATCATATGAATGACATTCATTCAGAGCACGTTCAGCGGAGTTGGAATTTTCTTTCTTAGTATCCAACTTCTTTCATGCTCAGTCAACCTGATTGACATTCATATATTTGCCACACAGACTACAGGGAAAAAACTAACATTACTTGAAATTGTAGCCAATACTAAACATTAATCAAAGAATTTTGATCTGGTCCTTAATGACCAAACACAGTTCCATGACTCACATTTATTAAAGTAGCAGCCAGTTATTATTCCTATCACCATTAGCTAATGCACTTGTTATAACAGTCCCGCACACACATTCCATAGACGTCTTTCTTCCCCTCCCTTTATTAGGTTAGTTCATCACATTCACGAGTTGGTCCGCATGAAGTAGTAGCCTGTGCCATTACTGACTTGCAGAACACGTTTTATACTCTCACATAGTTTTTATATTTGAACAATCTGTAATGTAAGATCTATTTGTTCCGTGTCTCTTTAGGTATTACTTCATGCTTGTGTTTTGTATCGATGTTGTCCTAAAATATCACATATCTTTGTACGGCTACTTCTCGCTGAAGTTGTGTGGACAATCTGTTCAGTACTAAGTTTCCTGGCGATGGCCTAAGAAGCCAAAATCCGATTCTTAACTAACTAATGACTATTATTGTGGACATTAATACGTTGTATTCAAGTTCTTAATATGCCTATGTTCTTCCAAGAACCGACGGAACGTGCATATATACTTTTATCTTATGAAAGAGAGCTCTTACGGATTTATTAATCCATTTAGGCCAGCAGGTTTTCCTAGTTCCTGCCAGTTGCTCTTTCCCCTCTGCAATGTAATCAGTAGCACGAAAAGCTTTTGGGTCCTGGGAAACACACTCCGTGTACTTTTTGGGGGATACGTTCTATGGCGCGTGGTGCGGAGGCACCAGTCTTCTGCAAGCTGCTGATTCCATTCCCACGTGAAGTGCTGAAGCCGACTTGCCCCCCCCCCCCCACCCTGCCCCCCCTGCCACCCCTCCCCCCGTACGAACAAATAGTTTTTTATAAACCGGACGAAACATACTTCCTACTTCTTAGGTGAGGGCGACCCACAGGTTATCCCGTCAGTAGGGGCAAAACAATTTCTCCATTACATATGGTTTAAAATTTTTGAGAACTTCTGTATCTCCTCATCAGTGTCTCCTATTAGTTTCTACAATGCACTTGTAGTACTTGGTCAGCGTTGCAGAAATAAGCAAGCTAAAAGTATTATTATAGCAAAAGCTATTTTTACATTTCGAGATATTACGTTTTCTGCATGTACGTTGTTTTCTGTTGGTCCCGATGTAAGCCCTCTTCTCCCGACTACTGTTTTCCTGCCATTAAACATTTCGTATGGGTAACATTTCCCAGCTTTTGAGTTTCTGAACAATTAACACAAGTCAGAACAATTTTCTAATCGATTTGTGTGGAAAATACTGGAACCGCACTCGTGGCTGCCGCATTGCGGTCGCCAAGTGGGGCCGAGGCAGTTCCAGATAAGTTTTATAGTCTGAGGATAATTTATGGATATGTAGTTTTAGCTTGACGATGTCCACTGTGGACAAACGGTAGTTACTGTTATTCTGAAGAAGATTGGTTTATCCCGACTGAAACCTAGGTAAATTCTAGGTAAACGGTGCAACTGAGGCTGTTGATTATTTAAAAATTTAAATTAACTTATCTAACTTTCTCTTGTGGGCAGAAGCTGCAGAAATAGAGGAAACCATTGCGAAAGTATCCCCCATGATTAGCGGCGTCTCCGATGGCGCGCTCCTTCCTCGTGGGGGCCCTCTCTGAGGGCACTCCCGCCTTAGGTGATGGTCCACACCTCGGGTCAGACCTACAGAGAAATAGACAGAGGGACCAATCGGCGCGTTCAGAAGGTATCAGCTCGGGTAATCACCGCTCCCTGGGCCTGGACTTTACCAGGGTCTACGTACTTGTCTTACTTGTCTAACTGCGGCGGGAATTACGCGTTAACCCGTGGGAACGCGTGGGTCTGCCTTCAGACACGCACAGGGAGGAAAGAAAGAGAAAGGGAGGAACGAAGAAAGGGAAAGAAGAGAGGTCTCAAAAGCTGCAGCGGAGACGTGTAAAGAGAATAGGCATAGAAAAGACAAGGATAAAGGGAGGACAGAGACTTTCCAGCATAGAGAGCAAAGAAGAGAAACTACGTCTTACAGTTATAAACGTCCGTCTCCGGACGTAGGCACAAAACATACTCCCAAAGAGAGGGAGAAGGGTAGGGGCGGGGGCAGAGAGGGAGGAAGGATCGGGGACGAGGGATGTGGAAAAGGAAGGTATGCAGCCCAGAAAGGAAAGAGCTGCACTAGCTCGGGGTCCCGTGCTCGCCACACACGTATCTACAAAAGGGTTGTGGACCCCCTGGGGGTCCTTCTTTTGATGTTGACAAGAACGAACAATAGACGTGCATCTAGGAAAAACGCAAAAGTATTGTTCAAGAATATACTCATACATATAGAAAATAAATTGATTGTTCACCTGCTTATTGTAATTCTTGTGGCATTTACTGTTCTTAACTTCCACCAGGAATTAAAAAATCGGTATTTTGTACCAATATTGTAAGTTAAGTCTAGGAGGAATAGTGTAGAAACTCAGACACGGAATGTAGTGGGTGAATTCTGCGATTTGGGTTGTGTGATATCTGATGACGGTTGAAATAAGGTAGACAGAAAATCGAGACTGCCAACAATAAGGGTACCTTTTCCGGAAAATAAGTTAATATAAAATATAGATTCAAGCGTTACGAAGTCTTTTCTGAAAATATTTGTCTAGAGTGCAGCGTTGTACAGAGTGAAAAGTGGCCAATAATAAATACAGACAAGGACACAACAGAACGTATTGAAACGGAATGTTACAGAAAATAGTAAAAGTGGAATGTGGATGAAAAAGATTACAGACAAGGTGAGAAAAGAATCGTTTGAAATACGTTAGAGAAAAAATCTATGGACTATGACAGCATAAAATATATATCGTGTCCATTACGCAGATAGTTAACAATTCTGGCTGTTGTATTAGTAACAGTGATTTGTTAATTCATGGATGCAGTCTAATAGTTCTCCTTTCAGAATTTACAAGCGACCCGCCCCTGCTTCGCATAGGTAGCGCTTAGCATCTACGGCCAGTCGAAATATCTGGCTTTGTGGCAATAAACTGTATACACAAGCCTTACTCGTGAAACAATGAATCTAATAGTGAAAACCCTAGAAAAATCACCCAGTAGTTGATGGGATTACTTCACATACAGATTGAAAACCGCGGAGGCGGACTTTTAGTTTCGTGACATGCATTGATATGTTCTACTGTCACCACAAAGCCTCACAAAAGGCGATTTTCCAGTTCTACTTCACAAAGCGTATAGCTCTATCAGAAATTACTGCATTGCATCGAGGGTAAACTAACAAGAGGTCCCACTATTTTAATTAACAGAACTGTAACAAAGTAAATAAACTGGCTGTTGAGAAATTAATATAATCGAAAGTGCAGTTACAAATATGGTCCATTAATTAACCACAGTAAAAAGAAATGTTCAGAAGTGGCTTGAAGCACTCCTGACTCTTCATTCTAAGATTTTCATAAGCTATTTCTGAGCAAGAAACTTCCTGGCTTATTAAAACTGTGTGCCGGGCCGATACCTGAACTAGGGACCTCTGCCTTTCGATGGCAAGTGCCTACCAACTGAGCTACCCAAACACGACTCACGACTCCTCCTCATAGCCTCACGTCGACCTGTACCTCGTCTCCTACCTTCCAAATTTCACAGAAGCTCTCCTGCGAGACTTGCAGAACTAGCACTCGTAGCAGAAAGGATATTGCAGAGACATGGCTCAGCCACAGCCTGGGGAATGTTTCCGGAATGAAACTTTCACTCTGCAGAGGAGTCTGCACTAATATCAAACTTCCTGGCGGATTAAATCTGTGTGCCAGACCGAGACTCGAACTCGGGACCTTTGCCTTTAGCGGGCAACTGCTCTACCAAGCACTTGACGCTGGCGTTGAAGTCTCATACAAAAAACTGCATTCTGTTCCTTCATCTTGGGCATTGAATGCCTACACTTACAATAAGAAATTACGCATATATCAGTTGGAATAATGTTTTTTTTTGCTTTATTTTGTCCCATGTAATTTTACTTCTCTTTCTAAGCGTGCTATATACGCACGGCGATAGTAGGCCGCGGAGGCCGAGCGGTTCTAGGCGCTTCAGTACGGAACCGCGCGACTGCTACTGTCTCAGATTCGAATCCTGTCTTGGGCATGGCTCTGTGTGATGTCCTTAGGTTAGTTAGGTTTAAGTAGTTCTAAGTTCTAGGGGACTGATGAACTTAGATGTAAGTCCCATAGTGCTCAGAGCCATTTTTTACGCACGGTGACACCTGTTCAAGCTGAATCATCTACAAAGTTACCTTTATAGCCCGTAAATATTAAAACACGCATATTAAGTTTCCCCAGTATGACAGACACAACCAAAACTCTTATTAGTCTGTCTAATGACAGCTAGGCTCTGCAAGCAAATGCACCTCCTGTGATGTTGCCAAATCAGAAGGACTGGCCCACCGGAAAGGGTGACTGCGAGGAGACAACGGTTTTAGTATAAAGTAGAGACCTTGTTGGTCTTGTTGGTACAGTTAGCTTCCAATGCCACGCCGATGGAGGTGGCAGGAAACCTGTGGTTTAAATCCTCGTTCCGCCATCCAGATTTACGTTTTCCGTGGTTTCACTAACAAGTCAACGCCGGGATGATTCCTTTTAAAGGTCACAGCTGATTTCCTTCCCCATGTCCAGCCTGTGCACCATCTCTAATGACGTGGTCGTCGACTGATCTATAACGTTGATATTTCTTTATACATGATACTGGGTGATGTAGAACACAAACTATATGAGCGCAATCGCAATTTCTCTTCAAAGTGAAATTCAGCAAGCTTGTACTGTATTTAACTTCTACAGTGTAATTTAGTAGTGCCGTACCGCTCACGTTACGGCAGCTACACCGGGTACACAAGTGATGTTTGGGTTGCCAGCTAACCAGGCGTTAAGCGGTGAGACGACGTATACCTAAAACAATAGTTCCGGTCTAGCCTTTATTTTATTTCATTATTTGCTAATGTCTTTTAGTCTGTTACGTAGATAAGGCAACACACTACATATTGCACACGGAACAGTGTATATGAATATAATATATAATATTTTAACTTAATTTCAAATGCGTTCGTATAACCAAGCATTATGATCTGGCCTACAGAGTGCGACACCTTTGCTGACTCACTTTGCATCGTCTGTCACGTGGACGGAAACAAACATTTGCTCGATATCATTGCACCATCCGGCACCATCCGACATGGTCCATCAAGAGAGTTGACTGGAGACTCAAACGACTGGTTTACTTACGGAGCCGACGCCCTCTTCTCCTCCGAGAACACAATTAAAGGGATACTTTTTTGAAACCCTGTAATTGCCGACAGTTGTTACGCAAAGGTTTGAAATTTGGCTGAAAGGTGACTACAGCCTTCGTCTGTAATGATGCAAAAGCGTGACTTATCGCGTAATCGAAATTCAGCTGATTTCTTTTAGTACTCATGTGAATAACTTCACACTTTTCCTTATTCAGGGTCAATTGCCACTTTTTGCACCAGACAGATATCTTATCTAAATCATTTTGCAAGTTGTTTTGATCATCTGATGACTTTACAAGACGGTAAATGACAGCATCATCTACTGTTACTGTAAACAGTCCAATCATAGTATAATTATCAGAATCGACAGAAAACCCACACCGACAATGATAGTTCAGGTATACTTGCCAAGGTAGCAAGCTGAAGATAAAGAGATAGAGAAAGTATATGAAGATACTGAAAGAGTAATATAGTACGTAAACGGAGATGAAAATAATAGACAAGGTGAACGGAAATGCAGTTGTAGGGGCAGGCTCAAATGGCTCTGAGCACTATGGGACTTAACATCTGAGGTCAACAGTCCCCTAGAACTTAGAACTGCTTAAACCTAACTAACCTAAGGACATCACACACATCCATGCCCGAGGCAGGATTCGAACCTGCGACCGTTGCGGTCGAACGGTCCCAGACTGAAGCGCCTAGAATCGCTCGGCCACACCGGCCGGCTGTAGGGGAAGGAGTAGGTTAGGGGAGAATATGGGGTTGGGAACTGGAATGAGAGAGGAGAAAGACTAATTCAATTCTGTAATAAATATCAGCTAGTAATAGAGCATACTCTGTTAAAGAATCACAAGAGCTGCAGGTATACTTAGAAAATGTCATATGATACGGGAAGAATTAAGTTACTCTGTTCAAGAATCATAAAAGCAGGAGGTATACTAGGAAAAGGCCGGGCGATGCGGGAGAATTCAGTTAGAGTACATCATGGTCAGACAGAGATTCCGAAATCAGGTACTGGATTGTAAGGGGTACCCAGGAACAGATATAGACTCAGATCACAATGTAATATGAAGACATAAGTCAGGAAGAATCTATACGCAAGAAGTGGGATGCAGAAATACTAAGAAATGACCAGAAAAGCTTTAAGTTCTGTAAGCCCGTAGATACAGCAACAGGAAATGCCTCAGAAGGCAGTACAGCCGAAGAGGAATGGACATCACTAAAAACGACAATCACAGAAGTCGGAAACGTAAACATAGGTGCAAAGAAGATAACTAGGAAGAAACCATAGGTAACCGAATTAATACTTCAGTTGATCGATGAAAGAAGGAAGTACAAAAATATTCAGAGAAATTCAGGAATACAGAAATACAAGTCACTGAGGAATGAAATGAATAGGAAATGCAGGGAAATTAGGGTGAAATGGCTGCAGGAAAAATGTAAGGAAATCGAAAAAGAAATGGTTGTCGGAAAGACTGACACAGCATATAGGAAAGTCAAAATAATTAAAAGCAAGTGTGATATCATTAAGAGTTCAACAGGAATTCCACTATTAAACGCAGAGGAGAGAACAGATAGGTGGAAAAATCACATTGAAGGCTTCTGTGAGAGATTTGTCCGATGTGATAGAGGAAGAAAAAGGAGTCAATTTGCAAGGGATAGATAATCCACTATTAGAATCAGAATTTAAGGGTGCTATGGAGGACTTAATATCAAATAACGCTGAAGGAATATGTAACATATAATTTCTAAAATCATTGGTGGAAGAGACAACAAAACGACTATTCACGTTGGTGCATATAGGGTATAAGTCTGGCGACATACCATCCGACTTGCGGAAAAATATCATCCACACATTTCCTAAGACTGCAAGATCTGACAAGTGCGAGAAATATCGCACGATCAGCTTAACTGCTCATATATCCAAGTTCATGACAAAAAAATATGCGGGACGATGGAAAAGAAAATTGAGGATGTCCTATATGACGGTCAGGTTGGCTTTACAAAAGGGAAAGCCACCAGAGAGGCAATTCTGACTTCGCACTTGATAGTGGAAGCAAGACTAAAAACAAATCAAGACACATTCATAGGATCTGTCGTCTTGGAAAAGGAGTTCGACAATGTAACATGATGCACTATGTTGGAAATTCTCAGAGAAATGGGGGTAAGCTGTAGGGAGAGTTGGGTAAGTAGAATATTTATAGGAGCCAGGAGGGAACAATAAGAGTGGACGACCAACAACGAAGTGCTCAGATTAAAAAAGGTGTAAGACAAGCATGTAATCTTTCTCCCCTACTGTTCAATCTATACATCGAAAAAGCAATGATGAAAATAAAAGAAAGGTTCAGGAATGGGATTAAAATTAAAGGTGAAAGCATACCATTGATACGATTTGCTGATGAGATGGCTACCCTGAGTGAAAATGAACAAGAATTACAAGATCAGATGAGTGGAATGAACAATGTAAAGATTACAGAATATAGATTGAGAGTAAATCGAAGAAAGATAAAAGTAATGAGAAGTAGTAGAAATGAGAAAAGCGAGAAACTTAACATCAGGATTGATAGTCACGAAGTAGATGAAGGTAAGGAATTCTGCTACCTACGTAGCAAACTAACCAATGACGGACAGAGCAAGGAAGACATCAAACTCAAAATAACACTGGCAAAAATGGCATTTCTGGCCAAGAGAATTCTACTAGTATCAAACATAGACGTTAACTTTGGGAAGAAATTTCTAAGAATGTTGGTTTGGGAGGCAGCGTTGTATGCTAGTGAAACATGGACTGTGGGGAAACAGGAGCAGAAGAAAATCGAAACATTTGAGATGTGGTGCTGCAGACGAATGTTGAAAATTATGTGGACTTATAAGGTAAGGAACGAGGAGGTTCTGCGCAGGATTGTAGAGGAAAGGAATGTGTGTAAAATACTGACACAAACAAGGGACAGGATGATAGGGCAACGGTTAACACATAAGGGAATGACTTCCATGGTACTAGAGGGAGCTGTAGAGGGCAAAAACTGTAGTGGAAGACAGAGACTCGAATATATCCAGCAAATAATTGGGGTTTTAAGTTGCAAGTGCTACTCTGGGATGAAGAGGTTGGCACAGGAGAGGAATTCGTGGGCGACCGCATCAAACCAATCAGAATACAGATGACACAAAAAAAAGTTTTGGTCCTGACAAGATTTTAGAGTGAAACTGTCACCTCTGTAGTACCTTTCGCCGATGTCGTCCTCAGTCCTCATAGCTTTCGCTACACTCCTCTTCGTCTGTCAGAACCCTGCTCTTTCGATCGATTTGTCACTCAGTGGATGATGTTTTTCCGGTTTACCTGTAAGCGGTACAGTCGTACATCTTCGACACGGCGCTTCTTGAACCACGTAATGCCTCGGCTCCCTTGGTTACGGAAGGGCCCGCCATGCGAGCATGAACTATTTATCCACGTTAGAATTCACTCAGCTACGATATAATGCATCCACAGCTACACAAAACACTTTTGTCACCATGACTGCCACTTGCAACGCATTGAGGACAGATGGGTGCTGTTCATGGTAAAGTAGAACAGCGCAGCCTGGAGGTTTGGCTAGCGTCTGCATTTATGTTCAAGCATTCATTTCTCGCGGTGTCTCCACATTTTTATCCAAATCCTGTCTAAAATTGATTCCTTGGTAAATAGTGTGAACCGTGAGCAGGACAGTTGAAGCCTTGGTACATCTGATAAAATCACTTCAACGTGTTTTAGATGTTGTAGTACGTTGAGACACAGCGAACATCGTTGCTAAAGCGCACCGAGCAAAAGAGCACGACATAGAGAGTTGGAATGAAAATAACGTGCGCCTAAGAGTACAAGCGTGACGACAAACAATTCCGAGTAGATTACTCCATGATGCTGATTACGTCATAGTAACAGTGCGAATATGCCGTAGATGGTATTACGGAAGATTCATCTGTTAGCACCATTTGAAAACTAGCATTTCCAGCTACTGAACTGAAGTAATGATGCGCTTGGGAAACGATCTAGTTCGATAACAAATCGCCATCGACGGGATGGCAGTGTAGCAATAACCACAATTACACTGATGAGCCAAAACATTATGACCACTGCCCATCGGCTAGGTTGAATGCCTCTTTTTGTTGTTGCAGGCAAGCGACGCAGTAAGGAAAAAATGTAAGCGGAAAAGAGACGACTACGAGTAACTAGTTATTACAGCGAAGATACGCCGCAAATGCGGAAATCTACTGACGTAAGCGACTTTGATAAATCGGACACTGTTGTGGCGCTTCGGCTGGAAATGAGAATCTCTGAAACGGCGAAGCTGGTCGCCTGTTGGAATACTACTGTCGTGAGCTCCTATGGAAAGTAGTTGATGTTTGATGAAATAAGGAATAGGCTGTATAGTATTGGACGGCCACGTCTCCTCACAAAACGTTGCGGCCGGAGGATCCCCCTCTGAGTGATGCAGAATGGGCAGCGATCTGTCTGACTACCGAGTGCAATGCTGGTGCAGGCGTAAGGGTTTAGGAGCACACCCTTCAAAGACCGTTGTTGAACGTGCAGCTTCACTTCACACAAACCCTACGTGTTCCTGTGTTAGCTCTTCGATATTGTCGGGTATGATTGCAGTGGACACAGCGTCACTGAGTTTTCATCATGGATCGATAGAAAGGTGTCGCCTGTCGAATGAATAGCAGTATTTGTTACGCCCGGATGACGTTTGGGTTCTTGCACGCCGTCATCCAGGCGAATGGCTGTTAGATACATGTACCGTGCCACAGATGCAGGCCGGTCAGGGCAGAGTTGTGCTGTGGATACTTTAGGTTTTACTTCCATGGGATCTGTGATGGTAATCGAAGGTACCATGACTGCAGTGAAGTACGTGAACATTGTTGAGAACCACCAAGATCGTTTCATGCGATCACATCTTCCAGCGGGATAACTGTCCGTGCTGAAAGGTCAGAATGGTGCTGCATTGGTTTGAGGACCACTGTAGTGAACTCATATTCATGTCTTGGCCAACAAATGTGCTGCGAAGGATAAGGGGCCGGGTTCGAGTCCCGGCTGGGTCGGATTTTCTCCGCTCAGGGACTGGGTGTTGTGTTGTTCTAATCATCATCATTTCATCCCCATCGACGTGCAAGTTGCCGAAGTGGCGTCAAATCGAAAGACTTGCCCCAGACGAGCGGTCTACCCGACGGGAGACCCTCGTCACACGACATTTCATTTCATTTCATTCACTGTACAATCGTACAGGCTATCAGATGAAATTTGTGAAGGTATTGAGGATTTCTCGGTAGACAGGACGCAGCATTTCATAGTGCATGCAGGGCATCAACAAACGTAGCTGTACCTTCTGGTGTGTTGGGATCTATGTTACTCATGGTGTACATCAATGACCTTGCAAACTTTTTACAGATGATGCAGTTGTCTATAATGAAATATAGTCTGAAAAATGTTGCAAAAATATTCAGTCGCATCTTGATAATATTTCAATGTGTTAAAAATATTAGCATCTTACTTTAAATGCCGAGAAAACGAAAGAACTTAGTGTCCAATGACTAGCATATCAATGATTTACAACTGAAAACAATAACCTCACAAAAGTACCTGGGTGTAACACTTTTTATAGATATGAAATGGAAACATGATATATGCTCAGTCGTACGTGAAACAGGTATGAACTTCAGTTCACAATTAGAATACTAGGTAAATGCAGTCAATATACAAAGTAGATTGCTTACAAACCACTTGTGCGACCCATCCTAAAACGTTGTTCAAGTGTGTGGGACCCGTACGAAATAGGCCCAACAGGGGATATTGAAAGTATGCAAAGAAGGGCATCACGAATGGTTTCAGGTTTGTTTGAGAGCGCCGGGGGATGCTGAGAAAACTGAACTGGCGGGATCTTGAAGTTAGACGTCAAATATCCCGCGGGAGCCTAGTTACGATGTTTCAAGAAGTAACTTTAAAGTTATGAGTCGAGAAATCTACTACAATCCCGTACCTACAGCTCCCGTAGGGATCGCGAAGACAAGGACTTGTCACAGAGGCGTTTAAGCAACCATTCTCCTCGCGCCCCAAACGTGAATGGAACTGGAAGAAGTCCTAGTAACTGGTATAATGGAAAGTATCCTTTTCCCTGCACTTAATAGGGTTTGCAAAGTATAGATGTAGATGCAGACCGCGTCAGATGGAAGCGGAATGTTTGTTGAGTGCCAGACACAAGTATAGTGCAGAACATCCTGCGTCACGACCTTCTGAGAAGACGGTAAATGCGTAGACAGCGAAGAATGTAGAAAACTTGCAATAAATGCAACAGTCTGAAAACCTAGGGGAGTCAGAAGCAGAGGCAGCTTTATTAAATTATACCAGGAGACTTTCACTTTGCCTCACTCTAAATGACTGCAGAACAGTGCTTCGTCCGCAGCTCGTGGTCGTGAGGTAGCGTCTCGCTTCCCACACCCGGGTTCCTGAGTTCGATTCCCGGCGGGGTCAGGGATTTTCTCTGCCTCGTGATGACTGGGTGTTGTGTGATGTCCTTAGGTTAGTTAGGTTTAAGTAGTTCTAAGTTCTAGGGGACCATAGATGTTAAGCCCCATAGTGCTCAGAGCCATTTTGAACAGTGCTTCCTTCCTGCAATTTTTTACCTCCATAGCGAAATAGGTAGACTGTGTTAAACATTTATCCAGAGTGGACAACAGTTTTTTTAATTCTGCGTGTTTACATGTTCAAAAAAAAGGTACTAAACATTATGTCTCGTTTCCGACTCAGCCAAATATACAACAAATGCATAAAGTGTTAAAATAATACACTTTTGTGAGTAGTGAGGGGTGAATGGTAACCTATGGACCGGCCGTAAATGTCGTCCTTCAGCGGCATACCAGTTACATGATATCAGGTATGGAGAAGCTGCGCAAAGAAAAGAACTACAACGCCTGTGCCCATGATAAATGTCCATGAAACGCTCCTCATCAAATAATTTTAATAAAAATTAAATTTTTCGTTTGCTACATTTCAATACGAGTTGTTATGTAAACAAAACGATTATACATAGTCAAAACGAAAGATTTTGCATGTGTTGTAGCACCAATGAATCGTAGGTCGCATGGACGAGTGAAGTGTTTCCTTACGATGAGCAAAATGTGCAGGTCATTTCCGTTTTCAGGAAGGGTCGACTATTGCTGCTTCCAGTGATTTGCTGTCAATAGCTTAATCGAACAGTAATGAATCGCTTCGCATATTTGTGCACATTGTTACACCTATTTACGTTCAGAATCAAATGCCATGATGAAATAACTGAATATAGAGAGAAGTGGAAACGAAGATGAGGATATAATGAAAGATGACAGCCTACCCGAGAAAATGGTGCACTACAACCCGAAATGGAGCAGCGACACAGGCCGACTGTGGGAACGATCTACATCAACAACTTTCTGAAGATGGAGCAGACATATGCCTAATATGTCTACTAAGTTGACGACGACGATAGTCGGTTTTGCCAACATAACACGAAATGATAAGTGGTTCGTTCCAGTGATTAATGCCCAAAGGTGTTACTTGTATATATTTTAGTTTGCTGCTGTTTCCAGTGATTTGCTGCCAATCACCTAATCGAACAACAATGGATCGCTTCGCCTATATATGCACGTTGTTACACTTATTAACGTTCAGAATCAAATTCCGTTACCGATGGCCCTCTACAGGTGTTTCTGCATTTCGATACAGTCTTCTGGCGCTACAACATTCCCCTAAACAACAGAATCATCTGCGAACAGCCTCATCAAGCTTCCGATGGTATCCACTACGTCATTTATATCCACAACGAACATTGTAAAAGTTAGAAACGTTAGGTTCTTCTGACATTTTTATTCAAGACAATGAAAGGAAATTTATTTTACAAAATATGTTGAAAGCAGTTTTTCTAAGTAATCGCTGTCCAAATTTAAGTATTTGTTTGCAGTGCTCCACAAGCTGTCTTACGCCTTTTCCAAACTCAAGTGCTGCCAAGTTGCGCAGCTAATCACTAGCTTCCTCTTTCAGTTTGTTGTCAATTCCATAGTGCTTTTCGTCTGAGAAATCCTTCAGTTTGGGAAGAAGAGGGTAATCGCTCTGCGGATGTTCAAAAATTTGCCACTCGAACTGCCGTAGCCAACATTTCGTCAACGCAGGTGAGTTATCACGAAGAAGTATAATAGCACTGTACAACACGCGTTTTCTTTAGAAAAGTGTAGGGTCTGACAGTATGCCACTGCATTTACGCACTCTCTTATGAACAGGGTGCTCGGGAATTTCCGATACAAACTTGTAGGGCTTGTAGAGGGGACTGAGTACATAATATTTTGAAATGGAACCCATGTCCGGAAAAGTATCGTTTCCGTGGTTCATCCGTCTGAAAGCATGTTTGCTAGTTGGGTATTCAACACGGTAGTCATGGCCGGGGGGAGGCTTAAGGCAGATCGGCTGATGTCATTTGAAATCTATTCTACCTGCCTGACTCTGGTTCGTGTGGTATCGATAGTAACGATGCCACATAGTTTCAAAGGTTGGCACTACCACGAGACACCGACGGCAGCGCCCTCTAGCTGGTGCTGTGCAGCTCTACGAGGTCCGCTACAGATTCTGCTCCATTTCATCAGAAAGGACCGTTCGCTTCAGCATCTCACCTTGCAAGTTATGTAATATGTTTGCATATGTTTATCCACTAGTAAAGGTGTTTAAACCGTATTTGCAGTACCGAGAGACTAGTACCTTTTCCTGTTCCTGTTCCTTACCCACGCGCCGCCTCCCAGGAGGGATACAAAAGTTCGAGCCTCATTACGTATCTGTGTCAGAGTAACATGGCTGAGTACACTATTGCGGAATACGCTGACATAATCCTTCAGTATGACGAAGCTCACGGTAATGGAAGAGCTGGTAGTCATTTTTAATCAGTCCACAACGCTCGCTATCCACAGCGTCCAACTCGAATACCCTCTTCGCCACAATTACGCAACGACTTCGAGAAATGGGTATCTTCACCCGACAGCAGGCGTGACTGTGGCGCTCCATGGAGAGGCTGCACATCCGAATGAGAAGAAGCCGTACTGCATCACGTCGAAGAGAACCCGTTAACGAGTACACAAGCAACTGCACGTGCAGTGGATGTTGCTCCCAGCACAGTCTTACATGGTCTGTATGAAATTACTTGTAGAAGTGGTCGCGTTGCCCCCGTGTGCGGATATGTGATCCAGTTCAAAATATTATATACTTAGTCACCTCTACAAGCCCTAGACGTTCGTAACGGGTATTTCCGAACGCCATGTATAGGCATAAAGCCAATGAGCAGGACGCCCTTTCGATCCTTAGACACTGTGGCTACGCAGAGTCTGGCGCCAAGAAATAGACGGCTTTTTTTTGCGATCAGGAATGATGCCATTCCATTGACTGCTGATTTGTTTCTGAACTTGCATGCGAGAACCAGTTATCATCACCAGTGATAATTTAGTTGCGACACCCGTCGTCGTTCCTTGTCGTACCGTGAGAAAAGTCAGTACATCTCCCATTCATTGCTCCTTTTTTTTTGTTCATCTACATTACGGGTATTCATTGGACACATATATATTATACTAGAACTGATATTTGATTACATTTTCACGCAATTTGGGTGCATAGATCCTGAGAAATCATTACCCAGAACAACATCCTCTGGCCGTAATAGCGGGCTTCATATGCCTGGTCATTGAGTCAAACAGAGCTTGGATGGCGTGTACAGGTACAGCTGCCCATGCAGCTTCAACACGATACCACAGTTCATCAAGAGTAGTGACTGGCGTATTGTGACGAGCCAGTTGCTCGGCCACCATTGACCAGACGTTTTCAGTTGGTGAGAGATCTGGAGAATGTGCTGGCCAGGGCATCAGTCGAACATTTTCTGTATCCAGAAAGGCCCGTACAGGACCTGAAACATGCGGCCATGCATTATCCTGCTGAAATGTAGGGTTTCACAGGGGTCGAATGAAGGGTGGAGCCACGAGCCGTAACACATCTGAAATGTAACGTCCATTGTTCAAAGTGCCGTCATCACAAGAGGTGATCGAGACGTATAACCAATGACACCCCATACCATCACGCCAGGTGATACGCCAGTATGACGATGACGAATACACGCTTCCAATGTGCGTTGAATGCGCGGCCATCATAATGCTGTAAACAGAACCTGGATTTATCCGAAAAAATGACGTTTTGCCATTCGTGCACCCAGGTTCGTCGTTGAGTACACCATCGCAGGTGCTCCTGTCTATGATGCAGCATCAAGGGTAACCGCAGCCATGCTCTCCGAGCTGATACACGCTGCTGCAAACGTCGTCGAACTGTTAGTACAGATGGTTGTTGTCTTGCAAACGTCCCCATCTGTTGTCTCAGGGATCGACACGTGGCAGCACGATCTGTTACAGCCATGCGGATAACATGCCTCGATCTCGACCAACGCGAGCAGCAATGTCACGATACGATAAACCACAATCACGACAGGCTACAATCCGACCTTTATCAGAGTCGGAAACGTGATGTACGCATTTCTCCTCCTTACACGAGGAATCACAACAACGTTTCACTAGGCAACGCCGGTCAACTGCTGTTTGTGTATGGGAAATCGGTTGGAAACTTTCCTCATGCCAACACGTTGTAGGTGTCGCCACCGGCGCTAACCTTGTGTGAATGCTCTGGAAAGCTAATCATTTGCATGTCACAGCATCTTCCTGTCGGTTAAATTTCGCGTCGGTAGCACGTCATCTTCATGATGTAGCAATTTTAATGGCCAGTAGTATACAAAAAAATCGAGGAACCCACTTAGTAAACGCTTTTCTGTAGTCCAAATTACTGCTGACAATTCTATACAAATTGATCGTGAAGTTTCAGGGAAGAGTAAGGTCTGTCTCCACCCCCCACAGTGAAACATCCATCCTGTCGAATTTTGATCCCAACACTTGATTTGAATTCGTGAGTCGATATGATTGTTCTTCATGAGGAATACGCGTCTCTACGCTATTAAACATGGTGCACAGTTTCCACCTGAAGCTTCATTTATCTAATTTCCATAAATTTCAATTATCTCTCAGTAAGAAACTTCCTGTCAGATTAAAACTGTGTGTTGGGCCGAGACTCGAGCTCGGGACCTTTGCCTTTCGCAGGAAAGTGCTCTACCATCAGAGCTACCCAAGCACGACCCGCGACCCGTCCTCACAGCATTGCTTCTGCCAGTACTTCGTCTCCTACCTTACAAACTTTACAGAAGCTCTCCTGCGAATCTAGCAAAACACTCCTGAAAGAAAGGATATTGCGGAGCCATGGCTTAGCCACATCCTGGACGATGTTTCCAGAATGGTAGAGCACTTGCGTGCGAAAGGCAAAGGTCTCGAGTTCGAGTCTCGGTCCAGCAAACAGTTTTACTCTGCCAGGAAGTTTCATATCAGCGCACACTCCGCTGCACAGTGAAAATCTCATTCTGGATCTCTCTGTAAGTTTTTATAGAGAGAACTTATTTTGCGTTCAGAAACCGTATTACATTACTACTCCCACACTTGGCGGGAACATTAATTCTTCTCACACACCTTAAAATAGCACAGATAGCTGGACGACCACTTCTGCTCGCTGTTAGCATCATACTGGCGCCAACGATTAGGATGGCATGTGGCACGGCGTCGAGGTGGGGTGATGTTGGATCAAAACGTTCTTTGCTTTTAGAATAACCCTCGTATACGGTAAACAGTAATAGCTCTAATGCAGTCCCTTGGCATATTCCTGGAGTCCCTTTTACACGTGTCTATTTAGTCTCTTTAACGTACTGAGTTCTATGCACACCAAGAGAAGTTCGTGGGAGACATCGGTCCCAGATAGCCGTTCTCTTGATCCCAGCCGTTTTTATCTCATCGTAACAAAAACTGGTAAAAATGATTCGTTCCTCTGACCGATGAACAAAACTTGTATTTACAAGTATTTTACGATTGTTACCACTTTTCGTGATTAATCATCAACAGCGTGATAGAACAGTGCTAGTTCCCTTCGACTATCTATGTGCCTAGGCGCGCAGTCCGGAACCGTGAGACTGCTACGGTCGCAGGTTCGAATCCTGCCTCGGGCATGGATGTGTGTGATGTCCTTAGGTTAGTTAGGTTTAAGTAGTTCTAAGTTCTAGGGGACTAATGACCACAGCAGTTGAGTCCCATAGTGCTCAGAGCCATTTGAACCATTTTATCTATGTGCAGTACGTTACAATTATCTGCCTTCATAGTCAACTGCCAGTACCTGAACGAATCGACGATCTTCTGCAGGTTTTCATGCAGTTCGCTGCTGTCTTCTGAAGTTTCAACCTTCATATACAAGGTGCTTCCGTAAGGTCGTGCAAAAATGTAACAGGACATAAGGAATGCTCCACTGAGCAATTTGAGGCAGGGAACTTGTCGTCGAAGAAGCCATCTTAAGGAGATACGGAAGTAAACTTATCTACCGCTTTGTCTAGTATCACTGTGTTCCAGCTTGTTTGCAACATGTATACAAGTTTACGCATACTGAGGTGCTTATTTACATGCACATTTTTTTATTTCCTGCAAGGAAACAAGGAGGACGAGCCTGATTACCAGTAAGTGCTGATGCAAGTTTTGTTTACATTACTTGCCCATAAAGTGGCTCGGTTGTATCGTATTTACATTGTTCGCTGACAGAACGTGCTCTGAAGGAACGGCAGATTCATTCATTACCCAGAGATATTCAGAGACGTACAGTACGATAGAGCAGTACCGTTGCAGTATACCCTGATCACTGGATTGGATGGGGAGGTCCTATTCCATGGTCTGTGAGGTCATCCGACCTGAATCGCCTTGATTATTTCCTAAGGGGGTACCTAATGTCACTTGTGTACGAGACCCCAGTGGGTACGGAAATGGAATTAGTTGCCAGAATTGTAGCTGCGTGTGATGTGATTCGAAACACACCAGCGATATTTTTCAGGATGCGACAGACGATATCATGCTTACATTGAGGTTGATGGGGTTAGTTTCAGCACATTTTGTAAGATGCAGCCGTCTACAGAAAGCTTGACGTCAAAGGACATGAGGTGAGAGGCACTATAGAGCGAAATCGTGACGGTCCCGCAAGACAAGCCAATTGAAGCAAAGGCGAGTGTCAATGAGATGGTAGTTACGGTGCCCTGTGGTGGTGTTATTTATTACAATATGGCGCGGGCACAACATTCAGGTTACTTTACACGGGGAAGGAACATCGGGAAACCGGAAGAAATTGTTCAAATGGCTCTAAGCATTATGGGACAACTTCTGAGGTCATCAGTCCCCTAGAACTCAGATCTACTTTAACCTAACTAACCTAAGGACGTCACACACATCCATGCCCGACGCAGGATTCGAACTTGCGACCGTAGGGGTCGCGCGGCTCCAGACTGAAGCGCCTAGAACGTCTCTGCCACAACAGCCGGCTAGCGGTATACAGATGGTTCATAATTGGCGAACAGTCTGTACTCGGGGCTGGTTTGCCGGCCGGTGTGGCCGTGCGGTACTAGGCGCTTCAGTCTGGAACCGCGCGACCGCTACGGTCTCAGGAGTATAGTAATTTATCCATGTTTCATCCACAGTGACGAAACGATGCTTAAAGTCCTGCAGATTCTTCCTGAACAGCTGAAAACCATCCTTGCAACACTTCACACGATTCCGTTTTTGGTCAGTCGTGAGCAGTCGCGGAACCCATTTTGCGCATAACTTTCTATTGTCCAAATATTTATGCAAAATATTATGAACCCATTCATTCGAGATGTGCATAGCACTAGCAATCTCGCGCACCTTAACTCTTCTGTCATCCATCACCATATCATGGATTTTATCAATTATTTTTGGAGTCGAAACCTCCACAGGGCGTCCAGAACCTTCAGCATCACTTGTGCCCATATGGCCACTCCGAAAATTTTGAAACCACTTATAAACTGTTCTAATCGAAGGTGCAGAGTCACCGTCATGTTTATCAAACCTTCTCTTTAGTCTCCTGAGGCGTTTTGCCCTTCATGAAGTAATGTTTAATCACCACACGAAATTCCCTTTCGTCCATTTTTTGACAGTCACTCTCCTTCCTTTATTTACACGAATGCCAAACACAAATAAATAGACCAATATGGCTGAAACTTGGTGTGCGTTATTTCCAAAGATGCTACTAACTAAACATGACCTCGATACGCGCCGGTGGTACCATCTTTCCGACTTTATACGGACTTTTCAAACGCCTCTCGTATAGCAGTTTTTCCGAGATATGTTACTTGGCAGTGACACATTTTGTGAAAGATAGTTTCATCCTTACGTCTACAAAATTTTAGAGTGTTACAAGAAAAGGAAAGAAAACTTTTTTTATTCAACAAAAATGTCGCAGGTGCACCGTTTTGTCGCTGGGAATCGGTTAACATTTTAATGCTGCTGACTTGCGGAGACACTGTTAAAACTGCCATGTGATAGATTTTGTTTTACAGATGTTACTGAAATATTGTCCGTTTACAGTAATACACAGCTGTCATCTACGAGCTAATGGTTGTATAACAATACAACCAGATGTTTCACGAATAATGTCTGCAGCTTCAGCCAAATGGGCAACCAGTTCTACTGTAGTGTTTATCGGTGTCTTGTACACCAAACGTTACATCTTCTCCCACAAAAAAAAAAAAAAAAAAAAAAAAAAAAAAAAAAAAAAAAAAAAAAAAAAAAAAAAAAAAAACATCATCAGCGTGTTTAATCCTGTGCTGCATGATTTTCCAGCGTTCCCGATCAGTCATGATTGTCCAAATGTATGCAGACCACGACACCAGTATGGAACACCTACTGCAGTGGACTGTGCGCATTTGCAGCCTGAGGACTGATTGAAAACGCCAAAACGACCATTAACGTCTATCAACTGTAGTGGATGCAGTACACAACAGGGTTGAAACAATATTCATCACTAGGTTGTTTGAACTCCGGATCAGAAAATCACTAGCACCAAAACATTAATCTAGCTCAAGCGGGGAACGGTGCACCTCTGATATTTTTGTCACATAAAAAAGCGCCTCTTTTTATCTCCTCTAGATACTTTGAAATGATTTACGTGTAGTCTCTTTCAGCATAAACAGTGTTGCCCCTAAAACAGGACCCTAAGTTACTCCAGAAGTTAGCTTTACACCTGACTACGCCGTCCCTTTAAAAACAAAGTGCCTGATGTTGTTCCTAACAAGACATACGAGCCAAATACTGGAACTTCTTTAATTTTATTTTTTGACTTGAGCATACCCGCCTGAAACGTTGAGTATTGCCTTCTCGCAATGCAACTTTACAGTTGCTTCAAATTTCATTCTGATGAAGACATAGTTAGAGGTGTCGAAACCTTGGTCAACGTACCAAACAGTTATTTGCAACTGATTGGCTCTATGGTTCCTATGTTGACAACGTGTCGAGTTCTTCTCACGCCAAGGTATGCAGGACTAAGATTAATAACACCGGCAAACTGCAGGGAAGGATTGCTGACTGGAAATGGAAAAAAAGGGTCCTATGAACATGTGTCCGGAGAGGGACGGTGTGCGTGCAAAGACAAAAAATCGTCCCGGAACACAGTGCAGAAGTGCATCGATTCCACGTCACTGCGAATGTTCAAAATGGCTATCCAGGAAGTATACACATAATCGTACTTCGGCTTACACCATGTTGATGGGCCGTTTGTCTGAAGCTGATACTAGGGTTCGTCTCAATATCCCGTAGCACCCCGCCGGCCTGAGTGGCCGTGCGGTTCTAGGCGCTACAGTCTCGAACCGAGGGACCGATACGGTCGCAGGTTCGAATCGTGCATCGGGCATGGATGTGTGTGATTTCCTTAGGTTAGTTAGGTTTAATTAGTTCTAAGTTTTAGGGGACTGATGACCTCTGAAGTTAAGTCACATAGTGCTCAGAGCCATTTGAACCCGTAGAACCCGGTTTTCCAGATGTACGCACAGTCCGTCGCCTCCCTGGTCTGTCTGAGAGGAACCTGATCATAGAAACGCCGTGCACATTGGTCTGTCTGAGAGGAACTTGATCAGAGAAACGCCGAAAAACGGGCATGAAGTGTTGTGTGATGTGTTCGGTGTCTGTGAGAGTACTTGTTTTGGTATAGCCGAGCTGCTTCAAATGGTTCAAATGGCTCTGAGCACAATGGGACTTAGCCGCGAGAAATTAGCCGAGGAGTCTAAGGCGCTGAAGTCATGGACTGTGTGGCTAGTCCCGGCGGAGGTTCGAGTCTCCCTCGGGCATGGGTGTGTGTTTGTCCTTGGGATAATTTAGGTTAAGTAGCTTGTAAGCTTAGGGACTGATGACCTTAGCAGTTAAGTCCCATAAAATTTCACAGGACACTATGGGACTTAGCGTCTGAGGTCATCAGTCCCCTAGACTTAGAACTCAGTTATCATCATTTGCCGGAAGTTTTGATTTACTGCTTTAACATGACTAAATCAGTGGCTGTGGCTCATAAAAGGTTAGGTAAGACTTATGGGGAGGCATTTAGTGAAAGAACGTGCACAGAAATGTTTAAACGCTTCAAAAGTGGCGGTGAAATCGAAGATCGACCTGGCTCTGGAAGAGATAAGGTTTTCGAAACTACTGAAATTGACGGAAACGATCACAGGACATCGCTGTCGAAAGAAATCCATGCGTGTGAGTCAGGCACTGAATGGCAGACGGTCACAGTACAGCGATAGACATGAAAAGATGATTTTGCAGTATGACAACACTGGACCCCATGTCGCAAACCCATTCAAGGGTTTGGAAACGTACAAATGGGAAGTCCAGCCCCACCTGCCGTGTTATACAGACATTCCTCCTCTGACTCCCACCTTTTTGGGTCAAATGGCTCTGAGCACTATGGGAACATCTGAGGTCAACAATCCCCTAGACTTAGAACTACTTAAACCTAAGGACATCACACAGATCCATGCCCACGGCAGGATTCGAACCTGCGACCGTACCAGCAGCGCGGTTCCGGACTGAAGCGCCTAGAACCGCTCGGCTACTGCGGCCGGCTAGCCGTGCTGCTTCTCAACCGTTTCCACCTGCTTGGCCGTACGCAAACATCATCTCGGATTGCTCCGAACAGCCGGGGACTGATGACCTCAGATGTCAAGTCCCATAGCGCTCAACCCATTTGTTCCCTACATGAACACAGTACCAATCAGCTGCTTACAGTACGATGCGTCAATCAGAACAGCTTACAACACACAAGGAACGCACTGCACGTGGTCGGAGCAACTTTCATCCGTCAGCGCCATCTAGTGAGGCAATGGTGCATTTCTGGACACGTCTTCAAAGGACCTCTTTCCGTTCATTTCCAATCAGGAATCCGTCCCTGCAGTTTCTCGGTTTTATCAATGTTCACCAACTTTTCGAAATGTTTTCGTGGGCGGTGACAGGCGTCATTGAGAAATTTAGCAGCGCCCGGTGGCGAATCCATCAATGGTGAGGGTGCTGGGCGGTGTTATGAATGGAAGCGGGGCGAGGCGGGGCGAGGCCCGGGGCGACCTCGGCATCGCTGGGGCGGCCTCGGCGGCCCAGCCCAGCGGCTCGGCAGCCCGGCACGTGGCGGCCCGGCACGTGGAGGACCGCCAGGTCAATGGAAGGCGGCGCGCTGAATGAGTCCGGCCGGGGTGCGTCGCTCTGACCCAGATACGCACCCACCCCCGCCTCGCACGCACCCGCTGACGTCACCGCGGCCCGGGAGGGTGGTCACCATTGACGTCAGAGCGACGCCCCACGTGTGCGGCTGCGGGCCCGTGTGCGTGCGTGTGCGTGTGCGTGTGTGTTGGCAACAAATCGAGGTCACCTCCGCGGTCGGGGGGTGCGCGACCCTCGGGAAGGGGATCGGGCACGCGCTCATTTCGCCACTCGGGCATGAAGGTTCATTCATGGAAGTCTTATGCGGCGTATCAATGAATTCTCAGGGAGCGACTGGAAGGTGTGGGTTTCCCAGTCTTCTGATCAAACTGCAAGCTTGTGGTCTCAGTTCTGCGGCTGGATTCCTGACTTACTGACAAAAAGGTTACAGTTCGTACTATGTCGACAACTTCGCTTCCGCCCTTTTTGCCCCAAATCCGAGCCTTTAGTGTGGAAAACTCACAAAAAATTACAAGAATTGGCTATCGCTGGTCTGGGCGTCTTTTGTGGAGGTCCATGAATGTGCTTGTTCATTTTGTTTTAGCAGAAGAGCCAACACCGTGTTACGAGTGGAGGCCGAAATGCACCCGTTTTAGCTCACTCAGGCTGGCGTGAGGAGAGAAGAACTATACTGACGTGAGGTCTGGAACATGACATGGAATGAGAATTCAGAAAGCGGACGTAATTAGTTTGATACGTAACTTTAAACCATTAATCATGAACGTCGCTCTTGACGGTACATGAGTCACAATATTATCTGTTTAGGATACATAGTAACTGAATATGGCGCCTTGCTAGGTCGTAGCAAATGACGTAGCTGAAGGCTATGCTAAACTGTCGTCTCTGCAAATGAGAGCGTATGTAGACAGTGAACCATCGCTAGCAAAGTCGGCTGTACAACTGGGGCGAGTGCTAGGGAGTCTCTCTAGACCTGCCGTGTAGCGGCGCTCGGTCTGCAATCACTGATAGTGGCGACACGGTGGTCCGACGTATACTAACGGACCGCGGCCGATTTAAAGGCTACCACCTAGCAAGTGTGGTGTCTGGCGCTGACACCACAGTCCATATTACCGGAATTGCTGATCAGCAGCCAGGCCGTATGCCACTGGTCTAAAAAGGTGGCGGCTGCTGTGGCCGAGCGATTCTAGGCGCTTCAGTCCGGAACCGCTCTCCTGCTACTGTCGCATGTTCAAATTCTGCCGAGGGCACGGATCTGTGTGATGTGGTTAGGTTAGTCAGGTTTAAGTAGTTCTAAGTCTAGGGGACTGATGACCTCAGATGTTAAATCCCATAGTGCTCGGAGCCATTTTAACCAAAAAGGTGGGAGTCAGAGGAGGAATGTCTGTATAACACGCCAGGTGGGGCTGGACTTCCCATTTGAACGTTTCCAAACCCTTGAATGGGTTTGCGACATGGGGTCCAGTATTGTCATACTGCAAAATCATCTCTTCATGTCTATCGCTATATTGTGACCATTTGCCTTTCAGTGCCTGGCTCAGACGCATCAATTTCTTTCGACACCGATCTCCTGTGATCGTTTCCGTTAATTTCAGTAGTTTCTTCGAGAGCCAAGTCGATCTTCGATGTCATCACCGTTTTTGAAATGTTTAAACCTTTCTGTGCACGTTCTTTCACTAAGTGCCTCCCCATAAGTATTGCCCCACATTTTATGAGCCTCAGCTACTGAATTCGTCATGTTAAAGCAGAAAATTGAAACTTCCGGAAAATGATGAGAACTGGGCTCGTAAGTTGACATATTCAACAGAGAATAACATTGTAATGTAATCACAAATCGACTAATATTTTGTTTGTGTTATGTTTACAAATGCCTCAGATTATTGTATGACGCTTACGACCTACCACCTACACCACTTGCCGCTAGTGCCATCTATTGCAAAACTGCAGGAGCAAAGTTGTATACTTGATAGGTTATCTAGTGAAACCGAAGTGGTATCTGAGGTTCCCTAAGGAATTGTTGTAGGCCCTCTTGTGTTATTAATCTATAAAAACGATGTAGGACACAATCTGAGCAGCGCTCTTAGATTCTTTGCAGTCGATGGAAAGTCATCAGAAGATGAAAAGTGATTGTAAAATAATTTATACAAGGTATATGCTTGGTGCGAAAGTTGGCAGTTGAGCCTAACCAATAAAAAATATGAGTAATAAAAACATTTCGTTAAATTTCGGTTGTGCAATAACAACTACAAGTGTACAGGTTGCAGATTCAACTAAAGACCCGAAGATTACGCTTATAAACAACGTAAATTGGAACGATCACAAATAAAATGTTGTTGTGAAAGCGAACCAAAGGCTGGGGAACTGAGAATCCAGCATAATTGCGGGCTGAATGAGATATGAAACAGCCCAGATCCTGTATGCCTGATGACAACCAAACGGTCTGTATGGGCAGGTCATGGCCCTCGAAATCTATTGATCTTTCTCCCTGCAGAAGGAGGCCACTAAGCAGTTCAAAGGAAAGACTGGGAGATGGAATCCATGGGAACTTGCTGCTGATAGGCGCAGCAGGTGATTGGGGGGTGAAAAGCAGGAAATAGAATCCAGTGAGAACGGAGCCTGGTAGCTTCGTGCGGTCCTCTTCACAGTCTGTACGACCGTTGCTCACAACAACACCAGATGCGTTTGAGGCACCTGGATGCCTATATGTAGTGCGGTATCACTGAGTGGCGGGACGAAAGGGAACCTTGCTTCGATGCTACGCGTGGTGCGAATGTCGGACGGGCAGAATCAGCGATTACGTACGCACCTATTATAACAGACTATCTGAAGACTGGAGATAACAGCCGAAATCGGTGACCGCCTTATTAATTGGCGAGCGAGGCGAAATACACAGTCAGTGATAGCTTTCAAACAATTCATGGATATTTCCATAGACGTGATGGCTTCTCTTATAGTAAGTGAGAATGTGTTTGAAAGAAGAGCGTGAATCGATTTGTGCCGTTTGGGCATTGAGTTACATTCATGGCATTCTCTGAGGCCTACTGGATGATGTATATCCCAAGGGAAACAGAGTACTTCTTGTGGACTTGGAGCAGGTGAAAGTATTACAGTATAAACTGAAGAATTACTAGAACTAATAAGCAGGGTAAGATGGCTAAAGGTAGCTCTCACCGGAAGAAGTGTCAGATCAGTAGCAGTGTCCAGTATTAGTCATAGTAGGAAAGGAAGGAGATATAGAAAGGAATAATTGTATAAGGTGACTAAGATTAGAATTTGAAAAATCGACTGCAGAGGATGTTGCGTGCTGTAATGACGCCAAAGTAAAGATGATATAAAACGTAGATTGACAGTGGAAAGGATAACAAGAAATTTGTCTGTATTGAACATAAATTTAAGTGCTAGGAAGTCTCTTCTGAAAGCATTTGCCTGAAGGTTAGCCTCATTTGAAAGAAGAAGATGGACAGAAAGTAGTGAAAGCAAGAGCAGAATACAAGCTTTTGAAATCCAGTGTTACTGAAGAATTCTGAAAACTGGATGGGTAGATATTATAATTAATGAAGAGGTACAGCATTGAACTGAGGAGCAAAGTATGGTACAAGTTCCACTTCGGTTCCATATAAGGGTACACTTTCAGACAAAAACTTTCAGAAAATGCTTCCTAGTGCTTAAATTTCCGTTCAAAGCAAACAAATTTGTGTTATTCCTTGCTGCTGCTGATCTAAGATTTTTCTGCAGCTCCAATGGTGAACATGCTTCAGCGTCCTTGTTAAAGCGTGCGAAAGCGGGACGACTTTGCAGAAGACAGTTTATACCTAGGTACCGTTACGTGGCTGACTTCTTTTCCACTGCTCGGATCTGAAAAATGTATAATCAGGTGATGTGATGTCAGAAACGTAAGTCGAGCAAGACGGTTAAGAAAATATACAAGGGAAATCTGAATACCGTTACAATATGGTCGATCACACTTACATTTTCTGTGATTTCCCTAAATCTCTCAATGCGATGGCCGCGTGATTCTCGCCATTGTGCATTTGATTTGTTGTTCGATCTGTGATGATCTCCGAGCCGACGAGAAGGTAATCTCGAATCTTTCTTCCTTCTTTAAAAAATGGTTATTCTTGGACTGATTATCAGAAAATTAGCGAAAGGTTGTTAATCGAGAACAGCTTTTCCTCGTAAGTTCAGGAAACGATGTTATTAAGAATAGCCCTCCTACAGCAAATTAAAGGATCCTACTCTGTTGTGTGCATTGCAAACGGACGATGACGCTGTGGGTTCTGTTTAGAAAAGAAAACTTACGTGCATGAAGAGAGCATGTTCAAAATAGATTAGGCGACTATTCTGGTGATCTTCATCATCTAATCCACTGAAAAGTGTAAATACATAACAAATCTAGATCGCTTGGTTATAAATAGTGCTTCTAGCCAGTTCAATATTTCCACGAATGATGTTCTTAAAGAACTCTTCCTGTAACGTATTCAACTGAGACGTGGGTTCTGATTGCAGATTTGTCGCACGTGAAGACCTCCGCCCTTTCTCTTAATCTTAAAGCTATCCTTGCCTTTGACGGTGTGTTTCTGGGACACAGTGATTTCGCATGTATATTTACAATTGTAAAATTGGAGGTTGAAAATAATGGGCTATAAACTTCTATAAGGAGTTATTTCGGCCCGTGTCAAAGCTGCTTTAGCATGTCGATTACGACAGTAATTTTCAGCCCAAATTACTGTTTGAGCAAGACCCTGTCAGCAAGGCTTTTTAGAGATGGGAAAGAAACTAACACAAACCTAGAACACACTCCGTTGAGATGGTACACTCCTGAAGCCAAGGTCTGCGCTTTCCACCTCACTAACAGAGAAGCATGGCGTGGCGGACGACTCCAGCAGAGCTCACTGCCGAAATGTCGACTAGTGACTCTTGATTGCTCCTTGACGTTCAAATAGCATTGCATCAGCAATGAAGCCAGCGTCTATGCCAAGGGCAATGGCGATCAGGAGATGGCGTGTGATAAGTTATGACACTGTGTGCGTCTGATACACAGTATGCTGTTCCTGTGTGGATCGTATCTGCACCTGCGAAGGTGTCCATAAATCGGCGTGCGTTGCAACGGGATGCCGCAAGCAACAGCAACGAGGAGAAACAACTCGCTCATCGGCATTGTATCCACTCACGTGCAATGGAACGTTACGTCAGATGTGGAGAGGATGATTGTGGGAACAAACTCCCGCCGTCCAATGCACGCTGGGAGGCACTTGTGATCCAGGGGAAGCTTCATGCCGAGTAGGCAGGTCCTCGAGGGTTCTGAGGTGCCCACCAGAGGCACCGGATGGAAGCAGGGGGGCGGAAGTGAAGGACACAGACATCCTGCCAAGAGAAGAGCCAGCCTCTGACGGGGCGTGAGGCTGTGCGTGGGAGCAACAAGCAAAAGTGTTGCCTCCTCTCTTCCCAGACGGAGCACATGTTCTACGCGAGTGTTGTATGGTATAAGATCTGGACCACCTATCAGTGTCACCCCCTGGATCTGTCTTGCTGCACTACAGATTTAGTTTACACTATCAGTCCTTAGAACCACGCACATGTACTAAGCCCCACTACCACTAGATTCTGTTTCCTATTTTTTGCAGCCAGTCACTCTCTAAACTGATCTGCTACTATTCTTCATGGGTTGCTTCTCTCCACTGCCTTGGTCTGCCTAGTTGTCTTTTTCCGTTTGAGTGAAATCTGTGGATTCAACGGACGTTGTCGTTTTTTCATCCAGGGTACATGTCCTGCCCGTACATTTCCGCCCATCATGCCTACAATATCTGGGCTGTTGTAGATTTCATCTAGCTCACAATTATGTCAGATCATTCATTTCACAGTCTTCTCATCTCGTACTGGGCCATAGATCATATAGGTACCACGCATCAAGGTACTTTTAAAGTCAACAACAAGGCTATTGCAGCCGCAGTCTTCTGGGCTGAACTTGATTGAACGAATACGGAAAGTAAAAGAAAGAAAGTTGTGTCGTGTTTATTGCTGTAGTGCTGCGTTAAGTATCAATATACAGTTGATATCAGTGCGAAGTTAACAATTATTTAGCCACCGAACGTAACAGCTGTTTTTTGTTTCACGCATTGTATAAAACAATACTTGGGCTTAAGGTACGGTTCTGGTGTTTTGTTTGGCTTGAACTGGCGAAATTATAGAAGTGAACAGACTGTCCAGAAACAGATTTCGAACAGTTCAAGAGTAGTGCCACAAGATCAGTCTAACTTCAGTACTTATTGTTCCGTCGCCGTCCGGAGTGGCCGAGCGGTTTTAGGCGCTACAGTCCGGAATCGTGCTACCGCTACGGTCGCAGATTCGAATCCTGCCTCGGGCATGGATGTGTTTGATGTCCTTAGGTTAGTTAGGTTTAAGTAGTTCCAAGTTCTAGGGAACTGATGACCTCAGCAGTTAAGTCCCATAGTGCTCAGAGCCATTTGAAACATTTTAGTGTTCCGTCCGCCTGATGTGAACATCCCCTTTGTATCGATGTACAACACGGAACAAGTGTTTCTTAAGGTAATGACCGCTGCAGAACACGTGCTGCTCATCAAGGACAGCCGATAAGAAGGCCATTAAGCTGACACGTGTGCGGACGTACCGGCGAGCATTTCTCGTAGCCGGAGTGTACACCGAGGGGGAATCGCAGTGCTGTCGGAGGCTCAGGGACGCGATGGCACAGGATGCCGCAGTATCCAGCGGCGGCCGGAGGTGCTGTTGACCTGAATGGTGGGGCGTGACGTCAGCGGGTGCGCGGCACGTGTCGGAGCCGGCCGTGACGTCAGTAGGTGACGTCACAGTGACGCAGCCGACGGGGGCCGGCGCACGCAGCAGGCGCGTGGCTATTTTTAGCCTGTGACCCAGTTTCTGTGGGCTCCTCCGGGTCAGCGGGTCAGCCGGCGGTGGCGCAGCCGCTGCCCGGCCGGCCCGGAGACTTCAATGAGCGAGCTGAATGACAACCCGGCCGCTCAATGGCGCACGTGCGGAAACCGCTCGCGACCCGGGCCGCTCAGTGACGTCAGCGCACAGTGGACTTACAGCATCGGAATTACGTGTCTTAAGGGGGGAACCACATTAGGAGGCTGTTTGAGCCTGATTTTTTGGGATTTTTTTGGAGGGGGGGGAACAAGTAATTAAAATTTAATCAAATTTTGGCATTATTTCATTCATATTCCAAACAGTTTTTGCGAATTTTTTGAATAATTTCAGCCAAAAATAATAAAGTTACGCTGTGATGTCCGCTGAAGGTTGTGAGTATAGTGAGTGCAGTGTAGACATTCCGATTTTCATCTAGAATCAAAAAGGTTTTGTTTTTACATTAATAACTTATTTTCTAAGAATATGAACCTCAATTCAGGTGAAAATAATGAAAATTAAAAATTTTGCAGGCGTTTGAACAATTTATTTCGATTTTCACGATTTTTTCTCTAATAATGCAAAGAAAAATACCCTTAAAATCATGATATCATCTCACAAGTTGGTACATATAACTCGTAATTTTAAAACGAATAATAGTATCAGTTTTCATAATAATCGGTTGTACACTTTTTGAGTTAGACTGCACGCAAATGTGAAAAAAAGCCATTTCGAGATAAACGCGCTTGAAAAATAAATTCTCGAAAACTAGAAATTCAAGGAAGTTACCAACAATGGAAAATGCTTACCGATTACTCTGCGATTCCAGCACCGTGTAGTAACCCTTCTTCTTTCTCATAGGCTTCGTTTTGCGCTTGCAGCAGTGCTTTCCGAGCTTTCTGACCTTCCTTCGATTCCAGTGAACTACGTCGATTTTGCCTGCTCACGCGCTGGTTATCCATTTGTTCGGCATAATTGAAACTTTGCTTGCATACTGCAATTCCTGCTTCATTCATGACCATCAGAAGGGATGAATTTCCTTCACTGAATAAGCCTGCTGCTAAATACGATGCCAGTTCAACGACTTTTAGTACGGAGTGGAAATGTTTAGGAGTTAGTCGCCAAACTTTCATTCGCATTTTGTGTGTGTTCACCTAAACATATCGCCAGTAATTTATCCCTTGATAAATCTTCATATATTGGAGGAATTTCCTTCTGTAAGTTGGGGTGCAATGGAGTAGGGTGCGGTTCATGTTCCATTCCAAGGGCTGTTCGTTTCTGCCACTCGCACCAGCTGTGTTCTCCCTCCGGGCAATACTCTTGTCGAGGATTTTCATTCGTGGAAATCATATGACAGTATGTTTCCGTAATTGCTTTTTTCATGTCTTGCACACTATCTACAGGGTGTTACAAAAAGGTACGGCCAAACTCTCAGGAAAAATTCCTCACACATAAAGAAAGAAAATATGTTATGTGGACATGTGTCCGGAAACTCTTACTCTCCATGTTAGAGCTCATTTTTATTACTTCTCTTCAAATCAAATTAATCATGGAATGGAAACACACAGCAACAGAACGTACCAGCGTGACTTCAAACACTTTGTTGCAGGAAATGTTCAAAATGTTCTCCGTTAGCGATGATACATGTATCCACCCTCGGTCGCATGGAAACCCTGATGCGCTGATGCAGCCCTGGAGAATGGCGTATTGTATCACAGCCGTCCACAATACGAGCACGAAGAGTCTCTATATTTGGTACCGGGGTTGCGTAGACAAGAGATTTCAAATGCCCCCATAAATGAAAGTCAAGAGGGTTGAGGTCACGAGAGCGTGGAGGCCATGGAATTGGTCCGCCTCTACCAATCCATCGGTCACCGAATCTGTTGTTGAGAAGCGTACGAACACTTCGACTGAAATGTGCAGGAGTTCCATCGTGCATGAACAACATGTTGTGTCGTACTTGTAAAGGCACATGTTCTAGCAGCACAGGTACAGTATCCCGTATGAAATCATGATGACGTGCACCATTGAGTACAGTACAGTACATACTGACGAAACTAAAATGAGCTCTAACATGGAAAGTAAGCGTTTCCGGACACATGTCCACATAACATCTTTTCTTTATTTGTGTATGAGGAATGTTTCCTGAAAGTTTGGCCGTACCTTTTTGTAACACCCTGTATATGTCTATCTAACCGAATTCGAATTTCGCTTTGAAATTTTGACAGCATATTCTTGGATAGTTAAGCTAACGATTTATGCAATAAAAATATTCGGATTTTTTGAACCTCCTAATGTGGTTTCCCCCTTAAGCATATACCAGCTGAACTTGGCGTGAGAAAGGCTACCTGTGCTATTTTATTTTACCGTAACTTTATATATTCCAAAATAACGTTTTTTTAAAAATCAAGAGATGTGTTAACTCGCCGATAAAATTTACACTTACATCGTTTGGTTCGCAGATGACAGCTATCAGCGCAGGACACCATACAGTTGGTCCTGAACAAAATATTTGCCATGGAAGTTGTTGAAAATTGATAACCATGGTCTAACTTCTTATGTAAGCAACTGGAAAGGAAAATACAAATTTAAATGTGATGCGATGCATAAACATTCTTGTTCTTCCTCTCTTTGACTGAGCCTATTTATGACATCGGGCTCTTTTTGTCCCTATGCGCGGGCCTTTCGCTTCTTATTATCACCGAAAGCTTTCGATTTATGGCTGTGAGCAAGCTTCCTCTCTTTTGTCCACTTCGGCCCCTCTGGTTCCTGCGATCTTTTTGCTGGTAAGGGACACTGGGAATATCCTTTCCAGATTGATCTGTCGGAATTTGGATCAGTATTGTATGGTCTCCAAAGGAATTTCAGGTCACTGCACGTCTGATTTCACAGTGGTTATGTATTTTTTCTTGGAGGCTTTCCCGCTACCTGTTGTAGTGAAGATATTGTTCGTGAGTCTGCAAGGGTTCATGTGTCTATAGACGGCTAGTCACATTATCCTCATAGATGCGATTGTCTCTTCTACAAGACAGTACAGCTCACCGTTGGCGTAGAATACGGAGGATCTTAAAGCTGAGTTTAAGGCTCTTGGAAAGATGTAAATGCTTTGCTGGAGTGATAGACCCTACCAGTTTGGCAAATGTGGTATCTATTGCCAAGTTCTCATTCTCAGTTCTCTGTACACTGACCTTGAAACCGTTCTTCGCTGCCATGCTGTAGAGGCTCATTAATTGATGAGTAGCCGTCTCTAAACAGCTGGCTAACAAGTTAATCTGCAAAGGCTAGGCAGGTGTACACTGAGGTTATTGAGCCGTGGTAAAAATTGCTATTTTGAAGAGCGCGCCGCAGCGCGTAGTGTGAAGCAGTCGCCCTCCGTTTCTGGTGGTGGCGCCGATGTGGCTATCGCAGCTTTGGTGTCTCCCTCTGGTGGGAAAGGGGAAAGGCTGCCTGTTCACGTGCATTTAAGGGACGCTATGAGCTCGCCAGTCGGCCAGTCTGGGTCAGTCTCCCGTCCCCAACTTGCTAGTCTGTCTCTCGTCCGCAATTGTTAGGCAGTTAGTGTCTGTCTGTCGTTCGGAGTGCTAGTATGTCTGTCGCTCGGATCAACCTTTAAAGCCGGCAAAATGAGAATCTTTCCACTCCGCCAGTAAGAGAACTCAGCGAGTGGTCGTCCGGTCGGGGCTTAGTTCCTGCATCTGAGTCTGCGCGTCAGGCCGCCAGTCTGCTCGAGTTTGCTCAGGCAATGGTCATTGACGGTTAAATCGATCGGTTGGTCGGTCGCGCACTGACACAATATGACTTGTCCGTCTTGAGCGTCGGCGCATGTGAGGTCGCCACGTGAGTCCACTGGGCCGCGGCGTATAGCGAGGGGTAGTGGCTTCGCGGTCGACAGGAGAGCAACAGGAGTCAATCCACGACATCAGTCTGGCCGGTGCGAGCTGCGACGCTGTGAGACGGGAGAACGGAGCGCCTTCCTGCGGCTGGCAGCGGACGGTTCGGGAGAGCGATTTGGGTGTGCTGCGCCAGGCCTTCTCGAGAAATCACAGTTTATTAGAAGTTAAGTGATTGGTGATATGTTGTTTGATTTACTCTTGTTAAATTCTACTTGTTTTCTTGGTGAGGTCACCAGCCATTTTGCTTTGGAGTCTGCCCACCATTCTTCTCCGTTTGCCTAACCGCGAGAAGGAGGTTGTTTATAAATTGGGTGATCCGTTATTCCCTTGTGGATTAGGGGCGGGTTAGATCAACCTGCGGTTCGGGTTGTTCGGTAACCTCCCTATCAATCTACCGTACGTTAGTAGCTGCCTCTGTCATGTTTTTCGGATTTGGTATGCTAACGAATTTATTGCCTGGAGTGTGACGGCCTAATACCTGAAATATGTTTTGATCTTTGGAAACTTTGGTATTATTGCCTATGACCTTGAGAGGAGGTGTCTGTGTACTGTAGAGCATCTTAACTATTGTTTGGCCAACTTTGTTGAATTTCATATGAGATTGGCTGGTCCCGGCGGAGGTTCGAGTCCTCCCTGGGGCATGGGTGTGTGTATTTGTCCTTAGGATAATTTAGGTTAGGTAGTGTGTAGGCTTAGGGACTGATGACCTTAGCAGTTAAGTCCCACAAGACTACACACACATTTGAACATTTTTTTATATAAGAGTGCATTTCATGGGCTTTTATTTAAATGGTCATTTTAGTATATAAAGTTGCCTCCCTTTCACCGTAAGACCTTTCTTAGAAGTTAAAATCAAGTTGCACATTCGGTGGCAAGGTTAATATATTTAATTGTTAGTATTTTGTACCATTTCCATCCCTCTTACGGGGGTGCATAGTTTGTGTGCTTGTGTAAATTGTTAAAACTCTTAGTTTAAAGTTATCTGGTGTGTTGCAGTTTTGCACCAGTATAGTCTTTCAAAGGCTGTTGTGAGTGGTCGTAACTACAGTCGTGTCAAAAGGGAGCGGCAAGGTTCTCTGCCCGAAAGCTCATACAGCCAAAACTTGTTTATTTCTGCCTCTGAATAGATTGTAACTTAGATATTTATAGGGTGCTTTCTGATTATAATTTTAAATCTGTTTCTTTTAAAAAATGGTTTTACGCCTATTAAAGTGAATAAAATTCCCATTTGTTAAAAGGAATTTGGTTATGATATCATCAGTTGCTCCCTGGCAACTACTTCCATGCTTACATAGTGTGATGAAATATGTTAATGTTCTTGATGAAGCGATAGTAAATAAAATAAATTCTTAAGAATATTCTCATTTATCTTTCTTGTGTCCAATCTTCGTTCCAGTTCCCAATGCTAGTGCTCAAGTCCATTCCCTGATAATCTTCTCCAGAGGTCAACGCTGGAAACCTCTGAGTGCTCACCTCTAAATTTGACTTCAGAGGAGGTGTTCCTCAGAGCGAGCGGGACTAGTCTGGTGGACTCTTTAGCTGGGTCCAATTCTCGCGGTCCGGAGATAAGGGTCTGCCTGTCTATAAATCATACAGGACTACAATTCTTGAACGATATGAAATAAAATCGTCATAGCTTCTGAACGGCTTGCTGTAGGACGTTAAAACTGCGCCCTTGGCAGCGGGGCGTGATGAGAAATAGTATTCCCATGCGCACACGCCTTGGTGTAGTCGGCCCACTTTCATTTGAATGGGTTCGTCAATATGCAAAACTGGCTCATTTGGGGGGGGGGGGGGGGGCGGGGCAGGAAATTGCATTTCGCGATCGACAAGTATTTTCGTCCTCAACCGGTGACTGTGTGGTGGGTAATGTCCGGTCACGGAATAATCGGCGACTACCGAACGGTACGTGAAGGTTTTGGAAGATGGTTTCATCCCCATCGTCCAAAGTGACCCTGATTTCCATAATATGTGGCTCATGCAAGACGGAGCTAGAGGAGGTCGACCCCATCGAAGCGGGAGAGTGTTTGATGACCTGGAGGAGCACTTTGGGGACCGCACTCTGTCTCTTCGTTACCCAGAGACCACTAGCATTGGCCTCGATTGGCCGCAATATTCTCCGGATTTGAACACTTGCGACTCGTTTTTGTGGAACTTTATTAAAGACAAGGTGTAGAGCAATAACCCCAAAACTATTGCTGAGCTGAAAGCACACATTTAGGAATGAGATTTTCACTCTGCAGCGGTTTGTGCGCTGATATGAAACTTCCTGGCAGATTGTGTGCCGGACCGAGACTCAAACTCGTGACCTTTGCCTTTCGCGGGCAAGTGCTCTACCAACTGAGCTACCCAAGCACGACTCACGCCCCGTCCTCACAGGTCTACTTCTGCCAGTACCTCGTCTCCTACCTTCCAAACGAAGGTAGGAGACGAGGTACTGGCAGAAGTAGACCTGTGAGGACGGGGCGTGAGTCGTGCTTGGGTAGCTCAGATGGTAGAGCACTTGCCCGCGAAAGGCAAAGGTCCTGAGTTCGAGTCTCGGCCCGGCACACAGTTTTTATCTGCCAGGAAGTTTCACACATTTAGGAAGTCACCGAAAGCATCGATGTTCCCGCACTTCGCTATTTGCGCCACGTCATCGCCAATGATGGCAGACATATCGATCATGGCATAAACTAAATCCGAATATCTGTAGTGACATTTAAATGGTGAATAAAGTGTGTGCACGCCGTAGTTTGTAAGTAATTTACCTTTTTCTCGTATAGTTCAATAATTGTCCCCCTGTAAGTAGGTTAACGCATTACGTAGCTCTGCGCGTGTGAGGAATGCCGCTGCTTGCTGCTGCTGTGGCGGATACCTGAGCGGGTGCTTTGTCCGGGCCGCCAAGTGAACAAACGTTACACACTCGCAATCCGTCGCTGGCCTCAGGTGTTGGGCCAATGGTTGCGAGGGTGGCGGTCGCTGTCTCAGCGGCTCCACCTCGAAGCATCGCCAACGCCCTCGACCTCAGACGAAAGACCCCTTCAGTCCTCCCAAATCACATTTCCCAGTCTATGTAGAAACTTCGTTTCCCCCTAAAATCTTCACGTAGCACTATGGCTCTGGTTAGCATCTCCACGACTGGCTTGCTGCATTATCTCCCCCCAGCAAAGCCCGTAATTCTACGAATATCGTCGCTGCCTGTGCTTCCTGCTTTCCTTTATCAATTTCCTCTCTGTTTTCGACGGCAAGCTGCCGTGGGGGAAGTGGAACCACCGTAAATTCTGATGCATATGTGACGACATTGAAGAAACTTGAAGCTTGACTGCGTCGTGTTCAACCACATCGGCGAAAGCAGGATGTTTTGCTGTTGCACGACAATGCACGGCCACATGTCAGTCAAAAACCATGGAAGCGATCACAAAACTCGGATGGACGACACTGAAACACGCACCTTACAGGACCGGGCTCCATGTGACGGCCATGTCTTTGGGAAACTGAAAGACTCTCTTCGTGGAACAAGGTTTGTAGATGACGACTCCTTTGTGTGGCTTCAACAGGTTGGTCCAGAATTTTACCGTGTGGGTATACAGGCGCTGGTTCCAATATGGCGTAAGGCAGTTGAGAATTGTGTGGAGAAATAAAAATATTGTTCCTAAAGGATGTATCAACACATTGTAAGACTTTCAAACATGTAGAATAAAAGATGGATTTAACAAAAAATAGTGTGCATTTTTTTTGGAGTGACCCTCGTACATTTAACACGACTGCATGGTGCCCAGTCTTACTCTGCTGCTGATAAATGATCCGGTAAACGAGACGAAAAACCTGAACTGGTCAGTGAAACATAGATACGTGCTCACAGCGACGCTGAACGCCAGGGAGAGAGAAGATGGAGCTATACACTTGCTATGGGACATTTTGCTGCTACACCTGGCTTTGGGCACTTTTAACTACTGCTCGAAACTTGTGAGCGTAAAAACAACTATGAATGAAAGGCATTGCGAGTAGACGCCTAGTCCAGTTAACTCGGTGCTGCCACATACGTGACAGCCGCTGCTTGCAGGTGCTGCCTTTTCTGGGACGCCACCTGAAAGTCATGTGATGCCACCTGAAAGTCAAGATTCACTGCTTGGTAATGGAATATGCTAAAGCGCCTGAGCAAAACCCTACCTCCCAATGCTCTGCTTGTCTCAAAATAGTAACCAGCACCCAGGAAAGTGACTAAAATAGTTAACAGAAAGAACATACCACCGCCCTCTTATTAACCTTGGTGAGTAATGGAAAGATGCATATTGTATTGGTTCAAACACTTTAGAGTATCTGATTAACTAGCTTCGTAAAGCAAAGAAAGTTTTAGAAGGCAAAAGGAATTGTGATAAAGTGTGGTAACATTTCTGGTGCTCATGCACCTGCGTCGTTTTTTCGTTCTTAAATGAACTTAAGTGCATTGTAACTAATAAGGGCCATTAATATAAATCGACTTCTCAAGCTCGGTAATGTAATAAATATATCACTATATATAAATTAGCTTCCCAAAGCGTTTAACATTACTATTTAGATACACTTTAGTTGACTTGAAACATTCCTTCTAGTCCTGTCCACACAGCTTCCGCAGCGTCAGATTAGAAACAGTAAAACTACCATATGTTACTATAGGCAACAATAAGTAATGTAAACTACGGTGGTTTTCCTAGGAGCTTTGGTCAGTTTAGGTCGTACCCGCAGTACCTGTACAACAGGCGTGTTGCCTAGCTACCTGGCGTTACCTCATTACTATCACTTTCTTTACATGTGCGATCAGTGTGTTAATAGATTCACCCAAATGACGAAAGTGGTGAGCCGGCTAGAAACTGAGTGAGGATATATAAAGGGACTGGTAACCTACAGAATGTTTTTGTTCTACATAGCTATCCTCAATTCTGTTACTTAATAATAAACACTATTCATAGCAAAACAAATTGTATATGTACAACTAAAGTTTTATTCGAAAATTGTTGATTTGTCACGTAATACAGAGGGATGTTGTAGTAAAAGTAAAGAAAACAATACATATTTATCATACAGCGCTAGAAAACACAATTTCCTCAACAAGAAGGGAAAACTAAGAAAACAGCAAAACAAAAACACATCAAACGTCGTTTCAGTATTTCATCGAACTTATATAAAACATGTTTCTGTTACTCATAAATAACATTCTCCTTTAGGAGTAATAACAGGAAATTCATGTCTTTGATCATGATAAAGAACGTTCTGTTAAGTACAAAGCAACAACAATGATAATATGGATTTTGCTATGTTTGTGCACGTAAAGTGTACTTGCATCAAAAATAATTGCTTTGCTTACACAAAAGCGCAGGAGTTGTGCGATCAACTAATATTTATTACTTATGAAATGCAACTGATATTCTGTAAGGATATAAAGTACACAATGCATTGGCATTGTATGACGTCCGATTCTAATTATGTTCAAAAAAAGAAACAAAAAAAAAGAGAAGTCGTCGATACTCAGTTCCTACCTTACACATTCATTTATGTCTCTTTTTCCTACCAGCTCTAGCAATACTACCATCTACTAAGTCATTTATATACCGTACCAAAACTACTGAACCATGGTTTTGGTAGAGAGCAGTTCTGCGTGAGGCTGAGGTGTCGCTCGCAGCCGCCGCCAGAGTCTGCGCACTCCTGGAGCACTGCAGCGTACCACCAAAATCACGAGACGTATAGCCGCGCAGACATTCTCCGAAAAATTTGCTGGCCGACCCGAGTTATTTATATGCGCTGCTACACAAATTCCATGAAGCTAAGAAAAAACTGCGAGCCTCGGTTTCACACGCGAGAGCAGACTAAAATAGTGACTTGTTCTACATAGCTAATCAGTGCCCTGCACCAATCCAGCTACTTCCAAAAGACCCACAAATCCGACCTCTGTATTGGACAACGAACCCCGCAGCCAGTCACTACAGCTGCTTCTGCCGTAAACAGGATCGCCGTCTAAAGTCGTAAAGGAGTAAGGACATGCACAAGAACTCTACACTTCAAATTTGCACTTGACCTAGAAGGAATTTATTACCTTCTAATATCCCTCGCCACGTCTGCTTCCTTCTTTGAACAACACCTTCAAGTAAGCACAATGATGAGCAAAAGGACGTAAGTAACAATCGTATTGTATGTCACTGCGAAGTAACAGAGCTCGATGAAACTTGCAACGCATGTTGAAGGAAGTGCTGCAGCATAAAACAGAAGGTAAAACGAAGAAATAGTCAATGAGACGAGCAGAAATGACTTATTCAAACACAATAAATACACGGAAGTCACCGGGATTCATGATGGTCCCCTGGGAATTACAAAAGGGGAACACGGTTCTTGATAAGGTATGTGGTCATAACGGATGGCAAAGCATGCTCTGGAACGTGCTCCCATGCTGAGATCATGCCTGGCAAGGGGTTCCTGTGGTACGACGTTTCACTGCTCCACCAACGCGTTTGACACCTGCCGGATGGCACATGCGCATGTACAGCCATACTGCCAACGTGTTCCATACGTGCTCGATGGGACTTACATCGGGGATATGGGCTGGCCCGTCCATTCACCGAAAACTATCTCGTTGCAAGAGTTCTTCCACCTGCGCCGTTCGCTGCTGTTGCTCACTGTCAGAGAGACCACCCTCTTACAGTCGCCATGTCACTGTGGAGCGTGAGGTAAAGTGCCCTGAAGCCCTCTTAAATTAGGTTGCAATTCCACCCTGCTGTGCCTGTTGCACAATGTAGCGGTCATCTGCTGCTGCAGGTGATGTGGTCGAACAACTTCTCTCTTACGGGTAGCGGTTGCTGTGTTTCGGAACGCCCCCCATGCATGTAAAACAATGCAGTAAGCAGTACCAAACTCGTGGGCTGCAGTTGTCACACTTCATCGTTCTTCCAGTTTCCTCATGATTTATCCTTGTGTAAAGCCGTCCAAATGTAGTCTATGGACCATATTGTAACGAAGCACACCAGCGCAGTGGACTGTAACTGTTCACTGATTGACTGACACACACACACACACACACACACACACACACACACACACACACACTGTACTTCCTCGTTCCTCCAACTGCCTCGCGTTGCAGGGCCAGCCCCATCTGGTGCTAAGGTCAAGACGAGTTCTGCCATGTGAAGTTCAGATTTCTGTGGACGTCTGGGAGACTTCTGGCAATATTCTCCCGCACTTTAATTCATTCTCTTAACGTTTGTAGGGAGCGTAAGTTTCAAATATGCCGCTGGCCCCTCGCGCCATCTGACATCAATCGGTCCCGGGGCAGGCCACAGCTGCCATGAGCTGCCCTGCTCAACTTCTGCGCACACGTTGTTACAGCCCTCTTTGATTGGAGCCAGCGACCATAAGCGTAGGTATATAAGCAGGAAATCGTTCCAGCCCCGGACAGATACGGATCCTGTACACCTCCCGAAAACTCGATTCTCCTCACCCAGTTGTCTCCCCCATCCTCTCCCACCTCCGCCTCCTGCCGCACCTGTATTCCCATGTCCCACCTGGTCTCCATCTCTCCACCCTCCTTACCCTCTCCCAAGGTGGCTTCCGCCAGCTCCCCCTCCCTGACGATGTCCTCCTTCCCTCCATCTACCCCTCATATCAACTTTGATCCTCCCCTCCCACTTCCTGTGTCTTTTCCTTTGGGCACCCTCCCTCCCCTCTCTCTCCTTCCCCCCCATATACCCTTCCTCCACCCCTCTTTCCCCAGGCTTCCCCTCCCCATTCCTCCCTTCCTCCCTCCCCCTATCTCCCCTGCCCATGGCATCTCTGCTCTCCCCTCTCCCTCTCCCACCCCACCCTCCTCTCTTGGCCAGTCCCCGGACTCGTACACGCTCAGTGGACATTCGCACACCGGAGATCATCGCCATCAGTGTCTCGTGTGTGTGCCTTAGTTTTGTGTTTAGTGTTCTTTCGCCGTCACGCCACCACTGTTCACCTGTGCCGTCGCAGTCGTCCGTGTCTTATGCGCCGTGTCCACAGGTTTTAGTGTTTTTTCTTGTCCAGCGTGAACGGCTTCGTGTATATTGTTTTTCAGTGTCTACAGTTTTTTACCCGCCATTTGTCTTGTATTATCTGTACCTCCATTATGTTTTCTACTGTATTACTCTCCGCTGAAGAGCAGCGTATTATGCTGCTGACAGCCCACCTTTGTACAAGGTGTTGAAATTAACAATAAAGAAAAAAAAAATACCAGCCCCGGAAACTCGTCCAACCTCGCTGCCGTATGCTTCCTTCACAGGCCGTCCTTCTTCGTGAATCCCACAGGCTCTACCGCTCCTTCCTCCGCACCCGTGACCAGGATACACTCATCTGCCACCGGCAATTACAGAGACAAGTCCGGAACCTCCTTACAGCAAAGAAACGCCGGAACTGGCGCCAGACATGCACGCGCCTCAACTCCACTCTCCCTGTCAACTCCTCCAAGTACTGGTCAGCCTTACTGGTGGCCATCCCACCCCGCATTACCCTTTCCTCCACGACGATCGCCCCTTTCCTGACAACCTCAGTAAAACCAACCATTTTGCATCCCACTTCTCCGAGGTCTTCTTCGTTCATGATCCCCATTTTGATTACTCCCTCTTCCCCACCATCCTTGACCATGCTTCCCACCGCCTTACTGGTGGCCATCCCACCCCACATTACCCTATCCTCCACGACGATCGCCCCTTTCCTGACAACCTCAGTAAGGCCAACCATTTTGCTTCCCACTTCTTTGAGGTCTTCTTCGTTCATGATCCCCATTTTGATTACTCCCTCTTCCCCACCATCCTTGACCGTGCTGATACCTGTGTCCCACCTCTCGCCCCTAGCTGCCAATACCTGGATCAGTTATCCCCCTCAGACATCAGCCCATCACTGCACATGACATCACACTCGTCCCCCACTCCAAACGCAACACCGCCCCTGGCCATGATGGCGTCACCTACTGCCACCTAAAGGGATTCCCCCCCCCCCCCCCAGTCCTTCCTGGCTGTGCTTGCTACCCTGTACAATGTCCTCCTCTACTCTGCCTTTTACCCCGACCTGTGGAAGACTTCTCGTGTCCTGCTGTTCCCTAAACCCAGCAAACTACCCTGTGATACTTCTTCTTATTGTCCCTTCTGCCTCACCTCCGTGTTCAGTACGGTCTTCGAGACTATCCTCTCCCGCCTTATTCACCTATGCTAGAGCGAGAAACAGCGACGTTGGGTCAGCAGGCTGGCGGATGTATTGCCGCTCTAATAGCCAGGGCTATAACTGGTAGGATTGGCAGATGTCAGGACAGGTTCGTGGGGCAGGAAGAGTGAGCTTCCTATTCCCTAGGACAGGATATGGAGGGCGTGGAGGGTAGAAAGAGGGCGACTTTTTGGTACAGGCCCAGCAAACAGACCAATATTACTGCAGACTGGGGAGAAAACTGGATTTTCGGTCTTGAAGTGCTGGGTTAACGAAGATAATCCAACAATTTGAGGATACATTTATGAGGGGCAAGACGGATATGGAAGTCGAGGCGGAGTGCATGACCTCCTGGGGGCTTGTAATGATTGGTAAGACAACGCTGAAAAGATCAGCTTGAGTCGGGTTAGGCTTCTATAGGTGCAGGAGATGGCGGAAGAATGTAAGTACCAATCCGTAATGTCCGATAGATCGCGGACTCGAAACTACGGTGAAAATCCTATGAAGCTTTGCACAGCTGCGTTGGGTAGTGTCGCTAGTATGCCTGTCGATCGCACGACGTCGCTCTCTTCACTTCTGAGCACACAGTAACCAGGTAAAGATACCTTGAACAGTAGCGTCTCCCGCCAAATATGGGTGTCCCCTGCGAGGTTTCGCCTGATTAATGCAGCCCCACATCATACACCTGTCATGCACTTCCTTCTCCATGACAGTTCTCGGCCGCCCTCTGCAGTGGTAATGAGGACTCCCCTGCAGCGTTTCGATGGGACGTGTTTGGTCGCCAACCATACAACCCGGACTTTGCTCCCTCTGATGTTCATCTCTGCTCACATTAACCGTTGGCTACGAAGATGACATTTTGGCGCAGAGAGCAAACTGGAAAAAAAGAACACACTGCTGCCTTCTATGATGAGGATATTGGAAAGTTGGTACAACGCTACGACAAATGTCTAACTCGGAGCGGAAACTATGTAGACAGAAGTAGCTGAAAGGTGTAACAAACTGTTGCAAATAAAACATTTTTGATTTTCACTGTGATTAGTGTTTCGCATCCGAACGGACGTTAGTTTCTAAATAGCTCTCGTAGTCAGTAGTCAACCGTGAAAATTTTTGTTGGTCTGGGGTGTTAAGTTAGTTTGCTGATGAGGGATAGTCCATGTTATTTTAGTTTTTTGCCTGGGAAACTTCCCACCGCACCCCCTCAGATTTATTGCTAAGATGGGCCGGCGGACAGCCAGTCAAAAACTGAACACAGATAAAGTATGAGAACAGGAAGAAGGTGTAATGAACTGTGAAAAAAAAAGCAGAATAGAAACAGTGAACGGTCCAAGAACAAGAAGTGCAGTATCGAGAAGAGCTGAAGAGTCGCGATATCGTGGTTAAGTAGTCCCGATGGTGGACTATAAACCGGACAAGCGGTATTCAAAACCCCCTCGTGCCATTTATTTATTTTTTTCACAATATTATGAACTGTCCGTCCGGTCACTGAAATGTTTGTTCTCGTTCTTTAGTCTTGACAGTTGTCATACTGTACACTCGGTATACACTGAAGCGCCAAAGGGACTGGTAAGGGCCTGTGTATTCGATTACAGAGATATGTAAACAGGCAGCATACGGCACTGCGGTCGAGAGAAGGTGTCTGGCGCAGTTATTAGATCGGTAACTACTGCTACAATGGCAGGTTATCACGATATAAGTGAGTTTGAACCTCGTATTATAGCTGGTGCAAGAGCAACGGGACACAGCATCTCGGAGGCAGCGATGAAGTGGGGATTTTCCCGTACGATAATTTTACGAGTGTATCGTAAATATCACGAATCCGGTAAAATATCAGATCTCCGACATCACTGCGGCCGGGAAGGATCCTGCAAGAACGGGACCAGCGACGACTGAAGAGAATCGTTTAACACGAAAGAAGTGCTACCCTTCCGCAAATTTTTGCAGATTTCAATGTTGGGCCACCTATAAGTGCCAGCGTGCGAACCATTCAACCAAACATCATCAATATGAGATTTCGGAGTCGAAGGCTCATTCGTGTACCCTTGGTGGCTGCACGACTCAAAGCTTTACACCTCGCCTGGGCCCGTCAACACCGACTTGGGCTGTTGATAACTGGAATAATGTTGCCTGGTCGAACGAGTCTCGTTTCAAATTGTATCGAGCGGATGGACGTCGGTGGGTTTGGAGACAACCTCATGAATCCATGGTCCCTGCATGTCAGCAGGGGAGTGTTCAAGCTGTTAGGGGCTCTGTAATGGTGTGAGGCGTGTGCAGTTGGAGTGCTATGGGAGCCCTGATACGTCTAGATACGAGGCTGACAGGTGACACGTACGTAAGCATCCTGTCTGATCACCTGCATCCATTCATGTCCATTGCGCATTCCGACGGACTTGGGCAATTCCGGTTGGACGATGCGACACTCCAAACGTCCAGAATTGCTTCAGAGTGGATCCAGGAGCACTCTTCAAGAGTCATGTCGTAAGAATACGTTACCGTCACAAGTAAATGTGATGAATAGTGAGAGCACTTGAAATATCACATAGACGTCTCACAGAAATTAAAACAACAAATAAGCGTGTGTGAACTGTGTTACAATAGAGGAATTCAAGAATCGAAACTTCCAAAAACAAACGCAAAAAACGGTACGCAACTTCAAAAAACGTTAAAAACTCATGTTTTGACAAAGCACAGAGAAACTGTGTTGGATGAAAGTGTTGCGTTCATTTGTTACAGCTTATGTGACCAACTAGTATGTTTTCATCATATCCTTAGGAATGATCACATTCACATTGATACGAACACCTAAATCGGGCAAGGAGGGATATCTCAATCATTTATCAGGGGCAAAATATTGATACATAGATAAGAGAGTGCGTCGTAAGATGCACGTACTATCGCTATTGTTGTGTATGACACATCAGACGGGTTTCCCGGTGGAAGATTCGGCTGACCTGTCACCAACACAGTGTCAACTGAACCACAACGGCGTTGCTGTTTCAGGCTACTCTATATTGTACTTCTTGTTCTTGGACCGGTCACTGTTTCTGTTTAGCTTTTTTTCACATTTCAATAGACATACTTCCTACACTACTGGCCATTAAAATTGCTACAGCACGAAGATGACGTGCAACAGACGCGAAATTTAGCCGGCAGGAAGAAGATGCTGTGATATGCAAATCATTAGCTTTTCAGAGCATTCACACAAGGTTGGCGTCGGTGGCGACACCTACAACGTGCTGACGTGAGGAAAGATTCCAACCGATTTCTCATACACAAACTGCAGTTGACCGGCGTAGCTTGGTGATACGTTGTTGTAATGCCTCGTGTAAGGAGAATAAATGCGTACCATCACGTTTCCGACTTTGATAAAGGTCGGATTGTAGCCCATTGCGATTGCGGTTATCGTGTCGCGACATTGCTGCTCTCCTTGGTCGAAATCCAAAGACTGTCAGCAGAATATGGAATCGATGGGTTCAGGAGGGTGATACGGAACGCCGTGCTGGATCCCAACGGCCTCATATCACTAGCAGTCGAGATGACAGGCATCTTATCCGCATGGCTGTACGGATCGTGCAGCCACATCTCTATTCCTGAGTCAACAGATGGGGACGTTTGCAAGGCACCAACCATTTGCACGAACAGTTCGACGACGTTTTCATCAGCATGGACTATCAGCTCGGAGACCGTGGCTGCGGTTACCCTTGACGCTGCATCACAGACAGGAGAGCCTGCGACGGTGTACTCATCGACGAACCTGGGTGCAAGAATGGCAAAACGTCATTTTTTCGGATGATTCCAGGTTCTGTTTACACCATCATTATGATCACATCCGTGTTTGGCGACATCGCGGTGAGCGCACATTGGAAGCGTGTATTCATTATCTCCATACTGGCTTATTACACGGCGTGATGGTACGGGGTGCCACTGGTTACACATCTCGGTCACCTCTTGTTCGCATTGACGGCACTTCGAACGGTGGACGTTACGTTTCAGATGTGTTACGACCCGTGGCTCTACCCTTCATTCGATACCTGCGAAATCCTACATTTAAGCAGGATAATGCACGACCGCATGTTGCAGGTCCTGTACGGGCCTTTCTGGGTACAGAAAATGTTCGACGGCTACCCTGGCCAGCACATTCTCCAGATCTCTCACCAATTGAAAACGTCTGGTCAATGGTGGCCGAGCAACTGGCTAGTCACAATACGCCAGTCACTACTCTTGATGAACTGTGGTATCGTGTTGAAGCTGCATGGGCAGCTGTACCTGTACACGCCATCCAAGCTCTGACTCAATGCCAAGGCGTATCAAGGCCGTTATTACGGCCAGAGGTGGAGGTTCTGGGTACTGATTTCTCAGGATCTATGCACCCAAATTGAGTGAAAATGTAATCACACGTCAGTTCTAGTATAATATACTTTTTCAATGAATACCCGTTTATCATCTGCATTTCTTCTTTGTGTAGCAATATCAATGGCCAGTAGTGTATTTTCATACTAGCTCTGTGTTCAGTCTTTGACGGGCTGTCCACTGAACCCTCTTACCGCTAAATCTGAGGGGGTGCAATGGAGAGTTCCCCGTGTTAGAAAGGGGGATCCTATGGTTACGGATGGAAGTCAGCGGAATGGAAGTGAAGGGTTGTGAGCCCTACAGCCACTGACTGTGTTTTGAAGTTTTTTTTATAGGGTATCAGATCCTGGATCAGAAGTTAAATTAGTCGAAGATGATCTGAAGGGGCCGTTTAGAAGCCTGTAGGGTTGGGTGGAGGGTAAGGAAGGCAGTGTAGCGGGCGGTACGGGAGCAGACGGATGGGGTCAGGTAGCCAGGGCGTATCGGCCGTGTTGAGGAGATGGAGGCGTCGCGACAGGACTGTTTCCCGGTCACTCCAGTAGGCGATCGGATTGCAAGTGCGTTAATTTGAAGTGTGAAAAGCGTAACACAATGCTCGGTTAGAAGCTTTCGCAAGGTCGAGGGAGGTAAAGACAATACTTCGACGCCTGTAGGGGTGGCAGGCGCGCGACGGTGAGCTGCTGAGCATCTGTGCAGATATGCGAATCCACCCTCGGCGCCGGGTGTTTATAACCCGTACAGGGCTAACTGCCATCGCCACGAGAGGTGTTCGCCGCCATCCAGAAGGTAGTGGTCGCCGAAGCGATTGTGGGAGTCGTACAGATAATACCCCCGTCACTCTCTGAGGCCGTTTCCGTCCCGCGACGTTAGGCGAGTGCGGCTGCGAGCCTCTGACCGCGGCGGCGCCGTGTCTCGCCGTGCGTTAAGCGGACCGGCGGCACCCATCGATCTGCCGGCATCATTGAGGCGAGCCGGCCCTTCATTGAGCCCAGGGCAGGCCAGAGCAGCAGAACAGAACACACGAGACGCGGCCAGGCCGCCGCTGCCTGCGCAGTGCGCTCACGACCGCCTCGCCAGCTTCCGCTTCAAACACGTGTGTGTGTATTTGAGTGTCTGTGTGTGTGTGTGCCGTCTCGAGAGTGTATCCCCTCTGTACTGATTCGGCACGCAGAAAAGTCAAGACAACGAAACCTACTGGCAGATTAAAACTGTGTGCCGGACTGAGACTCGAACTCGGGACGTTTGCCTTTCGCGGGTAAGTGCTCTACCAACTGAGCTATCCAAGCACGACTCATTCTGGAAACACCCCTCAGGCTGTGGCTAAGCCATGTCTCCGCAATATCTTTTCTTTCAGGAGTGCTAGTCCTGCAAGGTTCGCAGGAGAGCTTCTGTGAAGTTTGGAAGGAAGGAGGCGAGGTACTGGCGGAAGTAAAGCTGTGACGACAGGGCGTGCGTCGTGATTGGGTAGCTCAGTTGGTAGAGCACTTGCCCGCGAAAGGCAAAGGTACCGAGTTCGAGTCGCGGTCCAGCACACAGTTTTAATCTGCCAGGAAGTTTCATATCAACGCACACTCCGCTGCAGAGTGAAAATCTCATTCTGGAAGTCAAGACAACCTTCAAATGGTTCAAATGGGTCTGACCACTACCGGATTTAACTTCTAAGGTCATCAGTCCCCCAATAACCCCCCCCCCCCCTTTATTAAAATTCTGTTTGGTCCCGGCAGAGGTTCGAGTCCTCCCTTCGGCATGGGTGTGTATGTTTGTCCTTAGGATAACAAGATTTCACACACATTTGAACTATTCTACTCCAGCGCAGCGTTAAAGGTGTGCCAATGTTTGTATAAACCTTCGCCGAGCTAATCCCGGTTAACATGCCCCTGGCTCCGGGCTGGCCCGGAATGGTTCATCGCTGCAGTACTACACTAATGTTGCTATCCTAACTTATCCTACATCTAGCCTTATTTGTAGTCAAATCCTATGAGTGTCAGAATTGGGTATAAAGGTGCACACACTCCCCCTAATCCCAGGGGTGGCGGATTGTAGCCGTGAAGCGGCTGGCCAAGTCCACGCCTCGGCGGAACAGGACAGGTGCACGAAGTCAGGTCGGTGATCAAATATGAGATTTTAGTTATTGTTCCTTAGAAATCCCTTTACCACTTTATGTGGTGTGCGTACTGTAAGACCTTCGGTACACACACCATCAGATTATTTGACTTGTCGCTCTAGCGAAGTAGACGAGTGTCAGCAATATGTCTCGTGGTCTTATCGTGGCGTGTTTATCTACTGCCGTTAGGTCAGACGACAGAAATGCCTCTTGCACGCTTAGAGTAGCAGATTGACGGTGACCAACTTTAAACAGAACTTGATTAATTTTCACACACATTTATTAAAATAATAAAAAAACAGATATTACGTAACTTGATTCTGGATGCTGTCTGAAGTTCCTTTGGTCTTGGTACGTTAATCTTATTCTAACATATCTCTCATACTTGACAAAGTGTCTATTCATTTATCTTCACGGCTATGTACAGGAATATGATAATCTTACTATGTGCAGACTGAAACTTGACTATAGACTGGTACAGACTAATGTCGACTGGTACAGACTAATGCAGGCTAATGTAGACTCGTAGAGACTAATGCAGACTGACTAATCGAAGGTCTGTACACTCGTTATAATACCTCGAGCGTTCAGGTATCACTACGCGAGTGTGATCCGCGAGGAGAAAAGGTTCTACGTTAGCAGCAATCTCATTGGCTGCGTTACATATTAATACGCGGATCGGCGGAAGCAGAATTTGGCCCGTCTTTATCGCAGCGCCATCTCGTAGAGCGGAGACGGACGAGCGTTGCGCCTGCGCTGTTGTGCTTAGCGGGGCGCGCTCTAGTGGGAAAATTGTGTACGCGCTGACTACGCGGAACTGTGTACACAACACTTTATGTGATATTTCATTTCCTAATTTATTCAGGATGGGAAGTGGTCCTCATGCCCGAGCAAGTGATACGTGCCATAGTTGGGTAACTGTTGACGTAATTGTGCCGCTACGTCGCCGAAGAGATGGAACTCATATCTGGTACACCACATGTTCTGGGGTGCCTGGTGCGGCCCCACAGTCACACGTTGGTGTAGCCCGTTTCCTGAACCGACATAAGTATGCCGGGTAGAGTCCATGTCCCGTAAGGGAGTGCAGCAGTCCTCTTGAAGGCTTGAAGTGTTTTAACAGTAGTCGCTCCCTGATGTTGGGCAGTAGTTCATGTGTTCTGCGACCGGTCTCTCCATTGTCCCACTCGTCTTGCCAAATTTCCTCCCCCCTACGTCTGATTTCTAGGTTATTCCCCACGTGAGTGCCCATTAGTTCAAATATGTTGTCCCTGTTTCCCCTTTTTGACCCAGTACCATCCTGTTTGTTCCCTGATCTTTACCGAGTGAGGTGGCGCAGTGGCTATCACACTGGACTCGCATTCGGGAGGACGACGGTTCAATACTGCGTCCGGCCATCCTGATTTAGTTTTTCCCTGATTTCCCCAAATCACTCCAGGCAAGTGCCGGAATGCTTCCTTTGAAAGGGCACGGCCGACTTCCTTCCCCGTCCTTCCTTAATGCAATGAGACCGATGACCTCGCTGTTTGGTCTCTTCCCCCAAACAATCCAATCCAGTCCCTGATCTTTATATCGAGTGTGCAAAGCACCATTAGTACTGTTAGCGCTCCCCCTGGCGTTGTTCTATATGCCCTTACTGATCTCAAGAGCATATTTCGCTGCGCTCTTCTTACGGACTTGGCAGGCATGACCCTCCTGACCCATACCCTACAATGGGTCCCCTACACCTCAGAACTAGTTAAAACTAACTAACCTAAGGACATCACACACATCCATGCCCCAGGCAGGATTCGAACCTGCGACCGTAGCGGTCGCGCGGTTCCAGACTGTAGCGCCTAGAATCGCTCGGCCGCCTCGGCCGGCCAAGACAACCTTCTGTGAAGTTAAAAGCTAGGGTGTCAACGTTAGGAGTTGGAGAAGAATTCCACAGTTAAACGCGGGAGAGAGAGTGGGTTTGTGGGAAAAGTACATTCAGGGCCTCTAGGTGGCGGAAATACTAAGCTGACAGGAGAAGGGATGGATGTGGAAGACACAGGGGATCCACAGAGCTTTCTATGATATACCGTCAAACAAGGCGGAAGGCGCGGATAACTCCTTCGTAATTGCCAATCTCATTGGCGGAAGTGGCGAAGAAACGGCTGTTCAGGTCTACGAACCTGGAGACTTTTGAAAAATTACTTGCAACGTAATCCAGAAGATAGGAACGTCAGATAAGTACAAGAACTATTGCACAATCAGCTTAACAGCTTATGCATCCAAGTTGCTGGCATGCAATACACAGGGTGTTTCACTAAGAGCGTGCAAAAATTTAGCAGGAGATACAGGATGGCCCACTGAACACTTTGACGTATGGAAGCGGGGTCGGAGAAGCCAGCTTAAGGAGAAGATAGGAATAAAATCACATTATTCTGTACTTCTTAATTTACTTTAGTTAACTTTAAATAGCATCACTGGCACAGTGTACGTACCATTGGTACATTAGAAAATGTGCTGAAACTGACGGCTAGTGCAAGCGTAACACCACCGAACAAGATTGTGGCGTACCCTGACAAATATCCCTGGTGTGTTGCGAATCACATCACACGCAACTACAATTACGGCAACTAAATCTACCTCCGCATATACAAGTGACTTTAGATATCACCATAGGAAAACATCAAGCGGATTCAAGTCAGGTGACCTTGTAGGCCATAGAATAGGACTTCCCCATCCAATCCACCGAACAGGAAATACTGTCCCTGTACTACTCCATCGTATTGCACTGTTTGTCTCTGAATAGCACTGAGTAATGAATGGGTCTGTCGTTGATTCATAGCACGTTCTCTCATGGGACAATGTAAACACCATACAGCAGGGCCACATTATGGACAAGTAAAGTAAACAAAAACGGAATCATGACTTCCTGGTAATCAGGCTCCGTCCTCCTAGTACCCTCCCATAAAATAAAGTATGTACGTATAAATAAACAACAGAGAATGTAAAACTTGTACGCATGTTAGTTGTAAATAAACTGAAAGACACTAATGCCAGGCAAAGCGGTAGAGAAGGTGACTTCCATATCTCCTTAAGCTGCCCTCTCCGGCCCCAGGTTCTCTATCTCCAATTGTTCAGTGGAGTGTTCTCTATGCCATGTTATATTTTTGCACTCTCTTACGGAACCGTCCTTTATACAGAAGAATGGCAAAGAAAATGAATGATGTAGTCGGTGACGATCAGCTTGGTTTCAGTGACGGCAGTTCTGACGTTGCGCTTGATAGTGTGAGCAATACTTAAGGGAAATCAAGGCACGTTCTTAGGACTTGTCGACCTAGAAAAAGCATTCAACAATGTAAAACGTGGGAAAATGATCGAAATTCTCAGGAAAATATGTGTCAGATATAGCGAAAGATATGTAATACGCAATATGTTCAAAAACCGAGTCGGAAGAGATGTAATCTTTCGCCATTACTGTTCGATCTACACATGAAGAAGCAATAACGGAAATGGAAGAAATGTTCAAAAACGAGTTTAAAATTCACTGTGAAAGGATATCAGTCATAAGTTTCACTGATGACATTGCTATCCTCAGTGAAAGTGAAGAGGAAATACAGGACTTGTTGAATGGAATGAATAGTCTGAAGACTACAGAATGTGAAGAGTAGTGAGAAGTAGTAGAAATGAGATTAAAGATAAGCTTAACATCAAAACTGGGACCAGGAATTCGATAAAATGAGGAAATTCTACTTGCTGCCTTGGAAAGAAAATAATGCGTGATGGACGATAAAATAGCAGACTATCACAGTCGAAGAGGGAATTTCTGACCAATAGAAGTCTGCTAATATAAAACACCGAGTTCAATTTAAGGAACAAATTCCTGAGAATGTACGTTTGGAGCACATAAGTGTATTCTAGTGAATCATGGACTCTGGTAAAATAGGAAAAGAAGAGAATCGAAGCCTAAGTGATGTGACGCTATATAAGGTCGTTGAAAATTGGGTTTACTGATAAGATAAGGACTAAGAAGTTCCCACAGAATTGGAAGGGAGAGAAATATCTGGAAATGACTGACGAGAAGAAGGGAAAGGACGGTACGACATGTGATAAGACATCAAAGAACAGCTTCAGTAGTTCTTGAGAGGGCTGTAATCCAATTCTTGAGCCTTACTTCTATCTCCATATGGGGAGACAGACATTGGAGCGTACCCAACGAATAACTGAGGATACTGAGTGCAGGTGCTGCTCTCAGATGTAGAGATTGGCATAAAGAGACTGATGACAAGAAAAAAGAAAGGTTCCTGTTGTTTTCCACGAAGACGGAATATCGAACTTGTCGCCTGTCAGCTGCAAGTTATTCTGGATGGTGAGTTACCGACAGATATCGAAGAAACTTCAGGTATACTCCAGAAACTGTGTTGGCGTGCGTGCTGTTCATGTTTTATATGAATGACCTGGCAAACCACTCCAATAGTAATCACAGGCATTTTCCTGACGATGCAAGTGGTTAATATGGTATAGTACATTCTGAAAAATATATACACAAATATTTAGTCGGATTTTGATAATATTTGAAATTGGTGGAAACGATCCTAACTTGCCTGTTCAAAATGCAAAATTATACACCTTACAAAATGAAAAAGGTAGTGTACTATTTTTCATAGAACATGTGGTGAATATTCTTGACGAAAACAGACAATGATGGGAAAGCAGAAATTAATAATAAAATCCATACACTGCCTTTCCTGTGTTTGAGTGATTGATTCCTATAGCGACTCACTGATATTTTAGTCATAGGATACAGCGGGAAATGTAATAATAAAATCAACATTCTGACTTTTCAATACATTTCTCAGTTGTCCATTGTACATTTCGAATTAAAAAATGATTATCAATAAGATGTTGTTGAATGACAGGTGAGGTATGAGCGGCGGCAACATGAAATTAGCGGAGGTTGAGGCCTGGTGGGTAACGAGAAGAGAGGATATACTGAAGGGCAAGTTCACGTCTCCGCCTTAATTTGAAGAACAAATTTCTGAAAATGTACGTTTGGAGCACAATATTGTATGGTAGTGAAACATGGACTGTGAGAAAACAGGAAAAGGATAGAATCTAAGTATTTGAGATGTGGTACTGAGAAAACCTTTGCGCCATTCCGCACATCCACTCGTCTGTCTGTCCACACAGGTGAGCGCAGACCTTGTAAAGCATCGGCAGCCCATCGCTGACAAATTCAGGTGCTGTTTCTCTCTGGCACCACTGTAACTGGATGTGGAAGTCCCTGCATCATGGAATGACTGATCCCAAAATGCTCTTCTTCCGTGATGAAGCATGACTGCATCTATCCGGGTACCTCACTCGTCACAAACTTTGCACCAGAGCACTGAAAATCCTCCACATTACATCAAGAGCCTTCAATTGATGTGGAACCAGCAGTATGGTGTGCAGTTAGTGGAACACCGATTACTGGACAGTTATTTTTGCTTCAAAATGTAACTTGTTATAGGCTTGTGCCTAGTAGCTCTGTGAACAGATACTACTGATACATCAGTCTGAAATTTCAGAATAAGAGAACAGATCAACTTCATGCTTCCATTCTCTCAAGAGTACTTCCATCTCAAATTGCGTTGGATAACGCTCCAGCGTCCCAATTGAACACATGCATGCCTCTGTGGGAAGGAGACGTCATTTTTCAGCGCTAGCACATTCTCCTGGAAGAAGTATGGGAAGAAAGATGGAAGTCTAACCAAAGTTTGCACCACAACGGCAACAAAGACCTCACTACACCGTCGCCAGCGTCTGAACTGGACAGGAAGATTTGGGGTCTCCTGACCATGATAAGAACAAGCCGCACCTACGACAAGGCTTACCATATACAGGTCAGGCCTCGTTGATAGCTCTGAACGTGACGGTGGAGCAGCAGCGCAAGTGTTGGAGCACGTAGTACAACAGAGCTTCAAAATATGATACTCAAAGAAATGGACTGATGACCTGGATGCTACAGCTGAAGCTATTAGCAGGTCATTTCGAGAGAGAAAAAATAGCTGTATGAGAACCACGACTTCAGATGGCAAGGCAGCCAGAACTAAGCAAATAAAAGAAAGCTAAAAGATTGGAGAAATATGTAGGTGGGCTATAAAGAAAAGAAAATCTAAAGGACAAAGGAAATAGAAGAAAAGGAGATAGGCAATGCGATACTTCGAGTGCAAATTTGAATGAACACTGAAAGATATAACTCGAAAGAAGACTGTTGCAGTAATTGACGTTCCCTCACAATTACTGAGATTTCTTGGGAGAACATAGCATCACAAAGCTATTGCCCGTGCTTCGTAAGATATATGAGAGAGGCGAAATACCACTAGACTCCAAGGCGCATGTAATAATCCCGGTACCAAAGAGAGCACGTGTCGAAGTTGAATATTACCGAACCATCAATTTAATAAGTTATGGTTGCCAAAAATTAACAAAAGGTTTCTACAAAGGAATGGGAAACCTAATAGAGACCGACTACGCCGAAGAACAGTTTGGGTCACAAGGAAATCTAGGAATATGTGAGGAAATACCAACCAAACGATTCATCTTAGCCGGCCAGAGTGGCCGAGCGGTTCTGGGCGCTACAGTCTGGAACCTTGCGAGCACTACAGTAGCAGGTTCGAATCCTGCCTCGGACATGGATGTGTGTCATGTCCTTAGGTTAGTTAGGTTTAAGTAGTTCTAAGTCCTAGGGGACTGATGACCTCAGAAGTTAAGTTCCATAGTGCTCAGAGCCATTTGAATTTTTGATTTATCTTAAAAATATACTGAAGAAAGCAAACCTATGAATAAAGCATTTGTAGATTTAGAGAACGCTTTTGAAAATGTTAACTGGAGTACGCTCATTAAAATTCAAAAGGTAGCAAGGGTATAATACAGAGTGAAAAAGGATATTCATAATTTGTACATAAGCCAGACATCAATTATAAGAGTAGAACATGAAAGGGGGCCAGAAGTTGAGAATGGAGTGCAACAGGTTTGTTACTTGTCCCCAATGTTATCCAATCTGTACATAGATCAAGCAGTAAGGGAAACCAAGGAGAATTTTGTGAGAAGAAAGAAAAACTTTGTGATTCCCCAAGAATGTAATTGCGTATGAGGGGGAAGAGGACTTGCACTAGCAGTTGAGCGTAATGGATAGTGTCTTGAAAAGAGATTGTAAGACGAACGTAAATAAAAGTGAAACGAGTATAATCGAATGTAGTCGAACTAAATAAAGTGATGGAGAAGGAATTAAATGATGAAATGAGACACTAAACGTAGAGGTTGAGTTTTGCTATTTAAGCAGCGAAATAAGAGAGGATATAAAATCCAGAGTATTGATAGTAAGAGAAGCTTGTCTGAAGAATTTTGTGTTGTGTCTCAATCAAGTGGATGGATGTCTTTTGTGAGGGTGTTTGTCTAGAGTGTAGCCTTGCACGGACGTAAAACGTGACGACAAGTGGTTCAGACAAGGATGGAATGTAGCTTTCCGAGATGTAGTGTTACAGGGGAGTGCTGAGGACGAGACGGGTTGAAAGAATAGCTATTGAGGAGGTATGGAAACGGATGGGAAGGAAAAGAAATTTACAGCACAACTTGACTAACAGGAATATTTTGTACATGGCTGCACGTTTAGAGATCGTGAATAGTTACAATTGAAAAAAAAAAAAAAAACAGCCCTCGGTCACTATTTTTAACGAATTAACCCGGTTTCAGCACTGCTAGGAGTGTCTTCCTCAGAATTTAAATCAAAGAATGGTCTATAACATGGTCACAGAATTATGACTAAAATCGTATCGTATAAGTACGGAATCATCGTGAAAATGTGGCAGTACTTATATTTCATTTATAAAATAATAAATATGCCAAAAGGGCATGAGTTACAAAGATATTTAAGATAAAGAGAGTCCGTTTTGCTACCTGCACCACGCAAGTAACGAGCAGCCCTTAGTGGCTTGCCATCACAGTTTTCTTTATCTTAAATATCTTTGTGAGTTATGCCCTTTTGGCATATTTATTATTTATAAATGACATATAAGTACTGCCACTCTTTCACGATTATTCCGTACTTATATCCTGTATCATACGTTTTTAGTCATAATTCTGTGACCATGTTATAGACCATTCTTTGATTTAAATTCCGAGGAAGACACTCCTAGCAGTGCTGAAACCTGGTTAATTCTTTAAAAATAGTGACTGAGGGCTGTTTTAATTCAATTTGACTAACAGGGATTGGCTGGTAGAACACATTCCCAGCCATCAAGAAACTGTCAGTTTGGAAATGGTGCGAAGGGTGAGGGGGGTGAAAACTGTAGGGGTAGTACAGGTGATGAGTGGAGTGATCAAATTCAAATGGATGTAGATTGAAGTAGTTGCATAGGGTAGCTGCATCAAGCTGGTCGTGGAACTCAAGACCAGAACAACAACAACGAGACAACAACAACAACAACAACAACAACAACGAGAACTTCATTGTATCCACTGTCGAGGTTAAACTGCAACTGTGATATAAATCGGTGGTTTCTGAGAGTATGATATCAAATGAAACGCTCTTTGGAAATCTTTTCTGGATCATATGCAAATAGGTGATCGGGTGGCGATACTAGAAAAAAGAACGGGACGGAAATTTCAGCATTGAGTTATCTTTGCTAGGACCACAAACCCATCGCCCGGCTGCAAATGATCCAGAAAAATAACGTCCCTGCAACGTGCAGAAGCGGAAATGGCTCCAAAACTGCTTCTGCTTGACGATACAATAAACAGTGCCTAATTCAGATAGCCACTGGTTGAATGTCATATCTACATAAACCTCCACCGACAAGAAAATCAACAACAGATTTCAGTTTGCCATACCACAAATAGATCATAACAGCCACAAGTAAACTAAATAGCTTTCGTGTCGATGGCGACAGCTAGTCTTGAAGCGAGCCACCGGAGACAGTGCCACGGACTGTACCTGGTGGGGGAGGAGGAGGAAGGCCCGACCAGAGCGTCGCCAGGTGGCGGCCGTTGCGACGCGGGAGGGGCGACAGCGGCTGGGGCGGGGGAAGTTGGTACCCCTGGGCGCGTCTCGCGGCCCGCCGAGCTCTGAACCCGTGACCTTTGCGTCCCCCCCGACTGCGCCTTGACCCGGTTCGTCCACGCGGGCTGCATGCTCCCCGCAAATACATCAATAAAAGCCAGCAGTCGGCTCCGGCGCCTCTGCATTGGCAGGCGCCGAGCGGCGCAACACGTGCTGGCTGCCGTGTCTGGTTCTGCTTCTGCTTCTGCCACAGCTACGACCGCCGCAGCCCGCTCCTCAAGTGTCTCCACCACCCGCAGGCGCCCGCCTTTATCCCGTCCGTGGCGCCAACACCACATTCTGCGACGCCGCGACGGCTACTGTACTATCACTCGATTTCCCCACGTGGGTGGGCATCGAATTGCACGCGCTACGGTAGTCTCGGTGGCGGAAGGAATTTCCGTCGGATACAGACTACTCAAAAAGTGGTTTGTTGATTTGTTGACAAATTGCCTAAGATAATGAGAGCTTTACACACACGACTTTAATCAACCAAATTACTCAGTGACAGAAACGGTTGCAAATTATAAAAATTTTGTATCCCGCCTGTAAGGCGGCGCGTGGGTCGGCTCCTGTAAGCTGAAGGGTAGGCCGAATGCAGGAAGTGATTAGGAGCATGAAAGGATGAAAGTCTCTCAGTACTGCTCTTAGAAATGATTTCACTATGTATGTTGTTGCATTAATTTGTTCGGAAAGTGGTGCTGATATTCAAGACCATAAAAGTGGGTTAAAAGCTGTGATCTATCTGAGGAAGTTAACCTTGCATTACTATGAACTATCTGAGGAAGTTAACCTTGCATTACTGCGCAACTGTTTCACCAGGTATCCCGTCTAGCTTACCAAATTCCCAACCAGACTAACATTCATTATATATATAAAGACTATTTAAATAAAAAGAAATAAATCAGTTGATATTTGGACGTTTATTTTAACATTGATCATTGTTCCGTTAAAATTTCAGCATATCAAACTTGGTTCATAACTAAACTGGTGCCTTATTTAGGCTTGTGTAAATGTGAGTTTGTAATCTTACGGAACACATCAAATAGGGAGCCAAATTGGGAGACTACATACAACACTGCATTCATAAAATAACACACGAAGAACGTTGAAACATGTGCAAGATGAAATTAACCGCAACCAACCGATTCAATTTTCACCCAAAGAAGTTACGTTCGTAGCGCAATCCTGTCCGTCATGAAATTACCACACACTGGTATACTAAATTCATACTAACTCTCTCTGAAATCTTCCCGAAAAGAATAGCTGAGGGCTACTTTGATGCTTAAGCCACATGCTTCACGTGGTCAACTTGGTTTGCACAAAGAATGTAACTCCACAATAATTTTGAAATTAAAATAAATTACAACGAAACGCAATTTACAAAAGAATAACCTCGAACTGGTTACTATCGTCTTACTGTTAACCTGATGGGTCAAACAATTGTATAAGCACGTGGTACTGGTCTCACAAAGTACACCCCACGTGGGTTGAACATAAAGAAAAGTTGCTATATTGTCAAGACGAGACGTTATAATCTCACGCACATTCGCAATTAAGATTGATGATCTTAGAGTTACTGATCAACACGTGGTTCCACTTTACTCACAAAGTAGTGACAAAGCAACTACCGGAAGATATTCTGAATTTCACACTCAAATTACACTGCGTTGCAATTTAAGATAACATTAGATATTTTAGAACTAAACCTGAAATAAAGGTGATTAAATTTTCAGTTAGACTGAACTTCAGAAATCTATTGTGCTACAGACTTAGCAGACACACGCTTAGCCGGAGATCTTACCACTTCAGACGCTCGCAGACTGACCTGGGCACCTACCGAGCGTGCTTAACAGATACAAACGGAAGTGACCAGAGAGGCATCTTCCTTTACCAACATAACAAGGGTCGAATAGGACCATACTAAGAATAGAAACCTCTCTACTTTTAGAAAGCGTAGCTACCTGTTCCGATGTTGGTCCTACTGTTCTCTAGCAGACAGGTTTGTCTGCTACCGTCAAGCATACAACTAGAAATACATTTGCTCATTCATCCTCTCACACAGAAGGGAAGGAGGATGACAGTATCTTATCATATACAGTATATAAAAGAAAGCGGATGTAGGTTCCCTATGAAACTGTGTGACATGAATTACATATAAACTGTGTTTTAAAGTGTAGTAGTGTGACAGATCGTTCTTGTTTATGTGTAAAAGTAACACGTTTCACTGCTCAGTCTCCTCCCAGATAGTCATAAACACCACAGTAAATTTAGAAGAGGAATTTATGCCGTAAATGACAACAGATTTAAGAAATTAACATGAAAGGAATCCAACAGAGACCTTTCAACTATATCACAATATTCACTGAATACATAATAACATGAACACTTAACTTTGCACTGAGGAGCACGTAGGTGCGAAGCCGTACAGGTACCAACGGTAAGGGCTACTAGTAGTGAGACAAACTATCATTGAAATAAAAAAGTCAGTAATGGCCCCCTATGAAGTAGAAACAATGTTGCTAGGTCGTCTCCTCGGGATCAAATGCGCAGAATCTGGAGCGGCGCTCGTAGAGCTGAACATCGCCGGCTAAAGGGCGCTGTCGTCTGTGTCGTAGTGCCAACCTACGAATTTGCACCTACGCCGTGGTATCGTAGCTATCGATACCACAAAAAGCTTCTTATAATACACAGTGAATATAGCCTTCGAAAAGCCATTTATAAATTAAATTCAGCTATCAAGAGCTAAGATGAAAATCAAAGCTTTTGAAGACCAAGATCTGGTCCACAAAATTTTTTAATAAACGGTCACAAAATATAGAATGTAAATGAATTCAGTTTCGTGGAAAATACTGTCTTCTTCACAAACGAAAAAGATATCGCGCAAAAAAAGTGAAAGGTTCTGTTACAATGATGGTACCAGACGCATAGAACTGAATAAAAAGGTGACAACAGAAAGCCTACTGAACCATACATAAAATGGCTATAGCATCTACATTTTATGGCAGTGAGATTTCAATAATAGCAGCTAGAAATGAACTCGAACAGTAGACAATTGAGGCATTTAAGATACTGAAAATTAGGTGGACTGATGAGATAAGGAATAATCAGTTTCTTCGCAGAATAAGCGAGGAAAGAAACATACGGAAAACGTCGACAGGAAGAAGGGACGGTATGGTAGGACATGTGTTAAGATACTAGGAATTAGCTTAGAAGACAGTAGAAGGAACTACAGGGGAACGAAAGTGGGCAAGACAGGAACTGGAGCATATTTACCAAATAAAAAATGAGACGGTTAAAGTAGTAAATGAGTTTTGCTATTTGGAGAGCAAAATAAGTGATGATGGTCGAAGTAGAGAGGATATAAAATGTAGACTGGCAATGCCAAGGAAAGCGTTTCTGAAGAAGAGAAATTTGTTAACATCGAGTATAGATTTAAGTGTCAGGAAGTCGTTTCTGAAAGTATTTGTATGGAGAGTAGCCTTGTATGGAAGTGAGACGTGGACGATAAATAGTTTAGACAAGAAGAGAATAGAAGCTTTAGAAATATGGTGTTACAAAAGAATGCTGAAGATTAGATGGGTTGATCACATAAGTAATGAGGAGATATAGAATAGAACTGGATAGAAGAGGAGTTTGTTGGTAAGTCATATTCTGAGATATCAAGGGATCACCAATTTAGTATTGGAGGGCAGCGTGGAGGGTAAAAATCTTAGAGGGAGACCAAGAGATGAATACACTAAGCAGATTCCGAATGATGTAGGCTGCAGTAGGTACTGGGACATGAAGAAGCTTGCACAGGATAGAGTAGCATGGAGAGCTGCATCAAACCAGTCTCTGGACTGAAGACCACAACAATAACAAATGCGGATATTGTGTAAGGGCCACTCTGGGATGAAGAGGTTGGCACAGGATAGGAAGTCGTGGCGTGCCGCATCTAGCCAATGCGAAGCCTGATGACTTAAAAAGACTTGAAGGAAGAATACAAACTGCGAAAATGAGGTTTTCAGGTTGTGCAGTTGGCTGTATACAGTTTGATATACACAGAAGTGCCAGAGAAATTGGTATAAGCATGTATATGATATGTAAACAGGCAAAATACGGCGCTGCGGTCGGCAACGCCTATATAAGACAACAAGTGACTGGCACAGTTGTTCATCGGTTACTGCTGCTCCAATGACAGGTTATCAAGATTTAAGTGAGACTGAACATCTCAGAGGTAGCGATGAAGTGGGGATTTTCCCGCACGACCATTTCACGAGTGTACCGGCAGTATGAGGAATCCGGTACAACATCAAATCTCCGACATCGCTGCGGCCGAAAAAAGTTACTGCAAGAACGGGAGCATCGACGACCGAAGAGAACTCTTTAATGTGACAGAAGTGCAACCATATTGCATATCGCATATTGATGCAGATTTCAATGCTGGGCCATCAACAGGTATTGGCGGGCGAACCGTTCAACGAACATCATCGATATGGGCTTTCGGAGCCGAAGGCCGACTCGTGTTCCCTCGATGACTGCGCGACACAAAGCTTTACGCCTCGCCTGTGCTCATCAACACCGACATTGGACTGTTGCCTGGTCTGACGAGTCTCGTTCCAAATAGTATCGATCGTCTCGTTTCAAATTGTATCGAACGGATGGACGTGTACGGATATGGAGACAACGTCATGAATCCACGGACCCTGCATCTCAGCAGGAGACTGCTCAAGCTGGTGGAAGCTCTGTAATGGTGTGGGGCGTCTGCAGTTGGGGTGATATGGGACTCCTGATACGTCTAGATACAACTCTGACAGCTGATACGTACGTAAGCATCCTGTGTGATCACCAGCATCCACTGTGCATCCGACGGACTTGGCAATTCGAGTAGGACAATGCGACACCCTAAATGTCCACAATTACTATAGAGTGTTTTCAGGCACGCTCTTCTGAATTTTGACACTTCCGCTGGCCACCGAACTCCCCAAACATGAACGTTATTGAGCATACATTAGTCGAGTCCATCCCACGTCGTATTGTGGCACTTCTGCGTGCTCGCGGAGGCCCTACACGATATTAGGCAGGTGTACCATTTTCTTTGGCTCTTCAGTATAATATGGAACACAACGATCAGAGGAGAAGTAAGACTTAAAAACGTAGATGGAAAGATCAAGGCGTAGAGAAATAAATGGAAACATCATTTCAGAATACCGAATGAAAAGAGAATGTCCAAAATGATAATGAATTATCGGTCAACAAGGAAACGATGTATAGGCAGTCAAAGAAAGAAGTGGAGAGATGAAATACTCTGGTCTGTAGAACGTAAGGATATTCAAAGTGACTTAAAATATGAATTAATAAGTGGATATGAATGAATATGCGGGAGCATGTTGCAAGAGGGCTCCCGGTCGAGTGCAGAAAGCTGTACGTCAGACGGCGTAAGATTAGCGTCACTATGGCACCAAAAGGGCCTGGTCCACAAAACGGAGGAGCTGAAGGAATGTAAAAACACGGTGTGAGTTAATCAAAGAGCAGTTGCGGTGCACTATGGTGGTGATCTTCATTAGAACATGGCCCGGAGACAAGATCTGGATGACTTCATTCGGGAAAGAATTCTCCGAAGCTGAAGAGAGACTTAATGTGAGGAGTGTAGCCCAAGAGTTTGGTATTGCTCAAGGCGTTGTTTCACGTGCACGGGGAACGTTGCGAACGTCAGTCACAGGTGCCCGAAGGAGTCCACGGTCAACTACAGTAGCACCGTGCAACAGGCAAGAACGGACCAGCGTTGAACAGCGGGTGAAGTCGGAACCACATTTAACAGGACTGCAACGCACGCACTCTCTCTCTCACTCTACAGTGGCACGGTGACGGTCTCTTCGCCAGACGATCAGTGCGTTGTGTTGCGCTGACACCTGCACATCAGCGGCACCGTTGGCTATTGTGTCAAGAGCATTGGGGCTGGAACAACGTGGACTGCGGTCTATGCTCTTATCGGAAGAGAGAAGATTTGGAGTGGTAATTCTGGACGTACTCTCATGCGGCGAAAAGTAGGAACACGTGGTCCATCCAGGAACGTTGTCGAACATGATAGTTTCGGTGGTCCGGGTGTTACAGCGGCGGAGGCATAATGTTGCATGGATGTACTGACCTTCAAATCTCTGAACACGATACTGTGATCAACATTTTTATGGCTGGCAATCCACGATCGCATCGAACAGCCCAGGTGGAGGAGCTGTTGGAAAAAGAGAATATTCGGCGAATAGATTGGCCTGTTGGTTTCCCCGACTTGAGTCCCAAGGAGTACGTGTGAGATATGGTGGAGACACGTATTGTAGCACGTTCACATGTGCCAACGACCATCGAATAGTTATCAAACACCCAGAATGGAACGCCCTATCATGTAAACTTCATACCAACCTTGTGCCAGCATGGGAGCACGTGACAGAGTATGCATTATTATCCATGGTGATCACGAACCATGTCGCGTCTTTCGTAATGTCCAGCGAACCATCATAAATTGCGGTGAGATTAGAGTAAGTACTGTTTTCGGATAAAAGTGTCAATTGCATTCGTCTCTTTGCGCATTTCTTTCAGCTGTCTTCTATGTTATACTGTATCAGTTCTTTCTATGTATGGCCCAAGTTTCATCGCGCAATGTTAGTTGGGAGTGACACATGATGAGAAGCTATTTTCGTCTTTCAGTTTTGGACACCAATGTAGAAACTTATCACAGACAACAGAAGTGCTGAACAAGAGGACACAACACGCGAGTGCCTAACACTTGAAGAAAGAGAAAGACAAAGAACAAGTATTTTGTGCGATCCTCGTACTTGTTTGGCGTGAAACTCATTCTCAACACACTGCAGGACGACTTGTGTACCTGAGGTACATTTCAGTGCACTGCTAAATGGCGTTTATAGTAATCTGTCCATCACGCTAGATATTAACAAGGGTTTCGGTTTCGGTGCTATTCGACCCCGGGCTTCACCTCTTTTTCCCTCATAAAAAAAAGAAAACCAAAGCACATTCTCCTAAAGTAGTCTTTGACATTGAGATACCTTAACGCATAATACAAACATATCACGGAGGGATATATTCTTTACCATTACGCTGAGTCACGGAGCCAACAGACATTATGTTCGTGTCTATGGTAGCAGTACACTTCTGGGTTACTGCATTGTCGTTTAAAAATCGAAGTACGAGGCTACTGATTATTGGATCACGACTTCGTAGCAAATCAGACTGAACACTTACTTCTTAAAGGGGACGAAATCGACTGGTTATTTTGGGAAGTGCCACAAAGTATTGTTATAGTGCCGTTAGTGTTTGCTATACAGGGTGTCCGGGCAAGAGGTATACACAAAAAATACTTATAATGAAAGAACTAGACAGTTTATTTTGTTGAATAAATATGCAGTCGATACAGACACTCTCCAAGATACGATCCTCACCATTTGATGACCCATGCGAACCACTAGCAGGACACACCTATCAAGTCATGTTGACGAACTATGCAGTTCCAAAGGTGCCTCTCGACGTCATTTCCCATCACGATGGTGCCGTCCCCTCCCCTCTACTGAACTGCACCAACATACATAAAAATGTGTACAATGTTGGACAAATAAACTTATCAACCTTAAAGCTAAGAAATGGGAAGCACTCCGTCTTCAGGCCGCGAGGGGCCTACCGGGACCATCCGACCGCCGTGTCATCCTCAGTGGAGGATGCGAAATAGGAGGGGCTTAGGGTCAGCACACCGCTCTCCCGGTCGTTATGATGGTATTCTTGACGGAAGCCGCTACTCTTCGGTCGAGTAGATCCTCAATTGGCATCACGAGGCTGAGATCACCCCGAAAAATGGCAACAGCGCATGGCGGCCTGGATGGTCACCCATCCAAGTGCCGACCACGCCCGACAGCGCTTAACTTCGGTGATCTCACGGGAACCGGTGTATCCACTGCGGCAAGGCCGAGAATTGTAGCATCAGGAAGAACGGTAAATAATCAACTTTCACTTATTTTATTTATGCTATATAGCTGGAATAGTACATTATTAAATATATAGGTTATTTGGGGTTATACAGGTTGAGGAATTTTGTAGAGAGACCTACCGTCTCTGGCACCACTGACATTGGATGACAGCTTCTGCTGTGTAAATTAAGGATGATAGAGTTGTGTTCCAAGTCAGAGATCATACCATCGCGCCAGACGCTGGATCCACAAGAGGAATGAAATCCGTCGTGGCGAGCCTCGCAGAAAGCGTTGCTCCCTCTGCTGTCGCGTCAACGACAGCCGCAACGGCAGTGGCCGTTATGACAGACCGTGCTGCTCTCTACGTCATTTCACGGTGCGTGAAGACACCTGTCTTCCTGCAAGTGAGCCCATTTCCTGATCCAGAGAACGCGACGTGACTTTACGATCTCGCTCTGCCGAGGACCAATACTCTGGGACGCTAATCGCTTGGGGCATCTGTGGTCCTGAATGGCGCTGAGTATGAAATACTGAACCCGTCGATGCTACAGTCGCGTGTGGGCCGGATATTTGTTAATATCGAGCGATTTAGCGGACCAATTGAAGTGCAGTTATTTGTCAATTCAGGAACGTATGCGCGCAAGTCTCTGAAGACCGCTCTTGTCATTCTGGAAGACGATAATGTAGAAGAAAGTCTAACAGACAGTCATTGAAAACGTCGGCATAGGCATCCTATTTTAGGTTCATGGCAACCTGAATGAAAAAAAAACACTGCCAAAATATCGCAGAATCATCTCCAGCCAGAAATACATCGTCGAGACACTGTGTGTTTAACGCCTAACTAGGCGGTGGTTGTACTCGACGCCTTGCGTAATTTGAAAAAGTGAGAAAATGGTTACTTGTCGGACAACACTACATCCTTCCAGGTCTTGGAGTCCAGTTTCCGTGTTGTACGGTCCATTGAAGGCATGCAACTTCGTGTGCCGTTGAGTTCAATAGCCTTTTGCGAGGTATCCAACTTATAATGTTCACTACATGAATTTTCCTTCGCAATATTCGCACGCATGCTGGTTGAGATGGGACTGCGTTTACTAACATCAGCAATTTCTGTCGCATTTGAAACTGACTGCCATTGACAAGGTATGATGCCTGTCAGTCAGCATTGTTCCATGACCTCTGTTCTTACGCCTTGTTACATGATTGCAAAAAAATGGTTCGAACGGCTCTAAGCACTTAGGGACTTAACATATGAGGTCATCAATTCCCAAGACTTAGAACCAACTTAAGGACGCCACACACATCCATGCCCGAGGCAGGATTCGAACCTGCGACCGAAGCAGCAGCGCGATTCCGGAATGAAGCGCCTAGAGCCGCTCGGCCATAGCGACCGGTTACACCATTGCAATTGGTGAACCATTCCAAGTAGATAAGTTCGAGGGTCCTTATAGATACATCAATAAATCGAGCAGTTTCATTTACAGTGTGATCATGGGCACGTCCACATCTGCATGTAGCCTATACACCGCAAGCAGAGAGCACCTGTGGTACCATTGTCTGTGGCCCCCTCCCACCCACCGCCCCTTGCCTGTTCCATTCGTGAATGGAACGTGTGAAAGATGATTACCGGTAAACGTACATGTCAGCACCAATTTCTCGGATTTTCGCGAGACGTATGTGGCAGGAAGTAATATGTTGTTCGATTCTTCCCGGAGCGTACTCTCTCGGAATTTCATTTCTTGATGATCCGTGCTGCACAATGGTGCGTTTGTAGCGCCTGCCACTGAAATTTCTTGAGCACCTCTCGTGAAGAGCAAAATGTCCTGTGACGATACGTGCCACTCTTCGCTGGCCCTTGTCTGTTTCTTGTATTAATGACAGTCTGCGAGAGTCTTAGACTGTGGTAGAACATTTAAGAATCAATCGAACAAGTGTTTCGTACACCGCGTCCTACGTGGATGAATTATATTTCTTTAAGTTTCTCCCACTGAAGCTCAGCCGAATACCTGCTTTTCCTAGAGTTTACTTTACGTGGTCATTCCCCTTTAGGTGGCACCGTATAGTTACTTCTAGCTGTTTTACGACTCCAATCATTTGTCGTTAACAGTGTAATCGGATTTCTCCACAACTCTGTGCTCAGTGCATCATGTTTATTGACGTTTACTGTCAACTGCCTGTGCCTGTACCGATCAAGGACGGACAGATGCAGCTGAGTTTCAAGAGATCATTGTTTTCGGAATCCATGTTGATATTTATAGTGGAGATTTTCGTACTCCAACAACGCCTATTACTTGATCATAAACCATATTGCACAATTCTACAACATATTAACGTCAGCGATGTAGGCCTATAATTATGTGCCATTGTCGTAAGACACTTCTACAAAACGGGAGAGACATGCTCTTTACTCCAGTCGCTAGGTACCATTAACTGCTTCAGCGGCCTACGATAAACAACCCCTAGACTGGGAGCAAGTTCTATATCATAATCTCCGTAGGATCTCACCCGTATCTCAATCGGTCCATATGCCCTTCCACTATTAAATGATTGTAGTTGATTTTCTATTGCTCGATAACTCACCTCAGTATCTTCTATTTCGTCGGTCGTGCGATGAGTGAAAGGAAGAGCGTCTATAAATGATAACTCCATTTGCCGTTCTGTCACGTCTGAAATTCAGTCTATCTTACTGCTCTGATTCCGCACAAATGACTATAAAGTACATAGCACACCGCTGCCATGAGGGCCACATGGCGCTTAGTCAGCTGTAGTGAGTTCGAATCCCTGGGGCGGGAAGAATTTTGACCAACAGCGCTTAGTGGACAAGAGGGGAAGAGTTAATGGCCAAAGTTTTTGATCACCAAACTTTGTACCAATCACCTGGATGAACCCCAAATCTCAGATTGTCATGAAGTGAGTGTGCGTCACACTGCTGTTGGTAATCCATCCATCAGATACTTTAAGCCTGGTGGTGCTCTTGGTGTTACTCGTAAGGAATATGCTGTGTGCTGGCACCAACTTTAATTATCTTCTTTGTCTCATCATCATCTAATACAAATCTGAGCCACCTAAGGTGACGATGTAATAATATAAACATATGGCGGAGATGCTGAGTCGCAGATATTCACAACAAAAAGACTGTGGGCTTTCAGCCAACAAGGCCTTTGTCGAAAATAGACAACATACACAAACACAATCACACAAACGCAACTCTCACACACACAACCACAGTCTCTGGCAGCTGAAGCCAGACTTTCCTTCCTAGACATTTCCATTGTTTAATAATATAAACAGTAATACCAAGTTGGTGAGTTTCATTAAAAGCTGTACTGGGTGACTGTGGCGGCGTGTCAGGTCCTTCGCAATCTCGTACACGCAATCTCAAGCAGACGAAGTACAGAGAGCTTGCTGTGTCACCGGGTGGTCTATCAACTAAGGGGCGCCGCCTCCGATAGTGGCAAGTGATGGCGACGCAGCCAGTGTACGAGTGGCAATGACTACAGACACACATTGACTCAGTATCATCACACATCACACCAAAAGCTCTTTGATCTAGCATCTGAATTATTTGCTTCGTTGAATTTGGATCACGTCCAGCCTCTGGGGAATTGCACTCTGACAATATATCCACTCCGGATCTACACCACCCAACCCCGGTACTGAAGCCTGACGCTATAGAGCTGTATCACATAAACTCCGAACATATGAAATCAGTTTATATGAGCTTTGTGAACCATTTTCGCAGTCATACTTACAACAGCACTCCTTCCTGAACTCTGAGAACTGACTGGCGACATCCTGCAGATGGGTCTGTACCTGCCACCTAATTTCCTCTAAGTCTGCTTCGCTGCGCAACTGAGAGATGTAGCGAGCAGTGGTACAATGACCGCTAACAACTCGCACCTGCGGCACCCTACGCTCCTGTCATTATGAGGGAAATAGGAGTGTCTCAAGAAGGTAGCGATTTAAGAAGGCAAGGGAGACAGGCTGCAGACATGAGTGCTGACAGACAGTTGCTTATTACTCACTTAGGTTTGAACAATTATTTAAGCATTCGTGATATTCCAGGGTTGGTGTGGCAGAAGCGATGCAGACGGATCTCCAGCGTACATAGGATGCAAGGAGGAGGTTTGCTTACTCTGGTTTGCTGACACAGTGAGCGCTGAGTCAGCATCAGCCATCACAACTCTATAACCAGCTACCTGTGATGGCGACGGTGTTGCCCAGAGTCAAACCCTGGGCTGTTGGTTGTAGAGCAGCGGCGGGCAGCTGGTGGACATCGGCAGCTCAGAACTGGACGATCGTCCATTGGTGCCTTGGACCACGAGGTGGTGGCAGATTGCTCACTGGGCGGTGCTGCAGCGGTCCTGTAGAGGCAGCAGTGGTATCTGGGTGATGTCTCCGCAATATCCTTTCTTTCAGGAGTGCTAGTTCTGCATGGTTCGCAGGAGAGCTTCTGTAAAGTTTGGAAGGCAGGAGACGAGATACTTGCAGAAGTAAAGCTGTGAGTACCGGGCGTGAGTCGTGCTTCGGTAGCTCAGATGGTAGAGCGTTTGCCCGCGAAAGGCAAAGGTCCCGAGTACGAGTCTCGGTCGGGCACACAGTTTTAATCTGCCAGGAAGTTTTATAGCAGTGGTATATTTGCTGTTCGCAAACATGTTGTCGCATGGTACAGCACAGCCCAGCTTTGCCGGTTATGACTGTATCAGTGGAACGTTGTTGACCTGGCGACGAATGTCACAGGGCAGGTCTCGTAACTGAGCTCTGTCGAGCCGATGACTTACTCAGCTGGGCCAGGGGTTGATCACGCAGAAGATGTACCAGTGCCACATTTCTAGATCACGCAGGAGTTTCCCGAATGAAGGGCCAGTGTCCTAGACCCAGCAGTCGTCAGGTGTAGAGATGCTGGCTTTGGAAGCAGTCAAAAAGTGTAGGGTTGCTGTGTCGGCAGCTCGTTGGCACAGCTGTTGACGTTCTAGATACATCACTAGGTCCTGGCTTTGACCTGTGCCGTTACACTTCCTTCCCTGTAGTAAACTACGGCCTACTGCTTTCCTGTTGGAGCTGGTTGCAACAGAATCATTAATATCCTGCAGTTGCTTTTAGACTTCACATGGCAAGAACTCCTGAACAACTTTCATTTAACTATATACCTTTTTCCTCTACACTCAGTTCACTGTCTCACAATACAGAGTTTTCAGTTTTTGGTTTGCACTATTCTTCTTCACCTTTTTATTTCTAGTACGGTTAGCAGCTGTATTGCTCCAGTCACGGGAGGGGCAAAGGGGATCAGGAAGGCATCACATCAGCATAACCTCGCTAGTCTTCCCACTTAATATTTGCGCGCCAACACTGGTAACGTTTCTCCTGAGTTCGTGAGGATTAACCACCCAAAGCCTTTCCATATATGTACTACACCCTAAAATTTCAATCTCACACATTCTCATAACACATGCGTTTCACACCTCTAATAAATATGAAGAAGAACCTGCATAAGAATTCTCATACATGTAACTAAGTCATGCCCTGTGTTAATCTACACAAACAGTTGTGAACGTTGTGCAACTTAAGGCAGGCCACGAGTGAAGCTTGCACTCAGATGGGGAACTTTGCGTATGTATTATCTGATGTCTCCTGAGTGAGCGCGCCAAGTTTCCGTCACTTCCGACAGATAGCGTAGCTGCGGGACGATTTCAAAATGGAGTCTATAGGTGATGTACGTTACAAGCAACGTGCCATCATTGAATTTCCCACTGTGGAGAAACAAACTGTGGAGAATATTCACAAACGCTTTTGCGAGGTCTATTGAGCATTTGCTGTCGACCGAAGTACAGTTAGTCGACGGGCACGGAGGGTGACGTCATCAGAAGGCGGTTCTCGGAGCACCACAATTTGCAGCGGTCGGGGAGACCATCCACTACTGTCACACTTGAGATGTTGCAGCGAGCTGATGTTGTCATTTGCGAGGACAGACGCATTACGACTCGAGAAGACATTTTGAAGACGACGAGGAGGTGATTCACACAGTGAAGCATTCGCTCCGCCACTAGAACAACGTTTGGTACCGTCAGGGTATACACGCCCTTCTTTCGCGCTGGTGGAACGCCATAAAACGGGATGGAGGCTACGTGGAAAAATAGCGTGTTTAGGTAAAACACCATTCTTTCGTGTGTGTAATTCTCATTATGTTCAATAAAGAATTGTTGAAGAAAAAAATGAGGTACAATTACTTTCTGGGCAACCCTCGTAGATGGAGGACACATCGGGGCCAGCTTTTTCTGGATTCGGCAACTTTGTTACGTAATTTGATGTTTAATAGCGTCAACGGAAATTGCGTGGATCATCTGTCTGCGAATCATATAAACTTTTTTCAGTGTGTCCCTCATTTTAATTGTTTTTGTAGCATATTAAAAGAGGCAGAATTTGGGGATTAGCCCACTATTTGCCTAAACGAACGTAACAAACCGCTAAACGCCACACTCATACTTATCAGATTATCAGTATATAGTCGTTCATCCGCCGCGCCGATTCAGTTGGGATCTGACTCACCTCCTTGTGATTTGAAACGTTTTCTCTTCGGTCAAGCCCCCGCCGGCCTTTGTGACCTAGCGGTTCTAGGCGCTACGGTCGCAGGTCGCAGGTTCGAATCCTGCCTCGGGCATGGATGTGTGCGATGTCCTTAGGTTAGTTAGGTTTAAGTAGTTCTACGTTCTAGGGGACTGATGACCTCAGATGTTAAGTCCCATAGTGCTCAGAGCCATTTTTTTCGGTCAAGCCCCATCTGACTGAGCGCAAGTTCACTCGTGGCCTACCTTAACATGACTGTGTTGTTTGGAGGAATTCGTAATTTACTGCAGAGACGGGTAAGTGAACTTCCAGATGTAAGGACGACACAGTGGCTGTTTGCATTAACAGGTGTGACTATGCAAATTCTCAGTGAAGATACCACACTGCCGAGGAAGTGTGTTTATGAAATGAGTAAAATGAATGAAAGCCTAAGCAAAGGCTACCAATGTCTGCTGCAGGCGGAAGGGGTGGGGGGATGGTGGGGTGGGGCGGATGTCAAATATATTCTCATACTGGCTCTGCATGCATACAGTTTAGCATTGAGGTCATTCTCCTCCAGTTACCGTCATTATGTCTGATTCCAGAATAGTTTACATGATTATATAAGAGGTGACTGTCACTGAGATACGTAGAGAGCTCGTTGTTGTAAGCGGTCAATGCAGGTTAACATGACCTCCGTCTACGTTCGACGTCAACATGCAGAAACCACTGACAGACGGCAGGTAGCAGCGCTGGCAGTAAAGGGTACATAAAGCGTGTCGGGCATACGTGCAAAAGAGAATTGTTGTCATAATGCGGAAACAGAGCGATTTATCTCACGTCCTACCGGTCAGAGGTGGAACTATGTCCGAAACGGCTAAGCCTGTAAATAGTTCGCGTTCTGCTGTGGTTAAAGTATACGATGCACAGCAAAATGACGCTATTCGAGACAGCCGGCAGGGCAGCCGTGATTCATCACTGGCTGTAGATAACAGGGCTTAACGAGAGCTGTGGAGGTGTGCACGGGTGAAGGGACGTGCAAGTATTGAGCATGTGACCGCCATGATGAACCTAGAGCCTACCAAGCGTGCCTCCTCAACGGCCGTTCGGCGAACATTACCGTGCAGGGACCTCCAGTGCAGGAGACAGCTTCAGACACCCGTGTTGACTGCTGTTCGTCGGCAACGAAGGCTGGAATTTGCACACCAGTACCGCATCTGGACGTCCACCGAGTGACGTGAGATGGCCTTTTCAGACGGATCACGTTTTATGTTTCATAGGACAGATGGGCATTGGCGCGTGCGGCCTGATACGTCTAATACCACACGCCCTGCAACAACTGTTGGATTGGTGCAGGCCGGAGGAGGGAGCGTTACGGTGTGGGTGAAACGGTACTGTATGTACTGGTCCATGATTAAATACGATGTTTTGCAATCGTACCTTCTTAAAAGGATAGAATAATCGACAGATATTCACGGGTGCGGCCACTTGCCGTTTCTCTCTCTCTCATAACGCGGCCCCACCGCGGGCGCCGCGAAACTCCCATGATGTAGGATGTAACGTTGCTTTATTATGTTGTAGAATATTTATTATGATGTAGAATATTTATTTAATGTTAATACGTTCACGCACGTGAAATATCCCTTACAACCTATTCCCATCCTTCCTGAAGCGATGTCAGCCATTAGTTTGGAAGCAGACAACTCTTGATAGACTGTAGTAGTGCCAACTTTGTTTCCTTGGGCTTGAGTGGCAGAGATGGACCACAGGCAAAACTTTGTCGAAGAGAATGTGAGAACATAGGGTTTAGCGGGGAGAGGTCGGTCAGGCTACCCCTCCACCGAAGACCAGAGCCTTTCAGGAGCTCCGCCATGGGAAGGGGCTGTTCTGCGGAGAAACGGTAAGCTAGTGGACGTGCCTTCAGCAAGGTATTGGAATACTAGATGTTTGTGACTCACCCAGCCCAGCGTTGAATAGCGACACCAATGATTCCGCTCATGGTTATTTTGATTATTTTCTGTTGTATGATTTTTGTGTATTGAGAGTGATATATGTATGTCTTTGTGTTCACGCCACGGGGTAGGCAACGAAATTGCCCATCTATACGATAGAGTTAGGTAAAAAACCGTGTGACTTGCAGTTTATTTGTGTTTGGAATTTTGGAAGGGTTTATTAATTTTTAATGTGTGTTTTCTATGTACAAATAGGGTCCACGCGGTCCACGTGTGACGAACTAGTAATAAGGCAGCTACGCTCGCCTATAGAGAAACTCGAGTAGAAGCAATAGATAATTTAAATAAACTGCTACCGCCTCACAGTACAGGCATTTACACAGTTTCAACCGTTTGATTACAGTCTTGTAAGCATGTGGAAAGCCACTTTGAACCCACGTGGTCATAGCCACCACGTGCACATGCAGTATCCGTTGATGCTGGCGAAATTATAACTGAAGTTGCTATACAGTACAGAATAGGAGTATAGAAAATAAAGCTTTATCGTCTAATGCCAAGCCGATCTCTGTCCTCGCCCCATTGCATGCTAGTATTGAATCTGTACACTAGGTGCAAGTTTGAGCTCTTGTCTATCCTGTCCTATGTGTTTTAATATTAAAGTAGCGGGAAAATTACTAGTGGCTGATGAGACGCAATGCCGTCTGTTAAGAATTCCACCTTTCCCAGAAATAGCGTGCATGTTGCGTGCGGTTGTGTAAAGTAATAAGAGGCTTCACCTCCACCTAACATTATATTAAATTATGAAAGAAATAAAGCAAATTTATTCAGAATAACTTCAGTATGCTATGCTTGAACAAACCCGATACCCCTGTAACAATTATAAATGTTAATGGCACAGACTGCCAATGGGTATGCTGCGTTCTATGACGGAAAACTCCTTCATTGACCCCTCCAAAAGAATCCGTTGCGCGTTATTCGTGTTCAGTATCCACATCCATAGAGGGCTGTAATACAGATGAAGGAGGTTTCTGAGAACCTATGACATAAAAAAAGTAAAATATCCCTAAACATACGTAAACATAATTAAGAATAGATAATTTCCCCACAAACAGATAACTTTCAATGAAGGCAAGTTCTGCCAGAATCTGTTTCACGTAATATACCCCGAGCGACGGTCGCTTTTCATGGGGAATGTCTTCGTGGCATTCGCTGAGTCATTTCGCCGTTCTGGAAGGCACAGTATGTCAGCACAAGTATGAATCTATCACTAGAGACCAAGTCCATCCCTGTACGAGTTTGTGTTTACTCGACACGATGGCATATACCAAGAGGACAATGCAACATATCACACAACTCGCAGTATACGTGCGTGGTTTTTAAGAGCAATGAATAAGTTACCGTACTCCACTGGCCACCAAACTCTTTGGATTCAGATCCAGCCGCGAATTTGTGGGACCACCTCGATCGCGCTGTACGCGCCGTGGATCGTCGACCGAGAACTATAGCGCAGCTGTCAACGGCAATGGAATCAGCATGGCGCCACCACATCCCTGCCGGTGCCGTCCAGAACTTCAATTACTCCCGTCCTGCAAAAGCTGGTTATTCAGGCTGCCGATAAGTGGTCACTTTAATGCGACTGGATAGTGTATACCCACTTGACGCAGACTGAAATCCGAGAAGATTTTGTTGACATTGCTCCGAATGATCGGTGCGAACGGAGTCCGCCCGTGGGAGCGCCGACGGGGGGCGACAGCGGCACCCGTTGCGCGGCAACTCTGGCGCGCCGGCATAGCAACGCCACGCGGCGGCCGGCCTATGTAGGCTACCCGGCTGCCGGGCTGCCTACCTACCTACCTACATACCTACCTACGGCCCGTCGCGCCGTCTGGCGCCCGCCACGGCCCCACGCTGCTTCAAGTAGTTACCGGAGCGGCCGCGGGAGGCGCCGCCGCTGCGCGCCGCGCCGCCCCCGAGGTCCGTGGCCTCTTCTCGCAATGCTATTAATAGTCCAGGGACGAGGTATTTTTAGCTCGCGCGCGATTCAGGTTAACGGGGCGGCGAGCCTCCCTTCCCCCCTCCCTGTCCGCTGCGGACGGAGGGGAGTGCGCTAGGCACTGCGCATGCTCCGGGCCGCGCCGCGCCGAGGGGCGAGGGGGTGTAATGACGTCACCGTTGCCACCGTACAGTCCGGGGACGCTGCGAATGGACGCCGGGCTTCTAAGCCAACAGATACTGCTTGCGACGTAATCTATACAGGTCTTCTGCTTACACTAAGTACCTCTGGAAGATGACATAATCTCACTCTAGACCGAAAACAAGAAGGGTAAATCATAAATACATCATTTGAACGTTGTATTGTCCTATGCGCCGATTATACCCGAAGTATTGATCTGTCGTGGCCCAAAATCGCTCGTGTCAGCTTGTGATGTATAGAGAACTTCCAAGATAGTACACAACAAAACTAGTACTTGCAAACATCTTAAAAAATACATGAAATATTTTCACAAGCTATATCACATCTTCTATAGATTCGGGATGTTACATGCTGTACTTTAACCTAATAGGTATTGTAGTCTGAAGAAACGATGGGATTGATAGTCAGTGCAAAGGAAGCTTCGGAAATGAAGTTTTTTCCTTGATGTCGTCTAGGTTCATTGGATTACTGGTTTCGACAGGACTAGGGTGCCATTTTCAGGTCCACGGTGTACAGGTTATGAAACAATGATGTGCGGTAAACCGCACGTTTGTTTTTGTAGCATCATAACGGACCCGTGCCAAAACAGAGGCATATAAGTGTAGCACATCAACAAGTGCCGGCAGCCAAGCCAGACACATGCGGTACTTCTTGTTGTGACACATTTGCACGACTGTGTCTTGCAATGAGAACACAGTTATATTTTTAATGTTTTGCTCTCTTTTATTACGTGTTCCTTACGGTGGTAGGAAACCAGTACACAGTGGATCTGAAGATGGCAGCTTAGTACTGTTGAAACTAGTAGTCCAGCGTACACACAAGCTATAAAGGGAAAAATTTTTACAGTGTCAGTTATTTATGGGATTGGTATCATGCAATCACTCGCTTTGGCTGAGACTTTTAGACGCAGGACGAAGACTCGTAATAACATTTTTTCTGGACGTATTATGCAATTACGACCAGTAGACCACGGAGAAACCAACGCACACCTTTTTCCAGCTTGAAAACAATGTCATAATTGCTAAAGAAGTAACAGGTTTCTTTCTGCTGGAAAACTAAACTGAACTCAGTCAGAAAAGGCCTAATGGTAGCGACTGGCCGCCGTGTCATGCTCAACCACAGGCATCACTGGATGCGGATATGCAGGGGAATGTGGTCAGCACACAGCTGTCCCGGCCGTATGTCAGACAAGACCAGAGCCACTACTTCTCAATCAAATAGCTCCTCAGTTTGCCTCACAAGGGATGAGTGCACCCCAATTGCCAACAGCGCTCCAAAGACCGGAGGGTCACCCATCCGAGTGATAGCCCAGCCCGACAGCGTTTAACTTCGGTGCTCTGGCGGGAAACGGTGTTATCATTGCGGTGAAGCCGTTGGCCTCTCTTTCATCTGAAAGGAACTATGAAACTAATAAAAAACTTTGGATATTTGTATTGCATTTAAGAAGCTAGTACCATATCTAAAAGTCATACTGTGATCGCACAGTTATCATTGAAATTTGTAAAATTGTGCTGACCGACTTAATAGCACTATACACAGAACCTAACAAAAAAAATGGTTCAAATGGCTCTGAGCAGTATGGGCCTTAACTTCTGAGGTCATCAGTCCCCTAGAGCTTAGAACTACTTAAACCTAACTAACCTAAGGACATCAAAAAAATGGTTCAAATGGCTCTGAGCACTATGGGACTTAACTGCTGTGGTCATCAGTCCCCTAGAACTTAGAACTACTTAATCCTAACTAACCTAAGGACATCACACACACCCATGCCCGAGGCAGGATTCGAACCTGCGACCGTAGCAGTCCCGCGGTTCCGGACTGCAGCGCCAGAACCGCACGGCCTAAGGACATCACACACATCCATGCCCGAGGCAAGATTCGAACCTGCGACCGTAGCGATCGCGCGGTTCCAGACTGTAGCGCCTAGAACCACTCGGCGACCCCGGCCGGCCAGAACTTAACACATGAGAGTTCCCTGTGAGGTTTCATGTGAGGTTTTTCAGACTGCGTAGTCGAGCTAAATATATTTTCATCTGATGAAAATAGTGTACTAATCATGGAAACGAAAAAGGAAAGCATAACGACTCTGGCCTACTAATCATGGAAACGAAGAAGGAAAGCATAACGGCTCTGGCCGTACAGGGACTCACACAGCTGCGTATGATCATCAATGGCGCGGTTGCGGGGAAAGAGGTGTTCAGCACTCCACTGCTGCTCTCCCGGCCGTTCTGGGGTTGCCAGATCTGGAGATCTCACTGCACCCTGTAGTAGACCTCCCGCTGAGGAAAGCACACTGGCAGTACCCGGAATCTAACGCGATTCCCTGCACGGCTGTCCGCTCCGATGACCACTTATTAGGCCTTTTCAGTAATACGAATAAGTCTTGAATTCCGTGATTACACTATGCAAGCTGCTATTGTTAATGGAAAAAACTCCTCGTGTATAAAATTTCTGCCTTGTATGCTGAGACATAGTTTAGGCTTCCTTACTCTATTAGATGCAGAGTATTATTAAAACGAATATGAACGAGCTTCGAGACTACTAGAGACTAAAGAAGTGGTACAGCATTTTGATAAACAATGTGATCAAGTGTTGAAGAAATAAAAAAAAAAAACCCTTGTCCATCATTCTAGCTCTTTGGTGTGTGTCTCTGCATTCTATTCAAGTTGTTACGGTATATATCAACAAGTCGTCAAACTAAGTAAGTCGTCATCTGTTAACCGCAAACCGAAAATATAAAGACATTTCGAGAAGTGGAAGGTTATGGGGTAGCAGAGAGCTGTTTCAAACTATTCAGTGAATCAGTTAGACTTCTGCATTGAGCAATAAACGTATGAAGACGATGAAAAGTAATACATTTCGCTGTGTGGAACAAATTGTCCTGAGAGGGACCATGCGGAATTCTATATACGCGGAGCCAATGTCACACCTGTCAGAATTATACAGACTGTCCAAAAAGTCTTATCCTGATTTTAAGCACAGTTTTTATTTGTTGTGGCCGGCCGGAGTGGCCGAGCGGTTCTAGGCGTTACAGTCTAGAACCGTGCGACCGCTACGGTCGCTAGATCTATTATTTAATCTTTTGTTTCGTTTAAGGATGTGAAGAGAGTCTAAGAAAAAAAAATCTTTCAGCCAGCGTGTTATAGAGACAAGTTAGATACTTAAAAATCTGACTGCATTCTTGCTGAGGCAGCTGCACTTGCGTTATCTTGATGATGAAAGTACAACCACCTTCTCTTCTTCCTCTGCTATTTTTCCTTGTGCCTCTACTTATGAGTTGAAGCCAAATGTAAAACGAAACTGCTTCACTTTATTTTCTTGAAAATTTGTGAGTAATTATTTTGAAAATAAAAAACGTCTTGTTGATGTCTGTCCTTGAATAATATGTACTTTAGAACATGATGTTCATACATGTGTAACATCTCTGTCCAATGAGTTAGTTATCATCTATGTGTATACTGAAGCTGAACCGAAGGAATGAAATTTTAACTAATGAAGATGTATTAATTTCCACGGATATTTTGTTTAGAGGATAAGTGAACTGCTTGTGACACAACGAGGAAAAAGACTCGAGTGGATCTGAAGAGACACATTTGTGAAGAAGAAGAAGAATGCAAGACAGAAGCCTGAGATACTAGCGTATGTGATTCGGAATGAGGTAAAGGCAAAGACTCAAATCGCTACAAAATAGCTGTTCAACAGAGAGCTACGTAAGAAAGTCTTTCTCACATCACAACGCACCACGTCTTCAAAACACATTTGATTCAGTACTACAATTGCACATGTGATTGAAAATACGATTATGAGGTATCAGCCGAAATTTGTGACTGGAATGAGGATTTTTTGGTAACAGGGATGCTGTATTTTATCTTGGGTGGACCTTGCTGTTTATGTTGATATTAATGACGTTGAAGACGGTATTAATAGTAACCTCAGACTTTGTGCGTATGATTTAGTTACTGTAATAAAGTACTGTTTGAAAGAAACTGCATAGATGTTAAATCAGAGCTTGATAAGATGTCAAACTGGAGCGAAGATTGGTAACTTGCTTCAAATGTTCAGAAACATAAAACTGTGTACTTCACAAAACGAAAAACTTAATATCCTATGACTATAGTATCAGCTAGTCACAACTGCAATTGCTCAGCTCATGGAAATAGCTGGATGTAACACTTTGTAGGGGTATGGAATGGAACGATGACATAGGTTGAGTAGTAAACAAAGCAGCTGGCAGACTTCGGTTCACTGTAGGATACTAACGAAATAAAGTTAGTGTACAAAAGAGACTGCTTACAAATCACTCGTGCGACCTGTCCTATAATATTTCTCAAATGTGTGTGACCCATACAGACTAAGACTAATAGGATATCGATGGTATACAAAGAATGGTCATGGGTTTGTTTGGACCGTGGGATAGCGTTACGGAGACTCTGAAGAAACAGTACTGGTAGGGGCCCGAAGATGGACGCTAACTGTTTAAGGAACCGATCCACGCGCGCTCCGCACACTAATAGAAACGGAAGAGCCTTAATAACTACCAGAATGGAAAGCATCCGCTGCCACTCATTTCATTGCAGCACAGCGGTCTGTAGAGAGATGTAGAAGTAGATATTTTTTTCAAGCACTTCTCTTATAACTCTTTCGGTTTTGCATGTACGGCTAAGTAAACAGTACTAGTAAAAAATTACTGATGCGGCCACTTGAGCATGGAGGTGCCTTTTTATTTATATTATTACCTTCAGATGTTCGACGTCTAAATTAGTCAACTGCTTCTGTATTTTGTGCTTGTTGCCTCCTTAGATCTCAAAATATCGTACAAAACCTTACATTTTCGACAGGTGTCATCGGTTCTACAGATAATATGTTTGTTACTAGGTTGTTTTGATTCTTTCTTCCAGGCCATATGGTTACAGGAAATATTTATGTATTGTGAAGTACTTATAAATTTACTCCAGTTACTTATCGCCCGTTTATCTGTTGCTCAGTATATTTTTGCAGATAACAATATTATCTTAAGAAAATGGTTCAAATGGCTCTGAGCACTGTGGGACTTAACATCTGAGGTCATCAGTCCCCTAGAACTTAGAACTAATTAAACCTAACTAACCTAAGAACATCACACACATCCATGCCCGAGGCAGGATTCGAACCTGCGACCGTAGCGGTCCCGCGGTTCCAGACTGAAGCGCCTAGAACCACTCGGCCACACCGGCCGGCAATTTTATCTTACTTTTCGTAATTACTAGAGTATCTACTAAGTCAGTATCAGCAGATGAGTATGCCTGGAAGCCTAGTATCCCGTTTGTGAATCTTCATCTAACCATGATTGAGCACAACTGATAGCGTCCTATGTTTGTAGTTATTTCGTTCCTGAGAAGTTTCCAAAGAAGAGACTGTTATCAGAGGTTGTAGATTACATGTTTATTATCATTTCTGCAATCCATTGCCTTTGGTGAACTCTTCTAGTTCGAGGAGAATTTTGTGTGTTAATATCAGATTGATTTGAACTTCATCTACTCCTTCAGTCTCATATGTAGCCAGCGATACCTTAAAATGACGTAAGTGAATAACAGGCCGGCCACAGAACTCGTTGAAACTTTTATAAAAATTAACTATGCAGCTTCTGGAATAAGAAGTGTTGCACTTCCGTGGCCGGCGTGTTGTTCTAAGTTGCTTACCTCTACATCAGTGAAATGTTGCTCCTCTTGTACGATACATGGTCATAATTTTACTTCCTAAGCCAGTTTTCTTTCTGCTGATTTGCTGACATGAACCATGTCGCCCGTTCGGTGCTGACCATTCTGTTTCTGCATATCTGCCATACCAAGCAACCTCGATGACCTGTTTCATATGTAACAACATTTGTCTATCGCCACAATTCTCCCAATTATTGGTCCTTACAGTAATAATTAGTTTATCTTGGGTGATTAGGCAGGTATCACACTAACAGATCTCATTTCAAGCCTTGGGCCGCAGTCTTTTCTTACTAATACCTCTGCGTAATGTACTTTATCAGGCCGCTTAATTTCAATAGATGGACGAGGAACATGGCTTACTGAAGTTTCTAAACGAGTCAGTCTAGTCGTTGGTAACAATGTAAAGCCATATTGCTTCTTATACTGTTAGCAATCGAAATTATTACTTGTCAGTAGTTAGTGGTCTTCAGCTGAAATAAGCTAAAAATGAGTGTAATAACGTTGTAACTCTATAACGACAGTTTACTCGATAAAAAGAAATAAAAGAATTTCCCCTTTGAATGCAGATGGAATGAAGGGTAAATGTTCGGCTGGCCAGCCCAGACGGAAGAGGAACGTGATAACTAACTAACGGTGAGAGGGAGAGAACTTCTCCAAAATAGAAAGGTCTTTGGTTTTAACTGCCTCTGCCACTGGTAAAACATTTAGAGGTGATGACAGCGAGTGGATGGTGATATCGCTGTTGTCGATGAGTTTAACATTCGCCATTGGTGCGCATGATTTGGACTGAAAAGGATTTATTTAATGAACTGCATAATCAATATTTACTTAAAAACGTAGCTGTCTAGCACAGGGTACTCACCAATGTTTTGCTTGCTCGAGCACAGCGAACTGCATGGTTGTGCGGGGGCGTGAGTCCATGGCAACGAGAAGCCGCTTACTGAAGCTTCGTGCTGCTTGTCAAACCTGTGAAAAGAATTAGGTAACATGAGTTATTTGGAGGAGCTATTCCATAATATTTGAAATGTGTGGGGATATTACTGGACCACTCTGATGTAGACCTGGAAAAGTTTCTTCGGGTTAATCGATACACTGTCCACAACAAACTGAGAACATCACTGAAGGAAAAAATAAACTTGGCGCTGAACAAACTCATCGTGGGTACATATTTCATGTTTAACGTTTTATGGTTATGAAAACATCCTGTGTGGAGTTGCTCGTCTCCCATCGGGTGCCCCCTCAGGTTGTTCAAATGGCTCTGAGCACTATGGGACTTAACTTCTGAGGTCATCAGTTCCCTATAACTTAGAACTACTTAAACCTAACTAACCTAAGGACATCACATACATCCATTCCCGAGGCAGGCTTCGAACCTGTAACCGTAGCGGTCGCGCGGTTCTAGACTGTAGCGCCTAGAACCGCTTGGCCACACCGGCTGGCTCCCCAGGTGGCGGATTGGGGAATGTTAAACAGATATGGTGGACACCAAGGAAATAAAGTACGAACTGCTGCCTTGCAGTTGAGGGGTTGGGTCTCCAAAGGCTAAGGGAAGAAAACGCCGATTAAAAATCACCCGTCCCCCGGTAGGGGATGGACGCAAGGTTGACAGCCCACTCTGGAAAAAAAAAAAAAAAAAAAAAAAAAAAAAAAAAAAAAAAAAAACCAGTTGTTGCGAAACTTCTACAAAGAAACTGTAGAAGAGGTCATGGCTCATCATGAGCTGTAGAACCAAGAAAGAAAAAGAAGGTCATGAAAATATATATTTGATATTTCTTTAATTCCTGAGTAAATAAACAAAGTAAGAAGATTGTGCGTCGTGTTTGGATTGATGGCTTTTTTTTCCTACCATAGTGAGACAGAGGGAGTCCCTGTGGATAGTAAATGGGAAGGGTTACCAGTTTCGGCACTGGCCTTGCAACCAAAAAAACCTCTTGGAAATCTCGGTCGGAATTGAGGAACTGGACTATTTTTAACTTATTTATGAAGCAAGAGTGGTGGGAAAAAATTGAGGACGGGGATCAAGTCTTGAAAACAGTAAACAGCTCAAAAGGAATGCGGGGGGGGGGGGGGGGGGGGGGGTTGGACGAAGGAAAAAAAAGAACAGAGCACATTACCATGCCCCCAGTATGGCGTAGGAAATCGGAAATCAGTTGGCCTTCAAAAAAAAGCTTCCAGTCGTTTCAGAAAGGATAAATACAGGCCCTCTATTGTTTTCAAAGGAATTTTATACCATTCAAGTTAAGGTAACGATGATGGAGGTGGACAACCACCACTGTCCCTTCTATCCAAAGTAGAGCAAAAAGTATCAATAACACTGAGATCTGGTGAGTGCGGTGTCGCCTAGGAGCACAGCATCACCACTGGGGAACAAGCGTTCTATGAGATTGACTTGATCAGCCTTAATTCTCACATAATCCCTGGGAAATGTTTCAGAGTAAAGTAAACACGAGATCCATGGAACACCGCGATATGGCTACGAAATCATTACCGAACTCCCACCATGTTTCAATCTTAGGACGTAAACTCGGACAGGAGTTGGAAACAGTGTGAAACAAGACTCATCTGATCAAATGGTTTATGTCCATTTCCCCGTAGTCCAGGTTTTATAGCTTCGGTACCACGTTTTCCTGTCACAGGCATTTGCATCAATGATGAGCGTTTTTGGAATCCCAGTTCGCTCTTCAGTTCCTTTCTTATGGAGCTCGTTTCGTGTTGTTTTGGTGCTAACAGGGTTCGTGAGTGCGACATTCAGTTCTTCAGTGAGTTTTGCAGCTTTTGTCTTCTCATTTTTCGTGACAGTCCTTCTGAATTACCGTCTGTCATGATCATTACGCCGCCCGATGTGACCGAGCGGTTCTAGGCGCTTCAGTCCGAATCCACGAGACTGCTACGGTCGCAGGTTCGAATCTTGCCTCGGGCAAAGACGTGAGATGTCCTCAGGTTAGTCAGGATTACGTAGTTCTAAGTCTAGGGGACTGATGACCTCAGATGTAAAGTCTCATAGTGCTTAGATCCATTTGAACCATGATCATTACATACCATGTTTTTGTCCGCGTTGTCACTTTGCGCATGTCGTTTCTCCGCTTTCCCTTGATCCGGTATAGATCTTCGATAAAGTGCCTCTTGAAACAATGAACACTTTGGCTACCTTCGCTACGGAAGCACTCACAATACGAAAACCAACAATTTCCGCACGTTTGAATTCACTTAGTTCCGACATAATGCACTTTCCAGAACACTGTTCTCACCATACAACGTACTAGGACAACGCACAGGTGACGTTTGTGGTCAAATACAACAGTGCAACTTGATAGCTTGGTTAGCATCTCCATTTGTGTTCAAGCATTCATTTCTCATGCGGTTCCTGTATTTGTACCCTATTCCTGTGGTTTGCCGTAGTAGATCCATAAGAAGACAGATAGACCGGATCCAGAATTGTTTTATGAAATTTATCGAGAATAAACTGCCGTTATTTTATTTATTTATTTAATCTGATTATATTAGGGCCATCAGGCCCTATCTTACATCGGACCAGTGTTCCACACATGCAGCATTTCACACATCAGAGTTACATCATGGCAATAGGTTAAATAAGGAAATAAGATTACTCTAGTGACAATATGAATAAAGAGTAATGACTAAGACCTAAAAAATAAATGCTGGCAGTATTTTTACATCAGGTGCTATACATACAAGTTATGATAAAAGCGATAATATTAACAGTAAAAAAGAAAATCAAATAATAATGATAAACATGAGACAAATTGGCAACATTAATGAAGATTTGTGCAGATGTACATCAATATCTTGGTGTGTAAAGCAGATGTTTGCTAGTATAGCGAGTTTTGGGAAGGGAGATTAACGGAGGGGGAAAGAGGGAAGTATTTAGCTGAAGTGGATTCATTTACTGAGGAAGGCATTACTGTTGCTGAAGTAGATACATCATTAACTGTTTTTTTTAAAGCCGGACATGTTTTTAAGTTCTCTAACATAACGAGGGAGGTTACTCCAGGGTTGGGTTCCCGCTACTGTAAAGGACTCGGAGAAAGTGACTGAGCGATGCAGTGGAACAGACTGAATTTTATTATGATAGGAACGTGTGTTTCTGTCATGTTGTTCCGACATAAGCGTTAAGAACGAGGAGAGATATGAGGGACAGTGTACATTTATAAGGCAGTAGATGAGACAGAGTGTATGGAAATCTCTGCATTTGTCTGCACGCAGCCAGGACTATTTTGCATATGCTGGTGAAATGTGATCAAAAAATCGAACGTCACAGTTATATCGGACGCAGGCATTCATGGCCAGTTTCAGACGTCTCGAATTTTCCTGAGAGAGGTCTTGTAGGATAATATCGCTGTAGTCAATGATTGGGAGTATAAGCGTTTGTACTAATTTCTTTTTCAGATGGAATGGGAAGAGTTTTTTTTATATTTTTGGACATGAAGAGATGGTGAAGCTTTTTTTGCACCCTGCAGTTTTGCACCCTGCAGTTACGTGCTCTGTCCAATTTATATTTTCGTTTTTTATTACTCCCAAACTCTTTGCTGAGGGAGAGTAGTTAATATTTGTTCCATTTAGGATAAGAGATGGTACGGATTCCCGATTTTTTTGGGGTAATGAGCTTAGAGTGACCAACAAGTAGCGCTTGGGTTTTAGATGGGTTTAGTTTTAGTTCTATGACCTGTGCCCATTCTGATAATGCATCGAGGTCAGTATTGAAATTCTCAATATCTTTCTTAAGATTGCTTAGTTTTGGACTTAGATACAACTGAAGATCATCAGCATACATATATTTGCAATAGGTCAGAATCGATGACACATCATTGACATACAAAGAGAAGAGTATAGGACCTAATACTGAGCCTTGGGGAACGCCTGACACTACCTGCCACCATTGTGATTTTATATCCCCAGATAGGACGCGTTGATGAGGAGACGTCATGTATGAGCAAAACGATTGCACTGTATTTGGTGAGAAATTTAGACCGCTAAGTTTGGCTAGGTTATAGCGATTCTTTCACGGAATTTTTTACCGAAGTCTGACGACACGTAGCATCGCTCTTCCTCATCATCGTCATTATCTCGTGCTTAGTACATTGTCAACAGACCCCGATCAATGACTCATTCACTGCTTTTACCTACTAACCTCGTGACATAGCTCGCTAAATTACCATTTTTCACTTGCTGCAAAGGCATAGCATATATTGCTGTATTTATCAATGAGACTCACTCTTAAATTTAAATGCCGTATATGAAAAGAGAACTGTGTTGATGATGTCCTGATTTAAGTACTGAATAGGTATCTTGCTTTCGAAATGTGATTACCTAATCAGTTTTCCACAGACGGGAAAACATGGGCCGAGGCTAAGATGTTTCAGCGTCAGGCATACTGTGGGATAGGAGCTGCGAACTCAACTTCGTGCAAGTTGAGTGTGCCCACGGGAACGACACCCGTCTGACGGACACACACTTTGCCGACAATGGGAGGAGATGCGCGCAGGCCCACTGCCGAATGGTAGGCCACGTATTTTAGCCGGGTAATACAGCGGCAGCCAGATTTTGATCTGAATTTATGAAAGCGTAGATAGCAGTAAACTTTTATGAGGCTGGCATAAACAGCGCGGCGTGTATCCATTGGAAATATATTCATAACCTCCAGCCGGGAATGGTCGCCACGCCGCCTAAGGCCTTTGTCTCTGGCGCCGGCAGCTGCTCTGCCGCAAAAAGTACCTCGCGGCCCGATCTTCTGTGCGGAAGAGTCTCCGGAAGAAAGATCGCTTGGATATGGTAGAAATCATGCGTGTGTAAGAAAAGAGTTTGGAGCACTTGTCCGCAGTGAACAGCACGGAAAACGAGATGGGTATGGGACGCCGAGATGGCAGGAAGACGCATATACGAAAACTGGCCAAACAGTTTGCTGTGTACGAGAATGAGTCACTGAAGATCGGCAGATTTGAGGAGTATTTCTGGGACACGGTGTAAGTGTCAATTTCTATTTTTTCCAATTGTCGTATTGGATTATAAATACAAAAATAACTAGCAACGGAAAGTAAAGCTTTCAAAATAATAAATATGGAAAAGAAAAAGTTAAATGATTTGAAATTTAATTCCAATTGTCTGTTTAATTCAATTGTCTCATTGTCAAATGTTTCCGTAAAACATGTAAGGAAGCATAGCCAGAACGTCTTCCTTTTTTTCGGCATTTGAGATGATGGATTTAACAGAGGAAGATCCTCTAGACGTGCCACGTTTTACGTTGGGTAACCTTCCCTGAAGATTGAATAAGCATTCCATTCCGCAATTTAGGTTTTCTTGACCAGAATTTTGTTGGAAGAACTCTCTTTGTTTCAAGAAAATCGAGTCAGCTTGTGTTTGGATGTACTGATGTATAGATATGCTAATGCATCCATATCGGAAAAATCTTGTCCTTGCATGTCAATGGCTATGAAGGAGATTTTCAGTGTGGCTGACCTGACCATTCTCTGAAATTCTTCAGGTACCATTTATCCCTGCTGAGATAGTGTATGCCCTTCCATCAACTCTCAAGTCTTTCCTAGCAGCCCCTTTCTTCCTAACAGTATTACATTCTGTATTTAGGTCGTCTTAATGCAATAAGCTAATAAATAACGAACTGAAGCGCGTAACAGTACATGTTCACGGGTAAAGAATAGACAGTATAATTTGTTGAAGGCCTGTACACTAACAATCCGCGTAGATGGCACTTATATTGGGCCACATGGAAAGTGTAATGGAGACACTCCAGGTGTCGTCTTTGGACAAGATTTTGAACTAAATGTGAATAGCCTGGCACTTTTATTATTTCCTGCAGTATTAGCAGCAGCACACAGAAGGATTTCAACTGAAAATCTGAAAATGAGTTTTCGTGCCACTCTTAGCGTTTACCGCAAACGGTTCTCATTTGTTTCTAACATTTGCTCTGTCGCGACAGTTTGCCTGCATACTTTAATTGTGGGGAGGAAGGGCTTCACTTTTACTGCGGATTGCTGTCGGTACTAATAATAACCGCTTTTACGACCACATTTATTTTATGAAAGTAAATAAATTTTCAAATAAAAAATCCGATTTTAATCTCTATTATTTCATTACTGTTCCTTCCACGCGACATTTCCGCCCTTCATCTTCTTCTTCAGCTTGCCAAATCATATTGAACGTAGCATGTGCAGTATTTTTCTATAACAACCATTAAGTCCACTTGAAGTAACAATTAAACATTACTGAAAGCCTTTCTTTGTATTCCTTCCCTGTACTTTGCATTCGTTCCCTGGTAGCCTCTCCTGTTTCCTCTGTGCATCCCTTGTTCACTTTCAATTCAACATGGGATCCTTTAAAGCTATTGATCACTGATTTGTTCTTTGACTGGTGTGGTGTAATTCCACGACCTTCTTTACCGTATTCTGCCGATTAATCTTTGTTTTCCTGGTTCAGTACTTCCCTTTCTCGTAATCTCTTCTTCCATCCACGATGTCTGGAGCCATTATATTTCGAAGCTATCTCTCTCTTGAATTTCTCTGCGTCTCTTAGTCCCGCAATTCGTGTCATTCCGCTGCGTTCACAAGTACACCGGCAACCTGTTCTAATCAGCGTGTTGTACTATCCTTCAAGCAGTTCACCTAGAGATGGGTTTCCTTTTGTGTAAGACCTGTATCCCGCGACAAGCAGCGGCCATCTTTTCTCAACTATATGAGTGGTATAACCAGACAGTTCTGAAATACCAGGCTCTCAACTCCTGTTACAGTCTTACTGCCACCCAACTGTATAGTGAACTCACCTACACTCCTCTTCTTGTTTTGTTTTTATTTATTAATTTTTCTGCAGGACTGTTTTCTCTCTTTTACTTTTTATTTACTTATTAACTTTTAGAATTCCTTTTTTCGCACTTCTTTATCAGATCAAGTGCCTATTCACAAGATTTGTAATATTCCCTTGCTTCCCTTGACACAGATCATAAGATAATGTATGGTAAATAAGGGCAACCTCTACATGTGTTTAAGCTTCGTTACTCTGTTAACACAATCAAATTAGAAGTTCAGAACAGCCACTCATTACTCTTTGGGTTGTCGCACCTAATTTATAAAGCATTTTATTTTGCCTCTATTATTTTTCAGTTTATGCTAGTATCAGACTCTTTTGGGGATTCTTGTACTAAATGGGAATTAGGTCGCAATTTGGATGATCTTCTGGTCAGTAAAGCCACCAATGAAATGTAAATGATATTTTAATTTTCTCTAGGAAGATTTTCTGCTCAGTAAAGGTTATTCGAAAATCACAGCGATCAGCTTCTTGGTATTACGTAGAATTCATTGAAATTAAGGACAGGTAGCGACAACCGCAAATCTCAGTAATCGTCGCAACAGAGCACGAAAATTACTGGGACTCACGCCAGCCGACGTTTGCAGAATGTGGTTTTTGTACACCATTAGAGTCAGACGAAAAATTTGTGCGTGGATGCGTGTGGCCTGATCAGGTATATCTGAGAAAGTGTCATGTGCAATTTTGCTACTGCATTTCTTCGAACACTTTCCGTAATTTTGTTTCATTTTTGCGTTGACCTGAATAGCAGAGCCTACTGCTTTTGATTTGTAGTGCTCATAGATTATGTCCACGGACGATTTAATTTCGTTGTTGATGCAAACCCGCAACAGTAACTGAAGCAACATGAGGTTCTGTCTCTCCCCCCTAATGGTTTGCCGGGTTTAGACCATGAAAAGCCTCTTCCAGTTTCACCAATGTGTCATCCTCCCCACTAACACTTTCTCTAAAGGTAAATAATTCAAGTTTTGCTTTGGGCTCTTGGACTCTTAAATGCGTAGAACATGTTCCTTACGTTTATTTTGTTCTGCACGAAAGACACTTTAGGATGAGGGCTCACTGCCATGTAATACTGCTCGATGAAACTGGACCATACGTATAAAGTACTACTGAGGAGGGATTAAGCACAGACGACAGCTGAAAGAAATATGTAATGAGACGCAAAGACATGAAACTTAAATTCAAAGACAATACTTACACTGTAATCACCGCGATTAATGCCTGTTCCCTGGACATTACGAAAGGCGTGATACGGTTGTTAGTAGTGAGCATGATCATCAGAGGCGGCGATACATGCTCCCAAGCTGACCACAAGGTTGGGAAGGAGTTCCAGAGGTAGAGTCTTTCACTACTCCACCAGCGTGGTTGAGGATGGTCGTTGTTGCGTGTCGGCTTGGTGCAGTACGTTGCCAACGTGTCCCTTACGTGCTCGACGAGATTTAAGCGGGGAGAACACTCTCGTTCCAAGAGCACCTGCACCTCCACCGTTCGATCTGGTAGCGAATTTCAATAATAAAAACCTAGTAAGGGCCGAATGTACCCCTGAAAAGGCGCGTTTTGGGAAGGAGCACATTGTCGCAATAATGATGATCGGTGAGTGTATTGTATTCAAAGATTTGGAGGTCAGTACACGCATGCAAGATTTTACCCCCCCCCCCCCCCCCTCGTCCCCCTATAGTATAACAGCTGGACCACCAAAATGACTATGTAGTACAATGTTTCTGGGTGCCTTACGCTTTGCCACCTCATGTCATATGAGGGCACGTAATGCAACTAGGGACGTTTTCGAATATGATCGTTTTGGAGCCCCAGGTGTTGTGGTGTGAGTAGGCATAACGTTGCTCGAGCGTACTGACTTCCAAATCTTTGAATACAGTTCACTCACCGCACAACTCTAGCGTGACATTATTGTCCTTCCCCATGTGCGTGGAGTGTATTCGAGCCTGACTTCATTCTTATGGACGATAATGCGCGCAGATAGAGGAGCTATTGAAACGACAGAATATTCGGCGAATGGACTGTCCTGCCCCTTCCCCAGACTTAAAAACCATCGAGAACGTGTGGGATTAGTTGGGAAGATGTGTTGCAACACGTCCAAATGCGACAAAACCCTTCCAGCAGTTGTCAAGCACGCTGATGGAGGAATGGGATGCTCTACCACTAGAACTTAACAACCTTACGCTTAACTTGTGAGCCCGTTGCGGTACATGCATTGCCATCCGCGCCCATGATGCTTACTATTAACAACCGTATCCCGCCTTTCTAGGTCACCGTTATTAATTTTGGTGACCTAAGTGTAATTATTGTCTTTAAATTAAAGAGTCATTTCCGTACGTTGCACTGCATATTTCTGTCAGTTACCTTCTGTGATATATCCCTACTTAGCAGTTCCTTTTATGTACGGTACAACAAGATTCATCGAGCTTTATTAGTGGGCAGTGACACATCATACCAAAGTTACTTTCGCTCATACGTTTTGCAAACAAGTGTCTATTAATTTGTGGAAATACAAGAAATTTAACTGGTGTCAAGAAGCTAGAGAACTTAATATCTTTATTTTTATTGATCTGAAATCTTGCTTTGAAGTGCATTTTTAAGAATCAAGAAATGTAAATTTCATAAACTACCTCTCCAAGCTTTTTAGTACAAAAGATCTATTACTGTGTAAAATAGCTCCCCAACGCAAGGGTAACAAAGGTATCACTAACTGTTCAAGGAGAATTTTTCAGACAGGTCTATCGACAAAGTAGTTGAAAAGAAAAATACCAGCTCACTCATTCACAGAAATTTCTACTAATATGATACACACAGCATGTGGACTTCCTCCGCCAATATGTGGCTGTTCTTACTGTTCAACAAGTCGTCACCGGCAAAAATTCACTGGTCTGTGCGAACGGAAACATTTTTCTTACAGGGACGACACATATTACGCACTAAACGCATTTGAAATGATGTGCCGGTAGTCTCACTGCAATGCAGTTACAAAGGGGACAGATACCAAGTCGAAGATTAATATACGCAGAGTACTCTGGTCCCAATCACGCACAGATTTTAGTTCGGAAACAGAATATTCTTTTATAAATTCCAGTTGGTTTGATTTCGGAGATGGCAGTAGCCGAAACGTCATAATAATTTAAATAATTATAATAATTGATAAATTTTAATAAACAATCTAGGCGGTTTTATTCACACGATGTAAAGAACGTATTGAAGTGAATGGACAACATACTTTGAAAAATTAACGTGGCTTAAGGATAAACAGAGGATAGATGCTGAGTAGTAGAAAGAAGAACAACGTCTTCCTAAACAGCGAAGTTAAGAATTAAACAGACGTGGAAGAAGTGAGGGGAATCTCCTGTCTGGGAAGCAACAGTATAAAAGCTGGCCGGAGCAAATAAGATGTAAGAAGTACATCGTCACAGGATAGGAAAGATGGCTTCAGTATTAATAATGAACTGACGATGAAATTTTTCAAAGTACGCTCCAAGAGCACATAATAGTATCGAAGTGAAAATTGAACCATTGGAATTCCAAAGAAGAAGAAACTAGAATATTCGAAAAGTGGTGCTATAAAAAAATGTTAAAATTTAAGTGGACAGATAACTATAATATGAAGAACCACAATAAAAAACAGTGTATGGGTAATATTTAAGGGGCGTTTACATGGACCATAAAAAATCCATATTGGCGACAATATACTCCGGTTGTGTTGTCCAGCAGTACAGGAACTGCAGCAAACATGTCGGGCAACATTGGCATCCTCTGATCCTCGGCAATCTTTGCGGCTAGACAGTTCCAGGCTACAAGTGTTTACACAGGCCTCACTAAAACCGCGAAATAGAAGAAACCGAGCTAGTAATAGGGGAACATAGGAGTGTTACACAAATACAATAATTTAAAAATAGATTGTAGAAGATGTTGGGCGTAATAAATAGAGATGAAAAGATTGGATCGTCAGCATTAAAGCAGTAATCGAACGAGAGCAGCGTGTCATGACGATGCCTCCGCATTTGGCTTGATGTGCGCTGCGGGCCTGCCTATGGTACAGGGGCTGAGTTGGTTCGCCTGCGGCTGACGCTACGTGCTAGGGGCATTCACAAACGAAAGTTCTTCCGCTCCGTCCTACGCTGACTACTTTGGACACAGGATTTTGAAGTTGTTACAACAATGCTGCATCACGAGTCATTGATTATCGCAAAATGAACAAAATTTATGGTGTACTCAAGCGACTACCGTCTTTCGCTGCGGCCAGATACGACAGGCGCACAAAATTTCTGAAATGGCGACATTTCCGACATCTACTGTCATCACTGTTTGTTTTCGAGTACTGGTTACTGTCGACTATTACGTGCTCTTCAAGTGGTAACTGCATAAAACGGACTATAGTTACACGTATATACAATATTGTCAAACAGTGGAAAAATAACAAGAGGCTATGGTTTACTAATAAACTGCATAGATAAGAAACTGACTCAACGTTTATGAGGGCAGCCTACAAGGATATGGCGAGAAAACATAAAACCAACAAGTAGTCATTATCATGTCTCTGACGAAATCGTGATAAATTTGTAACAGATGTAACTGTTACGTACTGCGCCCGTCTCACAGCTGGGGAAAATCGTGTTAAAATAACTTGGCGGTGCTCTGGAATCTCGCGGTTGAACAGAAACATCAAATCAAGTGTCCCTATTGGCGCTTTCGATGTATGAAGGCATGGACGCATTTGAAACTTCTTCAAATTTTCGAGCACGTACATCAGTGTGATCGTACTTCATTGAAGGACGCCTGTATTAAGCCAGGGAGACGTCGTATTTCAAGGGACTGTTCTGTCAGTTCATCAGACTGAAAGTTAATGGTATTAAAATTGGTAAAAAATTTCAAGCCCTAATAAAAATGTGTAAAATTTCATTTTACTGGACCTGTATTAAAACAAATTTAATGCATATCATGCAGCTTTCAAGATTTTTCACGTGTAAGTAAATAAAATAAACCTAGGATACCAGTTTCAGATTTTACATCACATTGCAAGTTATCTAGTCGCTAGCACGCTGGACTCGCATTCGGGAGGACGACAGTTCAATCCCACGTCCGGCCACCCTGATTTAGGTTTTTCGTGATTTCTTTATATCGCTCCAGGCAAATGCCGGGATGGTTCCTTTGAAAAGGCACGGCCGACTTCCTTCCCCGTCCTTCCATAATCCGATGAGACCGATGACCTCGCTGTCTGGTCTCCTCCCCCAAACAACCCATCCCAACCAACCAATTATCTTTCCGTTCACATTACACATTTAGAGTTTTTTCTAAAGTCATTAAACTTGTTTTTTTAAAGAAACATATGTTTTGAAACAAACCTTCATCTTCATAATGATTTCTTGAGCTGATCGCCGTAGCTTGTAAAACGGAAAAATATGCTTCCATAAATAATTATCTCAGATTCATCTGCTGCTCTGTGGTAACGATTACTATTGATCTCTCTACTCGGCTGTTTAGTCATACCGTTCATAGAGCGCCCTTCCCTCTTCTAATAAACGCATATTTCTACAGTCCATGGTGACTTTGTTGCATACCAAACAATAAACAACACGAATAACACTATATGCAGATCAATCTTGGATATACATATTCCATTTCGGGGTTCACATGGTGGCGACTGGAGGGCATCCAGCCACCGTTTACTTACCATACCAGATCCGTTAAATAACCATGCCGATCCTGCGCCGATGAGAGACAAAGGCATAAGAATGAGAAAAAGGTTAAGCGGAATTTAACTGAAAAGTCACTAACTTATGGAGCATGCCTAAAAAGCATCTGAAACAAATAAAAAATAAGAAAAAACTTATTTTTATTTCATAAAACGAACTTTTTCCTGCTTCTCTGTGGATAATAAAATATCACAAAATGCCGCTCGCAGTTTTAAAGAGCCCTAGCGCCTCTCAGTCAAAGATAAAATGAATAAAAAATATCTTTATCAGCAAGAGTGGAATGTGAAGAGGTCGGCTCAGATAGTTGGTGGTATTCGAAGAAGCTTCGTTACCAACGCTAGTGGCAACGCTAGTGACATCAGGTGCCCAGTTCCCCAGCAGTGTTTTGGATGCAAAACCAACGTCATTGTGTAATGCGTGGTACGATCATAAATACTTTGGTACAGGCTCATTATATGTTTCATAAACAAAAGAATGTGAAAACAAACTAGAGGATATCTGGTTATGTGACAGGGCAACACGAAAACCAACACTGAAAATGTTGAGCATCAACTGAAGAAGTTCAATAGCATAGCACAATATTCTTTAGACATGTATATGCCGAGAAAAATTGTGAGGGATGGAAAAGATCCGACCATTTCCACAGCAGTGTCAGAAAGCTGCTGCGAAAGCAAAGAGAGCTTCGCTGCAAATTTAAACGTAGCCGGAACCTCACAGACAAATGAAATCAAAATGCTTTTTTATTTCAGTCTCTGATCACAATCGCAGAGACTGAAATAAAAAAGCATTTTACAGTATTGGATCACTGTTCGTATAAGCGATTATGTCACAGTTGTTGAAACAAAAACAAATTAAACGACACCAAAATTAGTGTCAGGAGTGCTATGTGCAAAGCATTCAACGAATTCTAAAGGAAAATCCGACTTGAAAAAAACTCCTAAGACGTTTCAGTCTTACGTTAAATCAGTAAAAGGTTCCAAGCCATCTATCCAGACCCTCAGTGGCCATGATGGTACTGAAAAGGAGGATGGCACAGACAAGGTCTTTTTCTGAAATTGTTTCATTCACAGAGGAAGAACGCACTGTTGTTCCTTGTTTATTTTTATTTATTTATTGTACTTGATCAGACAAGGGTCATCAGACCGCATCTTACCTCGAACCAGCGTTTTATACGTACAGCACATTTTTTGGATCATAGTTACTTAAGAAATATCAATTTTAATATGACAAATAGTATTAAAATGATTTGAGTGTCTGTAGGGAGAGAATGCGAGTAAATAACACTAACTATGAACTAATGAAGTTAATACCGGAATACTTCTACTGACGCTGTCTCTAATAAGAATAATAATGATAATAATAGTATAAGTAACAACAATAATGGTAGTGACACACATAAAATAATTTATAGACGTGCAAAATATATTTGTTCTGGTATGGCGAGTTTTCTGGAAAGTAAATTTCAGGAGACTGGACCAGCTAAGAAAACTTAGGAATGAAAAGATCTGATTCGAAAGAAGGATGTAAAGGGACGACGAGTGCGTACAGGGACAATGGCAGTCATTATTATTGCTTTACTAGATATATTACTAACGGTCTTTTGAAGTTGGAGATGTTATTCTGTTCTCTAATATAACACGTGAGGTTATTCCAGTGTCGTGTACCTGCTACTGAAGAGGACTTCGAGAAAGTGGTTGAACGTTGCGGGGCGATAGGTGCTCTGATGGGAAAGGTTGGTTCTGCCATCTTGAAAGAATGGTAAGGTCGAGGAGAGATATGGGGGACAGTGTACATTGACGGGAAACTAGAGAAGACAGTATATATGGACATCTCTATGCTTGTCTACGTGCAGCCAGAATAGCTGTTCATGTTATGGTGAAGTATGATCAGAAAACACATCCGTTCATAATCAGTTTCAGGCACCGTGAACATTCGTGAGAAACACCTTGCAGAATAACATCACTGTAATCGATAAGTGAAAGTATGAATGTTTGTGTAAGTTTATTTTTCAGGTCAAGAGGGAAAACTTCTTTTAATTTTTGTAGAGAGATGCTGATGTCTTCCTGAGCATTATGCTAACGTACTCTGTCCAATTTAGATTTTCATCTGTTATTACACCTAGGTTCTTTGCTGACGAAGAGTTGACATCCGACCCGTTTAGTGTTAAAGATGGTAGGGGTTCCAGACTTTCTGGATAATGAGCTTAGAATGACCAACTAATACAGCTTGGGTTTTGGATTGCTTGAGATTTAATCCCATATTATGTATTACATTTTATACGTCGCATGAACGACAAAATGACAGATACTGAAATAAGTGTCAAAAGGGTAGAAAAACAACATCGTAGGTCGAGAGTGTTAAAAAGCCAGTCCCCACCTGTAGCCATATATTTAAGGTTCAGTACAAACGAAAGAGAAAAATACAACGAAACAAGTACGTGTCTCACCAATAGTGCCTCGTTGCAGCCTATGTGAGAGCTCTGCTGAGAAAATACTGTCGTGTAAATTTGAGAAAAATTATTGCTTCTTAAACATAAAACAGAAATAAGCAATAGTGTAGAGGGCACAAAGCAACATGGCTTACGTGCGCACTGGATACCTGTAGATGCCAAACAGTCTCGTGGTTGTTACTTGGACTGGTGTCACAACATCTTAAAACTCTACCATATCGCGGCACAACCCAGAGAACTGTCTGTAGTGGTAGCAGAAGTGGAATGGACTTGCGCAGTATGCCGTACAAATCGCATTGTGACAACACTACAGGGCTCTTATAGTACTTATTAATTGCAGCGTTTTCTCAGTTAGTGATTTTGTGGAGCCAGAGAGTGAGGACTCAACTCGGGAAAAGAAGGGAATAAAACGATACCACATATTGTAACCGTACCAGAATTCAAACTGCGGAGCTCTTCACACGGCCAACTAACTTAATGGAAGTGCGCTCCAAAGTTCACGTAAGAGCTGGAATAGGCAAACAGGTGTCAGAAGGAATCATTCCTGTGTTATCACGCATGTATATCTAACTATAACTTCCGAACTGAAGCATTTTTCGAAAATTATTCTTCTTGTTTCAGCATTGGAAAGCTAGTGGCATTTGGTCAAGCTCTACCTAGTCTTTTCCCAATTCGTGTAAAGCTTCACTCAGTTCGAGCTGTTGACAAAATATCGTCATTTTCCCGCATACTGTAGCATCTTATTGAGAGTACTGTAAGGGACAAGAGTCTTATCCCAACGATCGGATTTTTACTTTATTTCCAATGCTTGTTTTTGAAAAGCATCATATATATTTTAAATATAAGAAACACTAATGTATTGAGCGATCGAGAATGTTACAGGAAGTAAGTTGAAATTAAAGTTTAGGAAAACAAACCCAACAGTACACTGTACCCATGATTCCGTGCTTAATACTGAGAAAAGTGTGAAATTTGTCAATAGTTCAAATGAATCTGAGCACTATGGGACTTAACAGCGGAGGTCATCAGTCCCCTAGAACTTAGAACTACTTAAACCTAACTAACCTAAGGACATCACACACATCCATGCCCGAGGCAGGATTCGAACCTGCGGCCATAGCGGTCGCGCGGTTCCAAACTGAAGCGCCCAGAACCGCTCGGCCACTCCTGCCGGCTTGTCAATAGTTGCCTCTAGCTGGAACTGACTAATCTCCTAACATACTGCAATATTCCCGTAATAAACTCGTGATTTTGATATCACGTCACCACTCCACAGAATGACAACCATGGCAACACTTGGTACTGAAAAATTCAGGATGTATGTTGGCGGAAGAAGACTCAGAAATGTACGTTTTATATTTTCGATGATGAGTGTCACGCTGAGATATCGAAGAGTCTCATGTGTAATGTGTATGTTCTACAATTTCTTGGAAGCCACGTAGGCGATATTTTCTACGGAGCTGCACAATGAAAAAAATCACCTTTGTAATTTTACTGGTGAACTTTGCCACTGTACAGTAGCCAATATCAGACCAACAGCCATGTGGCGATTCTTCTTGCACATGCGCTTGCGTGGGGTAAAATCAGCTAAATATTTGTAACATTCAACAATTCCAGTCTTTTTCAGAATATCAGGAAACAGTCTGTTGACATTTTGTATCCTTTGTGCCATCCGAACTCCCCAGTAGCAACGTGTGACATTTATGAGTTAATCGCAGTGTGCCTTGTTCAAACGTAATACTGTAGCGTGGGTTAGAAATGCGCTGAAACCGGTTTCGCTATTGCTTCATATAAACCGCTCGTTCGGCTACTTTAGTTAAGGGTGTATGGAATGAGTTTTACATGAGAAAATCGATTCTTCTGAAAATTCATTTTCGAAATATTTAGAGATTCCTGTTTAAAATTATGTATAAAATACTGAAACGACATGCATAGAAGTATTTTAAATCTTTTTTAAAAACCTGTACCACGTTATCTTGTTTATCAGACTCGAAACATGCCAGATATAGTCTGCCTTTCCAGAGATGTATTTGACCACAAGAGAATTATCTTCTCTGTTGGCTGCACTGTAACACCGCTGGGAATTGATTTTGCGCTATTTGCGTTGTTTTCTTTGTGAGTAAATCCATGTGCTTGTTGTGAAAGTCATATCTGGCAAAATTATTGTGTTTTATTCCCTTCCAAATGCCAAGACCTAGTATGAAGGTACTTAAAAAGCGTGTACATTGGCGATAGAAGATAAAGGGCACTTAAAATTTCGTCTGATTCATCGTCTGCATCACTATTTGACATCACAGTAGCATCGAACCTCTACATTGGTAGTGAAACGTTGAGTGACGCCGCTGCAACTGCACCTGAAAGTGCTTCAAAAAGAAATCTAGTTGCAATTGAAGACCAATACAAGAAATTAAATTCTAGGACTATAAAATATGAAATAATTAATGTGTCTTTATTACGAGAGGTTCTGGAGAACAATGTATACTGAAGTTGTTTCACGGAGATCAAACTTACTTGTAGGACTTGCTTGTGAATCAGTGTTGATGTGCAGTTATTACAGACAAAATTTTATTTCTTTCAATTCCTCACTTTAGGTACTATATGATATCAACATTAAACTGGTTTCTGGATTACGGTCCATAGTTAAGATCACATGTACCATGTGTGTGAGATGAACCTCTCTGCTAGACCGTCGAAGTTTGACAAAGGCATCATTGCAATAGGCTCTGCTGTTGAGGATATAGCATTGGAATATATGAAAGTTGCTGTTCAGGAAGTTGTTCCTGAAAATAACAATAATAATTCTCTGTAGTTTTTGATGGGAGCTGGTGGAGGAGAGGTCAGATAACTCTGAATGGTGTTGTAACAGAAATGTGGGCAGTGGCAAGGCAGTTGAAGTGGCAATACTTTCCAAGCATTGCAGATTCAAGGATAAAATGAAAAATAACTATGAAGAATATTGCACAGGAAATTATTATGGTTCAGGTGGTAGTATGGAAGCAGTCGGAGAAAGAAGCATTTATCAACATTCAGTAAAACGACACGACGTAAGATTCATAAATTATCTTGGAGTTGGTGACACAAAGGATTTAAAAGGAATTTAGAAACTGACCCTATTGTTAACAGTGTGAACATTTGCAAACTAGGCTGTGTTGGTCTCGCCCAGAAAAGGATACGATCAAGAGTTCGACAACCCAAGGGCAGTCTGAAAGAGGAGAAATTGAGGGACAGAAATACGTTGAATGGGAAAACAGATGCTGCCATAGACCATAGACAGAAGTGCTATCGTCTAGCAATTCGACAGAATACAGCAGATGTAGAATTAATGAGAAAGCAATCTGCGCTCTGTTTTTCCATACAGTTTCAAGCAATGAGAATCCTCAACACGGCTGTATCCAAAAGGAGAAGATACGTGGTGCAAGTACGATAGAGGCAAGGTAACGAAACAACACTACAACCATCCTAATCATTTGCCACATGCCATAATGCATGAAATAAAACTAGTGTTCCGAGACTACGCAGATACTAGTCTAATAAATAAATGTCTTCAAAGCCGCATTCAGAATCGAAATGAGTTTGTCAACTGGGCACTGGAGGGACAAAAAAAATAACATTTGGGGTTTACTACATTACTAACTTATTTTACGAATTTGCACAGAAATAGAAGTGGTTAAGAAATTGTGCAAAACGATATATGTCACTTGAATAGTGTTGTGAGCAGTACATTACAAATATTTAGTGCCATAAAACTTACTGACTACAAGAAAGACAGACAATATTATAGACTAAGTAACTTGCTCTGCACGTAGGTTGACAAACTATTTGTAGTGGAGTGTGGAAATTATGTTGTGGATTTTTTTTAGAAGAGTATCAGCCAACCCAGTCTGCTCGTTGAGAACGTTACCAGAGAAATTGTTTTTGTATGTGCTTATTCCCGTTTCATCCAACAGATTCATAGTGGTACCTCTCTTCTAAGTGCACTATTTCTATGTTGTTCTCAGCGTTTCTCAGTGAGCGTTTTTCTATAGCAATGTAGGTTGGAAATGAAGATTTATTCAACTTGCCAAGACTTAAGGCAATGAATGTGCTCTTATCTGGAAACTTCTAGCTGTCTGACCAAACTACAAATTTCGGCGTTATAATAGCCCATACTTGCGTTAAAAGCCGTTAACTATTTTTTTTGGGTGTCCACTACTGTCTTTGTCATATCCCTACGCCCACGGTATTCGTCTGCACAAGCGTTATGGTGACCAATCAAATCACTGCTTTGCGGGGCGGCTATGCGAGCTGCGTGACGCAAGTTAAGGCCGTATGACGTTACGGTAGTGACGTCAGCATTGACGTGCTTTGCCCCTCCTTCCCCGCTCTGCGCCCCACTCCTGGCCGTGGCACCCCCACCAGCGCCGCGCCACCGAGGGAGGAGGGGTGGCGGGGGGGGGGGAAACAAGTGCCCCTCCCTCCCTCCCTCCCTCCCCCGACGACACCACCGCCACCCACCCCCGCAACCGGTCGAAATCCGGCGGCGCGCCACGGGCAGGCGATGCGCGGCTCCTAAAATTGCAACACTCGGCTTCTTTCAAAACAAACAGCCGACCCGGAGCTGGCGAAGCAGTTGCCGGCGCGAATGCGGAACTTCGGGACGGCGCTCCTGCAGCCCCAGCGTGGCCACTTTGCCGGGACTTGGCTGACTGGAGCTGACAGACTGCCACGTGGCCGGGGCAGGCTGTGTCAGTCCACGTATTTTATACCAGTATTGTTTGTTTATTTATTTATCGTGTCAGGAGCAAACAACAAACACGTGAATATCAGACTTGACTAACTTCTCTAGATTGTCGGACATATGACAAAATGGTAGATATCGAAATAGACTACAGAGGGATAGAGAAACAATTAAAATCGCTCAAAAGAGGAAAGGCCTCTAGACTTGATGGGATACCAGTTCGATTTTACACAGAGTACGCGAAGGAACTTGCCCCCATTCTTGCAGCGGTGTACCGTAGGTCTCTAGAAGAGCGAAGCGTTTCAAAGGATTAGAAAAGGGCACAGGTCATCCACGTTTTCAAGAAGGGACGTCGAACAGATGTGCAGAACTGTAGACCTATATCTCTAACGTCGATCAGTTGTAGAATTTTGGAACACGTATTATGTTCGAGTATAATGACTTTTCTGGAGACTAGAAATCTACTCTGTAGGAATCAGCATGGGTTTCGAAAAAGATGGTCGTGTGAAACCCAGCTCGCGCTATTCGTCCACGAGACAGAGGGCCATAGGCACGGGTTCACAGGTAGATGCCGTGTTTCTTGACTTCCGCAAGGCGTTTGATACAGTTCCCCACAGTCGTTTAATGAACAAAGTAAGAGCATAAGGACTATCAGACCAATTGTGTGATTAGATTGAAGAGTTCCTAGATAACAGAACGCAGCATGTCATTCTCAATGGAGAGAAGTCTTCCGAAGTAAAAGTGATTTCAGGTGTGCCGCAGAGGAGTGTCGTAGGACCTTTGCTATTCACAGTATATATAAATGACCTGGTGGATAACATTGGAAGTTCACTGAGGCTTTTTGCGGAAGCTGCTGTGGTTTATCGAGAGGATGTAACAATGGAAAATTGTACTGAAATGCAGGAGGATCTGCAGCGAATTGAGGCATGGTGCAGGTAATGGTAATTGAAGCTCAATGTAGACAAGTGTAATATGCGAGAATACATAGAAAGAAATATCCTTTATCATTTAGCTACCATATAGCAGAACAGCAAATGGAAGCAGTTAATTCCATAAATTATCTGGGAGTAGGCATTAGGAGTAATTTAAAATTGAATGATCATATAAAGTTGATCGTCGGTAAAGCAGATGCCAGACTGAGATTCATTGGAAGAGTCCTAAGGAAATGCAATTCGAAAACAAAGGAAGTTGGTTACAGTACACTTGTTCGCCCACTGCTTGAATATTGCTCACCAGTGTGGGATCCGTACCAGATAAGGTTGATAGAAGAGAGAAAGAAGATCCAACGGAGAGCAGCGCACTTCGTTACAGGATCATTTAGTAATCGCGAAAGCGTTACGGAGATAGATAAACTCCAGTGGAAGACTCCGCAGGAGAGACGCTCAGTAGCTCGGTACGGGCTTTTGTTGAAGTTTCGAGAACATACCTTCACCGAGGAGTCAAGCAGTATATTGCTCCCTCCTATGTATATCGCGCGAAGAGACCATGAGGATTGATAAGCGAGATTAGAGCCCACATAGTGGCATACCGACAATCTTTCTTTCCACGAACAATACGAGACTGGAATAAAAGAGCGAACCGATAGAGGAACTCAAAGTACCCTCCGCCACACACCGTCAGGTGGCCTGCGGAGTATTGATGTAGATGTAGATGTAGATATCTCCTCATTTTCCTAACGGATTCGTTCGTCGTATGCCCTTGTTGATTTCTGCGGTAATTTCACGCAGAGTTGCTTGTCTGTTAGCTCTGACAACTCTACGCAAACGCCTCTGTTCTCGGTCATTAAATGAACGCTGCTGCGTTGTCCTTGATGGGAGATAATGCCTGAAATTTGATATTATCGCATGACTTGGTACTGTGTATCTCGGAATCTTGGATTCCCTAACGATTTCCGAAATGGAATGTCCCATGCGTCTACCTGCAACCGCCATTCCGAGTTGAAAATCTGTCAAATGCCGTCGTGCGGCCACAGTCAGGTCTAAAACCTTTTTACATCCACCGTGTGAATATGTGCATACCGCTATCGCGTAACTTGTGTCACCTCAGCGTAAACAGCAAAACTGTTAAACAATCGCAGATCAGAAATTGATAACTTCAGACGCACATGGTTTCTCATCTATGGTGCACGACAACGGGCATAGGGGACACTACGACAAGTGGTCTATATTCACAGAACACAGACTGCTCTCTCAGATCCTTACCATCGACATCAGTTCTGCTCCTTGTGACACCAGATCTCAGTTGGTTGAGTATCTTCTTGGTAGTACATTCATCCGAGTGGCGAAGATGGTGTCCTCCTTCGGCTATCGTCTGTCTAACGTTCTTGTAATATTTTTTATTCTTTTTACATCGTACGCGACGCAATCACATCAGCGTTTCACAATGCCGTAGCAGGTTTTCTACCAGCCGTTGGTCACCTTCAGACTAAAGTCAGACGATGCAAGCAGTTTCCGTAGTTTTGTCAACAATCGCATATAGTTTCTACTCACCTCCCGTTAGGATTGATAAACGCTCACAAAAATTTGCTGCAGCATGGAATGACGTACCAGTATCTGTTCTTCAGACTAATTTCGAGTGGATAAACAGCGGGGCTAGACTCTCTGTTGCTGCCAGACGCGGCAACTACACTACTGGCTATTAAAACTGCTACACCACGAAGATGACGTGCTACAGACGCGAAATTTAATCGACAGGAAGAAGATGATGTGATACGCAATTGATTAACATTTCAGAACATTCACACATGGTTGGCGCCGGTGGCGATATCTACAACGTGCTGACATGAGGGAAGTTTTCAACCGATTTCTCATACACAAACAGCAGTTGACCGACGTTTCCTGGTGAAACGTTGTTGCGATGCCTCGTGCAAGGAGGAGAAATGCGTATCATCTCGTTTCCGACTTTGATAAAGATCGGATTGTAGCCCATCGCGATTGCAATTTATCGTATCGCGACATTGCTGCTCGCGTTGGTCGAGATCCAATGACTAAGCAGAATATGGAATCGGTGAGTTCAGGAGTGTAATACGGAACGCTGTGCTGGATCCCAACGGCCTGCGATGGTGTACCCAACGACGAGCCTGAGTGCACGAACGGCGAAACGTAATTTTTCTGATGAATCCCGGAAGGTTTACCAGAAGATAATCTAGGTTCTGTTTATAGCATCATGATGGGCGCATCCGTGTTTGCCGACATCGCGGTGAACGTACATTGGAAACGTGTATTCGTCATCGCCATACTGGCGTATCACTCGGCGTGATGGTTACACGTCTCGGTCACCTCTTGTTCGCATTGACGGCACTTTGAACAGTGGACATTACGTTTCAGATGTGTTACGACCCGTGGCTCTACCCTTCATTCGATCTCTGCAAAACCCTACATTTCAGCAGGATAATGCACGACCGCATGTTGCAGGCCTTTCTGGATACAGAAAATGTTCGACTGCTGCCTGGCTAGCACATTCTCCAGATCTCTCAGCAACTGGAAACGTCTGGTCAATGGTGGCCGAGCAGCTGGCTCGTCACAATACGCTAGTCACTACTCTTGATGAACTGTGGTATCGTGTTGAAGCTACTTGGGCAGCTTTACCTGTACACGCCATCCAAGCTCTGCTTGACTCAATGCCGAGGCGTATCAAGGCCGTTATTACGGCCAGAGGTGGTTTTTCTGGGTACTTATTTCTCAAGATCTATGCACCCAAATTGCGTGAAAATGTAATCACATGTCAGTTATAGTATAATACATTTGTCCAATGAATACCCGTTTATCATCTGCATTTCTTCTTGGCGTAGCAATGTTAATGGCCAGTAGTGTACTTATACAAACTTCCGCACTTTGTACATCCTCCAAGCAACCTAAAAATTTAGGAATTAGACACAGAAATATGGAAACACTGCGAGAAACGCGTGCTTGAACATAAATTCAGTTGCTAACCAAGCCTGCAGGTTGCGCTGTGATATTTCACCACGAACGCCCTCCATGCAGTGTCCTCAATACGTCGCGAGAGTCAGTCGTGGCCTGAACAGTGTCCCCGGTAGTTGTGAGCGCTATGTGTCGGAGCTAAGTGAACTCGAATGTGGGCAAATTGTTTGTGCTCTACGGTAGGTCCTTGCATAAGCAAGATGGCCTAAGGTTTTGGTGTTTCTAGAGGCATCGTATCGAAGGTTTGTACCACACAAGGAGAAAACGGAAAAACGTCACCTGCTAAGAAACACCCGCGGAGGATGAAAAATAAAAGGACGACAGGCACAACAGTCACTGAGTCACTGGAAAACTGAATGCCGCACTCGTGAACCATGTCAGCAACAAAACAACTCGAAGGGATCTCCATAAGTAGTGATTTCCAGGGCGAGCTGGAATTCCAAACCCACTTACCGATGATTCAAATGCCCACAACAGGAGAACGTGGAGCCGAAGCCACAAAACCTGGAATATGTATGAGTGTGAGGAAGTCATTCGCTCGGGTGCGTCGTCCTTCACACTGTTCCCAAAGTTTGGTCGAGTTTCCATCCCATGAGTGAAATATGGCGGGGGTTCGACGATGATTTGGGCAGGCATATTTTAGTATTCCACGGGCCCCGTACGTACGCTTCAAGGTCGTATTACTGCCATGATCTACGTGACCATTTCGGATGATCTGATGCATCCCATGGTACAATTTTTGTTCCCTCTTAGTGACACCGCATCCCAAGACGAAAGTGTCTCTTTTCATTGAACTCGCGTCGTCCAGGACTGGTTTTTGTGAGCGCGAAAATTAATTGTCGCATCTCCCCTGTCCACCATCAGATTTCAATATTACAGAGCCTTTGTGGTCTGCTTTGGAGAGAAGGGTGCCTGAACGATATCCAATTTCATCATCGTTGCCTCAGCTTGTGAATATTTTGCAGGAAGAACGGGAGAACCTGAAACGTCCTGACTGATTAAAACTGGGTGCCTCACCGAGACTCGAAGTCGGGACCTTTGCGTTTCGTGGGCAAGTGCTCTATCAACCGAGCTAATCAACCACGACTCACGGCCGTTACTTCGGCCAGTACCTCGTCTCCTACCTTCCAAAGCTGTGAGAACAGGGCGTGAGTCGTGCTTGGGTAGTTCAGTAGATTGAGCACTTGCCCACGAAAGGGAAAGGTCCCTCGTTCGAGTCTCGGTCCGGCACATAGTTTTAATCAGCCAGGACGTTTCATATCACTGCATACTCCGCTGCAGAGTAAAAATTTCATTCTACTTAAAGGGCCTGTATTCATCCATTACGAGACGAATGGAAGCTGTTTTGAATTACGCATGGTTTTGTGCTGTGTTTTTGGTGTTTCTGTGTTTTGTTCATCCCTGTACTCTTCCAGTTATATTGTATAAGCACGATAAATGTAATCGGCTTACTTGCTACGCTTCCTTGTGCTGCAAATCTACCGGCAAGTGGTGTGCATTCCGGAGAGGGAGGTCCTGTCAGTCACGGCACAAGGACGTCGTGCTCATCTACTGGCTTTGGCATGAGGTCCGAAACAGCCCAGAGAAGACACGCAGTCACTGACATTTATCAGAGCGTGTTGTGGCGAAAGTAAAGCTCGGTGTTTTTGGTATTTTGTTCAGGTATTGTTTGATTGTGAGAAGAGATAGGACTACTTCAACGGATTATAAAATGAATGGAGCTGTTTCCGAAAATATTTTACGAATTGTTCAGTTTCGGAAGATTTCTTCTTTTTTTGACACAATGTTTCTTTCCAAAAGTCATGGACCACTGTATCGTAGGAAATCTGTTGGGCTGCTACACTTATCTGCTAAAAACTCGATTGATGATTCGTCTTCTGCTGTGATATTTGCAATCTAGTTGATCCACATGGACAGCAGAGAGATCACAGGAAGTTCTTATTAGGAACAGGTAAAACACATACACAGGGTGATCCGGCGGCCCTTCAGTTACTCGCTATATGGAAACTACTAGTCCCACAGAAAAAAGAAATAGGTAGGAACTTTTCACAGGAAGTTTAATGTGGGTAAATTTCTTAGTCGGATGCTTTACCCTGGAGGCCACGCTTTTCAAGTTATTCAGAAAAGCTCATTTGAAGTTGACTTCTGTACGTTTTTATTGAAAAATTCGAAAATTACAGCCTTTAGTGAAAAGATATCCCAGTACAAAATTGAGAGAGTTAAATTTCCTACAAAAAGGTCCTGTTCATTTTTTCTGTACGATTAACAGTTCGTGCGTAGTGAGTGAGAAAATATGGAAACGTCCATGTATTTGAAAGTGTTGCAGGTTACATAAAACCTATCGCTTGGGGCAGTTGAATTACCCTGTACGCCACGATAACAATTTGGATGGTTGCCTAACCTACAAAAGTATTTGGGAAACATCATCTAGAAGCTCAAGATACGCGGAGATATAGTGAATAAACTAGCTACCATCAGACATGGAGCTGACTCATATACTCTGCTTACCATAGTTCACATCTCAGCACGCCCACTCACTGGATCTCGTGTTCCAGGACGACAACATACCGTCCCTACCTGAGATTTGTCACAGGAACGCTAAAGTCAGCTCCTGTGCCATAGATACAAACCATCAGTAGTACTCCACCCTCGCAATGAGGCGACAGCAAGCTTTGACATGAATGCTAAAAACCATACACCATAAAAATAATTCACTGGCATCAGTCTACGAGGCTGTAGTGTACCGGCCAGACCATACACTCATATACAGTAGTCCTAGCCTCAGGCATGTGTACAGCTTGGAGCCAGGGGCCAGGTGATGGCCCAGTCTATTTAGTATCTCTGAACCGGCAGTGACCAGAAAGTGGATCTAGTGCATTGAGAGCTGGCGTTTGTCGATTTTATCCACAATTCAGAATTTGCAGTTGAATTGGCTCCAGTTTTAACTGTAATATGCCATAGACCCCTTGAACAAAATACGAGGTGTAGTCCGAAAGTAAGGTCCGATCGGTCGCAAAACGGAATCCACAGTGAAAATCCGTTAAAGCCTTGCATGGGTGTGTTGGACGGTGTCTCTAGTATGCCCGTTGATCGCGTCACGTCTGTCTTTTCAGTTTTGAGGGAACAGTGAGCACGTAAAGATTCCTAGTAAACAATGTATCCCGCCAGGTATGAGTGCCCGTGATAGATTTCGCCTGATTTGATGCAGCCCACAGAACATAACTGTCATGCATTTCCTTTTTCATGACAGCTCTGGGCCGCACTCTGCAGGGTCAATGAGGACGCGCCTGCAGCGTTTCCATACAGCACAGACTTTGCTCCCTCTGATTTTCATCTCTGCTGACATGAACCGGTGGCTATGAAGTCTACGGCTTTGCACAGCTGCAGATCAGCATAGCGAACCGGCGAGAAGTGCAGGTGGCTGTCTTCTATGACGAGGGTTTTGGGAAGTTGGTACAACGTTACGACAAATGTCTTAGACGGAGCGGCGACTATGTAGAGACGTTGATGGAAGGTGTGGTTATCTATTGCAAATAAAGCACTTTTGATTTTCATTGTGGTTTCCATTTCGCGACCGATCGGACCTTACTTGCGGAATACGCTTCATAACTATGCCCAGTGACTACACACAGGTTACACCAGTATACAAGAACGGTAACATAAGTGCTCCACGAAACTACTGTTCAACACTACAACGAATTCTGAGATCAAACGAAATGAGGTTCCTCGAACAGAATAATCTGACTTCCTCCAGCACGGATTCCGAAAACATTGATCGCTCGAAACCCAACTTTCGCTTTTGCCGCAAGGCACCCTGCAAATCATGGTTCCAGGCAATCATGTAGATGCAGTGTTTCTTGATTTCCGAAAAGCATCTGACTCAGTACTACACCAGCCGTTACTATCGAAAGTACCACCGCATCGGGTGAAAGTTGTGACTGGATTCAGTATTTCCTGGCAGGGAGGACACAGTTTGTTATCTTGAATGGACAGTCGTCTACAGAAGTGGCAGTAGTTTCAGATCTGCCCCGGGGAAGTCCCTGGGACCGTTCTTGTCCAAGCTGTATAACGACGACCTTGCATAAAATATTATTAATAATGTCAAACTTTTAAGATGATGTACTTACGCATACCGAAGTACTGTCTCCTAACAGCTGGACAAATATTCAGTTAGATCTTAATAAGATTTATTTCAAAATGATCCAAAGATTGTCAGCTTGCTTTGGGTGCTTAGGGATGTGAAATTCTGCGATTCGCTGAGAAAAACTAGTATCTTATGAGTACAATACCACTGATTAGAATCAGTCAACTCACACAAATACGTGATGTAAGAATTCTGTAGGCTTACGAAATGGAATGATCATATAAGTTTAGTCGTAGGTAAGGCAGAGTTCAGTTCATTGGAAGCATACTGGGAAAATGCAGGTTGTCTGCATAGGACACCGCCTGAAAATCACTTGTGGGACCCGTACCAAGTAGGACTAACGGGAGTCACTGAATGTGCAAGGTACGGCTGTAAAATAACGGCATTATTGCTGTAAAACATTTTACTTCAGAAACATATTTAGCTTCTGTCATCCTTAGTATACTCCCGTCCTGTATCTCTATAACAATCCATGCAAATTTTACACTCATGGGGAGAGCGCTGGAACTAAGTCAACCTCTGTGAGCTCCTTGATGGAGCGCGCCGCTTTTCTGTCACTGCTTTAACGTCCCGGAACCTCGTTCCTTTTAATGCAGATTTGACCTTGGGTAATAGATAAAAGTAACATGGTAATAGGTGAGGCGAATAAGGTGGGTGGACCAACCCTGGGGTGCTGCACTTTGCTGGAAACCTCTTAACAGACAGTGCGGTATGAGCCCGTGAACTGTCTTGCCGCAGAATCGACTACTTTCTCCCACAATTCGGGTCGCTCCTTTTCGTATATTTATGACAGAGTTGAGCAAGAACCACAAGGTAGTGAAGTTGATTGACATACAGGCCTTTAGGATACCAGTTAAACGTTTCCGTGAATATCGAAAAAAAATCATCATCGCTTTTAATCTTTATTCGCTTATTGGAGCTTTCCTCGTCTCGGTGAAGTTGAGCCTTTCCAGTGCGTAGATTGGCGCTTAGTTTCACAAGTAAAAAACCAAGGTTCATCACATGTTGTCACCCTTCCAAAGAAATAAGGATAATTATGAGTGGTATTCAAACTGTCAGTACAAACATTTTCATGAGCTTCTGTTTTGTTCCATTGTGATAATTTTCGGCGCCAGTTTCGTACACGCTTTTCTCGTGTTAAATTTTTTATGTAAAATTTTCCTTACGCATTTTTTTGTCAATTCCTACAGTTTCGGAACTTGATCGAATACTCATCCGACGGTCAGATTGAATCAGATTAGCTAGCATTTTTGATGAAGAACGTCTCAGGCGCGAATCGTCTTCTCGGCCTCCTTGGAAACGTACGTGATAGACAGTTCTTATGCAAACGATGGCCACGGCCACATTGATTTGCCTGCAGACACCGGAGATGCTGCATTCGACTGAGAAGGGTTCATGCTTCACAACTATTGCTCGTTCATCTGCGGCGCATGTCTACTTGGTCTGTGACAAGATCAATCCCGTTATTTTATAGCGACACACCCTATACAGACAAGTGCAGTAGGAATGGTCAGAGGTTTGTCTAATCCGTTGGAAGAGCGTCACAGAGATTCTGAAGAAACTGGTTTGGTAGACATTGCGACTTCGTCACTGCCTAAACCGTTATTTACATCCTTCGACGCAAGATGATGGCCGTATTCGTGTGCGTATACCTGTGGTGAGCGGTACTTGTCCAAATGTTGTCCAGAAAATCGGCAGAATTCCAGGGTTCTGTGATGTTGCGCGGAGGCTTCAGCGTTGACAACCATACGGATCTTGTCGTTGCTCACGATTGCGTTACCGCCACGCACTGCATTGAACAGATCCTGCAGAACCATGTGGTGGCCCTGAAATCCTTCTAATGCCAGGCGTACATGGCGGGCGGCAGCAGGAATGTCTTGCATAGCCTGAACGTTGAAGTAACCGAATGGTCGGCGGTGAGTCCCAACCTAAACCTCATCGTGCATATGTGGAATACGCTTGGCAGAACCATTTATAATAAAACCAGATGCTTGACAGACGTGTTAGTGGTTGTTCTGTTTCACCACAGACTCTCCAAGAACGCTCATGGTCCCTCTTTCAAGAATGGCGAAGGACATCACAGGGTCACTTTCGTAGATTTCTACAGAGCGTGCCACGTAGCTAACTGCCAGGCAGTGACAAACTCTCACGGACGGCATACACGTTACTGAAGCTCTCGAAGTCCAATGAAAAACACCCAGGATGACGGAATGATTGGCCGTTTCCACTTTATTTTAAACACCTGTTGGACATTTCAGTTCTTTTTATGTAAATGTAATGATGTTTTGTAGTCTACTTAATTCCTGAAAGATAAAGGTATAATTGGGTAGCAAATCGAGTGCTCAGTTATAGCTCATTGAAGTACGGCAGACGTCCAGTGTCATGTTCCCCTAATATTTTGAGCAGTGTACTTTACAAAGCAATAACACAAAATACTTGACCTCTTTCAGTTGTTACTAATGAAGGATAATAATAATAAGATGCCCATTATCAATCACGAAAGGCCTCAGAGTCGCTTCCAGGGTTTTTAATCGTGACCTCTACGAGACTAACGGGACTGGCAGCATAACTTTGATCAGGCTGCTGTAGAACGAGCGGTGGTCGGATTGGTGGTGGACCGGCGGAATAGGCGCAGGAGTCGGGTGGCAGCGTCTTCGGGAGTTGGCGAAGAGGCGTGTGTCGTGATGTATGTTGCTAGAGGCAAGGACCCACACAAAACGAGGATCATCACCATCATCGTTCAAGTCCCCACTCTGCCGTCTCCAGCAGAATTTGACACCGGGTGGTGTCTTCTCTACTGTCGCCAAGTCAAGTCCACCACACTAGGTCATTCTCTGACTTTTTTGACTCGCTTTGCATCCGACGGGCCAGTTCACATTATTTTCTCGCCAGGCGAATTATTTTACAATAACTTTTGCAGTCGAAGCACAATTCTCGTGTTAAGAGGCTACATACAACCGCCAATATAATTATTGTGAGAAGGAATTCTTTCCCTTGCGGAATTGTGCCTTCTCTAGTGACATCTAATGTCCATCGTTCCTGTAGAGGTGTTTCTCTGTCGCATCTGCCTCCGAAAAGTATTTACTTTTACATATACGTGGAGGCTCTGCAAACCATTATGATGTGCGTGGTGGAGGTACATCTGCCAAGGTATTTTCCAGTGCCAATCGTCCCTGGTGCGTGGGAAGAATGAATATGATATTGCAGTTCCTTTTTGTCCTGAACTGCGATACAAAGCTCCTTTGGACATGCACGCATGTCCGAAGGAACGTTGCGTCGTAATCCAGAATAACACAGGCACTGCAATATCGTATTTGTCCGCCGACACCGTGTAGCCGACTTTAGTAAAATGACTCACCTGTATGGGATTGCACATAATGGATTTACGAGCACAGGTTGTAGATGCACGGCCGACGACTTGTGGGAATTTGAGTCCAGTCTTGAGTCTTGCACAGATAACCAAATGGTACCGGCACGGTAGCTTAGCTTGTTCGGTCAGAGAGTTAGGTACCCTCCGAAAAAAAGAAAAAAAAAGAAAAAGAAACTGAGTGAACGGATCACCGAAGAACCTGAAAAGTTGTCATCGGACGTCAGCCCCGAACGAATTCGACGAACAATATAGAACAAAAATGAGATTCAAAAATGATAAGTCGACCGTTCGCGATAAGCGGGAAATCCGGGTTCGATTCCCCGTCCATTCTGCAGCTGACTGTTGTCAGTACTCGCAATCGCGAATACATTTAATGACTTGTAATTAGTCTCGTTCTCTGTGCGCCGTCCATTCGGGAGCGACGCTTTTTTTTTTTGGAATTTTGTGAGTAGACATTCGCGGAATAATTTTGAAGTGTCTGCCAGATCAGTTTCTTCAGAATCTCTGTGACACTCTTCCAGGCACTAGCCAAACCTCTCAGTATTTCTACTGCCCTTGTCTGTAAAGGGAGTGTGGCTATAAAATAACAGGATTGATGTTGTCACAGACTAAGTACACATGAGCCGCTGTGAAGCGTGAACCCTTCTCAGTCGAAGGCGAGGTGCAAGGTGGTGTTCTGTCAAGCGGGGTACTCGAACAGGACGTCTGGGTTGTACGGTCCTCTGTCCTAGCCTGTTCGTTAAGTCGTATCGGACACAGAGGCTCCAGTGGTCGTACTGAGATCGTTTTGCAGTGTTCCGGCGGTATCCGCACGACGCCTCAACGCAGAGATGGCCAGATATCGGCCTTCACGTGGGTCTTTAACGTGCAGGCGACCTTGCCCAACTCGCCTTGTGTACTGATCTGTCTCACTGTAGCGAGTCCACAACCAGTGGGTTACATGTGGAGAGGCATCGACATCCGCAGCAACACTGCGGAATGTGCATCCTTTCTCGATCAAACAGACAGCCCTTGCGACCTGCACTGCATTAAGATGTCGCATTGTATGTGTTTGGTTGAATGCAACGCCCACAAATAAAAAGCCCCATTTGTATTCTTCATTAAAAAACACCGGGATTCCAGTTCTCACTTAATTCTCAGGTGTCACCGGACAATGTAACGCATAACACAGCCAACAGGTGGCGAATGATTTCTAATTGTTGGCTACATTGAAAGCGAAGATCTGAAGCCATGCCATAAGACCACAGTTAGAATCTGTATCAAAATAGATTTAACATATTGGACATTGGTACATCTAATTCGTAAATTTTTTGAACAGTGTTTTTACTGATGTTGTTGCTGTTGTGGTTTTCAGTCCTGAGACTGGGTTGATGCAGCTCTGCATGCTACTCTATCCTGTGCAAGCTGCTTCATCTCCCAGTACCTACTGGAACCTACATCCTTTTGAATCTGCTTAGTGTAGTCATCTCTTGGTCTCCCTCTACGATTTTTACCATCCACGCTGCCCTCCAGTACTAAATTGGTGATCCCTTGATGCCACAGAACATGTCCTACCAACCGATCCCTTCTTCTGGTCAAGTTGTGCCACAAACTTCTCTTCTCCCCAATCCTATTCAGTACTTCCTCATTAGTTATGTGATCTACCCATCTAATCTTCAGCATTCTTCTGTTGCACCACATTTCAAAATCTTCTATTCTCTTCTTGTCCAAACTATTTATCGTCCATGTTTCACTTCCATACATGGCTACACTCCATAAAAATACTTTCAGAAATGACTTCCTGACACTTAAATCTATACTCGATGTTAATAAATTTCTCTTCTTCAGAAACGCTTTCCCTGCCATTGCCAGTCTACATTTTATATCCTCTCTACCTCGACCATCATCAGTTATTTTGCTCCCCAAATAGCAAAACACCTTTACTACTTTAAGTGTCTCATTTCCTAATCTAATTCCCTCAGCATCACCCGACTTAATTCGACTACATTCCATTATCCTCGTTTTGCTTTTGTTGATGTTCATCTTATATCCTCCTTTCAGGACACTATCCATTCCAGTCAACTGCTCTTCCACGTCCTTTGCTGTCTCTGACAGAATTACGATGTCATCGGCGAACCTCAAAGTTTTTATTTCTTCTCTATGGATTTTAATACCTACTCCGAATTTTTCTTTTGTTTCCTTCACTGCTTGCTCAATATACAGATTGAATAACATCGGGGAGAGACTACAACCCTGTCTCACTCACTTCCCAACCACTGCTTCCCTTTCATGTCCCTCGACTCTTATAACTGCCATTTGGTTTCTGTACAAATTGTAAATAGCCTTTCGCTCCCTGTATTTTACCCCTGCCACCTTCAGAATTTGAAAGAGAGTATTCCAGTAAACATTGTCAAAATCTTTCTCTAAGTCTATAAATGCTAGAAACGTAGGTTTGCTCTTCCTTAATCTAGCGTCTAAGATAAGTCTTTGGGTCATTATTGCCTCACGTGTTCCAATATTTTTACGGAATCCAAACTGATACTCCCTGAGGTCGGCTTCTACTAGTTTTTCCATTCGTCTGTAAAGAATTCGCGTTAGTATTTTGCAGCTGTGACTTTACCGATATAGCCCAAAATATTTAATGAAAATAAATATTTGTAACGGTCTAATGACATTCTTGTGGTTCGCACTCCAAATCCCTTTTTTAAATTTATTATGCAAATGCAGCATTCAGAAACAAATTAAATTGCAATTTGTAAGTGGTACAAAATGCAGTCACCACAAGGACCTAAAGTACCTTCCAGAAACAAGGCTGGGTCCAAATGATCGGCGTGAGAGGTTATGAAGAACGATTTGTGGTAGGTATTTGTCCACTCTCCAATTGATAGCCAAGGTATCTCAAAGCCCTCGGTTCAATCAGAAAGGGTAAGTTTCAAGAGGAATGTATGTCCTGAGCTCAGCCAAGGTATCTTAAACACCTCGGTTCAATCATAGAGGTTAAATTTCAAGACGAATGTATGTATGGCTTGTGCTCAATCAACTACGGGATGGCCCTACTGGCTGCGATGCTCTAATTTAATGTAAAGTAGTGATTGTGCAACATCTGCGTCCGTGAAGTTCGTAAAGGAACAGACGGACGACTGGTCAGAGAAAGACCTCAGCGGGAAAAAAATATCCTGTATACTCAAAGATTACACTTTCGACATTCGAATGAAATCACTATGCTTGGAGCCCAGATTGATGTAGGTGGGCTACTAACGCATGGCCGGCCGTTATGGCCGAGCGGTTCTAGGCACTACAGTCTGGAACCCCGCAACCGCTACGGTCGCAGGTTCGAATCCTGCCTCGGGAATCGATGTGTGTGATGTCCTTAGGTTAGTTAGGTTTAAGTAGTTTTACGTTATAGAGGACTGATGACCTCAGAAGTGCTCAGCGCCAGTTTTGACCATTAACGCTGACATGGCGTCGAATCCGTTAGGAGAAGTGGGCACATTACTCATTGATTAGTTTTTAATAAGAATTAAATACTTTCATGTTTCACACATAATACTACACAGTGACTTCTAAGTACTTTTGCATGCAAAGCTATCATCCGTTATTCCATCCCTTTGCGACTTTTTTGAAGTAATTAACTAATGTTATTTAAAACTATATCTATTCTGTTGTATTTGACGTAACACAAAAAAAAAAAAACAGATTGAAAATGGGCTGCTGCAGCCGGTTGATATTCTTTCAGACACTAGGAAATCGAGATGCCAGAAGGCAGAACAACAAACAAGGAACCCTGCTGCGATGGAAAATGCTATTGAAACAGTGAATAATGATAAGGTGCGTTATTTTACAGTAGTGAAGCAATTTCATGTTCCACGTAATAAGCTGAAAATAAGAGTTCTAGAAAAAAATAAAGTTTCAGTAGGTAGAAAAACGATTATGAGAAAATTATAGAGCGTACTCAATAGAGAACAAGAAGAAGAACAAGAAATCCGTGATTATGTTTTTGGAATGGAAAACCGATTTTATGGATTTACAGTGAACGACCGATGGAGGTTAGCACTCGAGCTGGCGGATTGGAACAAAATATCACAGCAGTTTAATTAACAGGTGCAGATGGAAGGCAGTGATAACAATATTAGTCTTAAGAAGCCTGCCTCAATGGCCAGAGGACAAGGTTTGAACTAGGCCAACGTATACAAGTTCTCTGATGTCTGAAAACAGTGAAGGAAAAACAATTTGCTGCTTCTCATCAGGTTTATAATGTAGATGAAACAGTTGACAGTTGAGTCAAAGAACACCAAACTGTTTGCACTTGAAAAAATCAAGCCTGTGGTGTTAATCCAGCCGAAAGAGGGTTGCTGACCGCTTTGAGTGTCAGGCCACTTCTTCTCGTTAGATTAGGAAAAGTGGCCACTAAGTAAGGCTTCGGAAAAATTAGTGTAAATCCTATTCATTTCTCTCTCTCTCTCTACGACTATAATATCAATAATCTGCAACTGGAATCAGTCAATTCATACATATACCTGGATGTTGTAGGGATATAAGATAGAACGAACACTTGCTCTCAGTCGTAGGTAAAACAGGTTACAGACTTGTGTTCATTATTAGAGTAGAGAATGCAGTCAGTGTGCCGAAACACTCGTGCGATCCATCCTAGGGTACTGCTCAAGAACGTGAGCCGCATAGCTCTTAGAACTACCAGAGATTCCAAATACACATAAAGAAGAGCAACACAGATGGTTACAGAATGGAATGACCCATGGAAATGCTGCCCCATCTTAACTGGAGGAATCTTGAAGATATACGAGGCATGTTCAGAAAGTAAATGTGCTATGAAAATATTGGGCTTTGTTTTTTTGGATTGGCAACACTGACCGGTGGGAGGGGATGCCCTGACCAGGGTGAGCACCACAGGAACACAGTAGTAAGTAAACGTACGCTGTAGTCACAGTTGCGTGAAAGATATCGGTAAGAAATCCCGCCAAGTGCGAACCACGCGAGTGATCCGCGTCCTACTCGTGGAAGGTATAGCACCTACTGAAATTTTTTCGCGAATAAAAAGGAAACCAAGTATTTCTGGACAAATGTTCCAATGAACCAAAAACTTGCCTTCATATGGGGAATAAATACCTGAAAATATCCTCTCTATTTCAGAATCCCTGTAGACAAATTTGGGAAAGAAATCAGTGATATATCAGAAAACAGTTTTGAAGAAAAAAAAGGAGTAAATGAATGAAAATTATGTTAGGTGAAGGAAAAGATAGATAATAACACAGCAAAACTTTAGTAGATAGCAGAGTGTGAAGTTTGGAGAATAAAAAGATATGTTAAAAATTAGACAAACAGATGGAAGAATTTAGAACTGCCTTAATTAACTCTACAGAGAACACAGAACAAAACGCCAGTGGCATTAAGCTTGCAATTTACGAGAGTGTAGAGACAGTGAAAGATTGAATAAGGTTTTGTTGAGGGCAGTGCAGAAATGACGCGTGCTGAACTCGAGATACTAAGACAGCAGAGAGATGTGTTAAAACACAGTTAGACAATGTAAAACCATCAGTGCATTTATACATTCACTCAGATGTAGATGGCTAAAATGATATCGTGAAAACAGAGAAGTATCTCATAAGAAATAGGTAAACGAACGACTAATAGAGTTATCGCGCAGTTATCAGTGGATTGGTAACCCACTAAACAGTAGTATAGGAAACCAGTTAGATGCATTAGAAGGTAAAATTAATGACGAGCTCCTGATGTCAAACTGCCCACCACATAATCAAAATAATCTAGTCATTTCCACTAGCTTAATTAAATATAGGATTGATACTCGCGCTGAAAACCAGTTGAAAGAATGTGATGAGGAGTGCCATGAAACTAAATTAAACATTGCCAAACTAATAATGTTGCCAGTCCGTGAGTGTAGCACTAAACTTAAGATAAGAATGTGCAAAGTAAACAATAAGAATGAAGGCAAGTATCAAGTCTTTCATCTAAGAAAAAATCGTAGAATTTGAGAAGGTATAGAAGGTAAAGAAAACTAGTGTGAGAATGTACCGCACATCCCATGTAAGAACAAAGAAAAATAGTATGGTAAGGTATCGAGTTTTCCATGTAAGAAAAAAGAAATAAAATATAAGATGGTATCGAGTAGTCCATGTGAGAAAGAAAGAATAGTCTTTAATATTTCGAGCTGTCAGTAATTGTAAAAGTACACAAATGTCAATAAATGACCATTTTTCGTATTTTTTAATCAATATACTGATTGTAATGCTAAGGGGAATTAATAAATTTTATACTATTGTAAGTCATTTACTGGTTCTTTATTTAAATGTTAGTTATTAATTGAGGATGCAGAATAATTTGCAGTTGTCAGTTCACAGACCATAGATCACAGCCAAGAGATTCTAATTATAGAATACTTTGTGATGTGACATAGTATTCCAGATGTTTAACCTTCAGAGAATGACAAAGCTAGCATCAGTAATAAGAGCGTACAATAACACTGAGATTCTATTGACATTTTGTTAACAGTGTGAGGCCTATTATGTAAGGTAAAATGATGATTCACTTAGCTGATAAGCTTAGTTATTCTAGAGGTAAGTATTTTCTGGGAACAGCAGTGAGTACGTGGCACTGAATATTGGAGTACTGTACTTATATTTTGCAGCTTTTGCGCAGTAATTTAGAATACTGACGTAGATGAGGTTGAGATACAAGACCTTCAAGGTTAGGTACTGATCTTTGGGTGGCCAACAGCATTTATTGCGAGACAAATGAGAAAATGGTTCTCACTCTAATGTTTCATAATGGGTATCACGATTCCAAGTGATTTCTCCTCGACGCCACCTGCAGAGGAAATACGTCAGGAAGTCAACTGCAGAGGCAGTGTGTACGAGTGCCAGACTGTCTTCAATTAGGCCGGAGGCCGCCGATAAAAATAGTTTTATGGTAGTTGGTGGAGGAGCCAAAGTAGTCCTGGCCAGTCTCTTAATAAATACGAAGTATAAACAGAAATCTTTAAATCAAAGCGCGTTATATTAAGTATGTACATATTTAAACAGTACTATTTTACTGAAATGAAAAAAATTAGAAAACTTCAAGCTACAAATCCTCATAATTTTAAGAGACAAATCATGTGAAATAAACTATTATGTTGTATGTGCAACTTGTTACAAAATCGGATTTCACGTCATTGAAGAATTGCTGAAAAACCATAACATACCTGTAATCAATGCTAAATAAACAGACATTCACAATGCCAGCAACTATTACTTGTTTCTATGTAAAACAAAGAGAATTCTGAAGAGATATGATATTGTCAATGTACTAAAAATACTGACCAAGAACTGCAATCGTTTGTTATGGTATCATATTATATTTAATTGTTCCATAACAGATATTCTACTGAACCTATATGCGACACCTTAATTTAAAAATAATTGATTCAACCACAGAACTAAAGTGGGAGACTGTGCATACAGTAATACTTATTAGTTATTACTTTTCATGTGTTCTAGAAGTGAAAAGAGACATGTGACAGTACTCCGATTTGCTGAAGTTAGAAAATATGAGTGGCTGATATTGTTAAGGGAAATACATTTTTAAGGTTTACCAATCTCAGATTCAATAAACGTTAATGGTTCACAGTTTACTGTGGGTTTCTGAGACTCGTACACCAAGTCGACATGTGCCTACTACAAAGAGAATTCTGAGGCTATGTTGCATCTCCTGAGGCAATTATTATCAAACAAATGCATGTGTATGAGTGACTGAATATTAGTATTGTAATCAGTTTGTATTCTGGCCACGATACAGTATGCATATTACTTAAAGCGGTTTGAAGACATAGCACTGTGGTGTGTTCTTTGATCTTAATAAACCAAATCGACGAGATTTGAAGAAAAAAAAGCAATAACTGATTTACACATGAGGAAATTTATTTCCTGGTGTGTTTTTTTGTTTACATATCTGAGTGTAACGCAAGCATCACTCCTTATAAATTACACAGTGGACTCTTGTACGGAGTTGAGTAGCCAAAGAAAGAGTGTTAAATGGACGAATAGGGTATCAGATGGACCAGTTTTATATTTAGTTTTGTCAAACAGGCTTTATTTAACTGAAAGTAATCTGAATATTTAAGAAAAACGTAATTACTTGTCCTGTCCGAATTTTAATTGCCAAGACAAAAGTGAGAAACGGACAAACAGGATAGCAAACTGACCAGTGTTAGGTCTAGTTTTGCTGAAAAAAATATTTAATTGCGCGAAAGTAACGTGGGTGATTCAGAAAAAGTTTATGATACGAGAGAAAATTGAAATATTTCCTGACAGGTGCTCCCTGCCGCCGTTGGATAAGCAGCTGCAGCAGCAAGTCGTATAACCCTAGCTTACTTATTTGTTACATAGTTTAATTAATTTCTTTGCGTGTTTTTGGGTACTTGCATTGTTTAATTCGTATATTTCGGGCGTATTATAGTATTTGAGGGTTGTAGCATCGCGCCTTAGTACCTGAATAGTGCAAATTTGCGTAGTCGTCTGTCTTCTGTTTTTGTTGTGAACGGCCAGTGTCGGTTGGCCAGTCAGTGTGCTCCCTGCCGCCGTTGGATAAGCAGCTGCAGCAGCAAGTCGTATAACCCTAGCTTACTTATTTGTTACATAGTTTAATTAATTTCTTTGCGTGTTTTTGGGTACTTGCATTGTTTAATTCGTGTATTTCGGGCGTATTATAGTATTTGACAGTTGTAGCATCGCGCTTTAGTGTTTACTTCGTAGATTCTTATTCAAATTGCGTGAGAGTTTCGTATAGGAGGTGCAATTTCGAGTTTTAGTTACTGTAATCGTAAATTCAGCAGATTGTAGCGCAGTCGTTAGGCATTTGTACAGGTTAGTTGATACATTCTTTGCGTGTTCCGCTTGCGTTATCTAGGCACCGACTCGTGTTTCAGTAACTGTTGTTAAACATCGATTAGAATGGACAGGGACTGCGATTGCTGTGTTCGGATGAGGGCTGACTTGGCATCCCTTCGCTCACAGCTGCAATCGGCGCTGACTTCGGTCGCGCAGCTTGAGGCTGTTGCCAATGGGCACCACTGTGGGGAGCCGGACTCGGGTATCACGGGGATGTCAACCTCATCCCGTCTGTCCCCAGATCGGTCTGCCGCTGTGGTTGCCCCGGTTGCTGCCCGCAGTGGGGCTGAGCCCTCGCCTGTGGTTGATTGGGAGGTCGTTCCAAGGCGTGGCAGGCAGCGAAAGGCGTCCCCGGAAGCTGACCAGAAAGCCTCCCCGGTGCGTCTGACAAACCGGTTTCAGGCACTGTCTCTGGCTGAGCCAGATGCAGCTGCCTGCCCTGTTTCAGAGGATCATTCTCAGCCTTCAAGGTCCGCGCAATCGCAGAGGTTGGGCTTACTGGTAGTTGGGAGCTCCAATGTTAGGCGCGTAATGGGGCCCCTTAGGGATATGGCGGCTAAGGAGGGGAAGAAATCCAGTGTGCACTCCGTGTGCATTCCGGGAGGAGTCATTCCTGATGTCGAAAGGGTCCTTCCGGATGCCATGAAGAGCACAGGGTGCAGCCAGCTGCAGGTGGTGGCACATGTCGGCACTAATGACGTGTGTCGCTTTGGATCTGAGGAAATTCTCTCTGGATTCCAGCGGCTATCTGATTTGGTGAAGGCTGCCGGTCTTGCTTACGAGATGAAGGCAGAGCTCACCATCTGCAGCATCGTTGACAGAACCGACTGCGGACCTTTGGTGCATAGCCGGGTGGAGGGTCTGAATCAGAGGCTCAGACGGTTTTGCGACCGTATTGGCTGCAGATTCCTTGACTTGCGCCATAGGGTGGTGGGGTTTCGGGTTCCGCTGAATAGGTCAGGAGTTCACTACACTCAGCTGGCGGCTACACGGGTAGCGGAGGCTGTGTGGCGTGGACTGGGCGGTTTTTTAGGTTAGAAGGCCTCGGGAAAGTGCGGGATGGGCTGCAATGTCAAAGGGTGCTTGGCAATTACAGGACGTGCTTGGATCAAGGAACAGTCGGAATTATAGTTGTAAATTGTTGTAGTTGCGCTGGAAAAGTCCCTGAGCTTCAAGCGCTAATAGAAAGCACAGAAGCTGATATCGTTATAGGTACAGAAAGCTGGCTAAAGCCTGAAATAAGTTCTGCAGAAATTTTTACGAAGTCTCAGACGGTGTTCAGGAAAGATAGATTAGGCAGAATTGGTGGTGGAGTGTTGGTGTCTGTCAGTAGTGGTTTATCTTGTAGTGAAGTCGAAGTAGATACTCTGTGCGAATTGGTGTGGGTGGAGGTTATACTTAACAGCCGAATTAAGTTAATAATTGGCTCCTTCTACCGACCCCCAGACTCCGATGATACAGTTGCGGAACAGTTCAGAGAAAGTTTGAGTCTCGTAACAAATAAATACCCCACTCATACGGTTATAGTTGGTGGGGACTTCAACCTACCCTCGGTATGTTGGCAAAAATACTTGTTCAAAACCGGTGGTAGGCACAAAACGTCTTCCGAGATTGTCCTAAATGCATTCTCCGAAAATTATTTAGAGCAGTTAGTCCACGAACCCACGCGAATTGTAAATGGTTGCGAAAACACACTTGACCTCTTGGCCACAAACAATCCAGAGCTGATAGAGAGCATCATGACTGATACAGGGATTAGTGATCACAAGGTCATTGTAGCTAGGCTCAATACCATTTCTTCCAAATCCATCAGAAACAAACGCAAAATAATTTTATTTAAAAAAGCGGATAAAGTACCACTAGAAGCCTTCCTAAAAGACTATTTCCATTCCTTCCGAACTGACTATGCGAATGTAGACGAGATGTGGCTCAAATTCAAAGATATAGTAGCAACAGCAATTGAGATATTCATACCTCATAAATTGGTAAGAGATGGAACGGATCCCCCGTGGTTCACAAAAAAGGTCCGAACGCTGTTGCAGAGGCAACGGAAAAAGCATGCGAAGTTCAGAAGAACGCGAAATCCTGAAGATGGGCTAAAATTTACAGACGCGCGAAATTTGGCACGTACTTCGATGCGAGATGCCTTTAATAGGTTCCACAACGAAACATTGTCTCGAAATTTGGTAGAAAATCCGAAGAAATTCTGGTCGTATGTAAAGTACACAAGCGGCAAGACGCAGTCAATACCTTCGCTGCGCAGTGCCGATGGTACTGTTATCGACGACTGCGCCGCTAAAGCGGAGTTATTGAACGCAGTTTTCCGAAATTCCTTCACCAGGGAAGACGAATGGAATATTCCAGAATTTGAAACACGAACATCTGCTAGCATGAGTTTCTTAGAAGTAGATACCTTAGGGGTTGCGAAGCAACTCAAATCGCTTGATACGGGCAAGTCTTCAGGTCCAGATTGTATACCGATTAGGTTCCTTTCAGATTACGCTGATACTATAGCTCCCTACTTAGCACTCATATACAACCGCTCGCTCACCGATAGATCTGTACCTACAGATTGGAAAATTGCGCAGGTCGCACCAGTGTTCAAGAAGGGTAGTAGGAGTAATCCATTTAACTACAGACCTATATCATTGACGTCGGTTTGCAGTAGGGTTTTGGAGCATATACTGTATTCAAACATTATGAATCACCTCGAAGGGAACGATCTATTGACACGTAATCAGCATGGCTTCAGAAAACATCGCTCTTGTGCAACGCAGCTAGCTCTTTATTCGCACGAAGTAATGGCCGCTATCGACAGGGGATCTCAAGTTGATTCCGTATTTCTAGATTTCCGGAAAGCTTTTGACACCGTTCCTCACAAGCGACTTCTAATCAAGCTGTGGAGCTATGGGGTATCGTCTCAGTTGTGCGACTGGATTCGTGATTTCCTGTCAGGAAGGTCACAGTTCGTAGTAATAGACGGCAAATCATCGAGTAAAACTGAAGTGATATCAGGTGTTCCCCAAGGAAGCGTCCTGGGACCTCTACTGTTCCTGATCTATATAAATGACCTGGGTGACAATCTGAGCAGTTCTCTTAGGTTGTTCGCAGATGATGCTGTAATTTACCGTCTAGTAAGGTCATCCGAAGACCAGTATCAGCTGCAAAGCGATTTAGAAAAGATTGCTGTATGGTGTGTCAGGTGGCAGTTGACGCTAAATAACGAAAAGTGTGAGATGATCCACATGAGTTCCAAAAGAAATCCGTTGGAATTCGATTACTCGATAAATAGTACAATTCTCAAGGCTGTCAATTCAACTAAGTACCTGGGTGTTAAAATTACAAACAACTTCAGTTGGAAGGACCACATAGATAATATTGTCGGGAAGGCGAGCCAAAGGTTGCGTTTCATTGGCAGGACACTTAGAAGATGCAACAAGTCCACTAAAGAGACAGCTTACACTACACTCGTTCGTCCTCTGTTAGAATATTGCTGCGCGGTGTGGGATCCTTACCAGGTGGGATTGACGGAGGACATCGAGAGGGTGCAAAGAAGGGCAGCTCGTTTTGTATTATCGCGTTATAGGGGAGAGAGTGTGGCAGATATGATACACGAGTTGGGATGGAAGTCATTACAGCATAGACGTTTTTCGTCGCGGCGAGACCTTTTTACGAAATTTCAGTCACCAACTTTCTCTTCCGAATGCGAAAATATTTTGTTGAGCCCAACCTACATAGGTAGGAATGATCATCAAAATAAAATAAGAGAAATCAGAGCTCGAACAGAAAGGTTTAGGTGTTCGTTTTTCCCGCTCGCTGTTCGGGAGTGGAATAGTAGAGAGATAGTATGATTGTGGTTCGATGAACCCTCTGCCAAGCACTTAAATGTGAATTGCAGAGTAGTCATGTAGATGTAGATGACAGGTACCGCTATCTGTGTAAATGAAGTGTCTAAAACTTCTTCTCTTCAAGGCTTTGGTATTTGGCCCAAGAAAGGTGCATTGGTGTGATATTCAGGTATGAATGTCTTGCTTGGAGCCAAGTATGAAATTCAGGACTTTTCAACAACAGAAGAAGCTGGTGAATCGATTTTGTAAAGGTTTCTATAGTATCGCGTCAGTACTGTCACAGCTCTATAGATATTCTTTCTCCAGCAGCTGTTAGCGCTTCACAGTTGAAAGCTGGAAACAATGCAGATATCTGTCAGGGATCTTCTTATGCCTATTCGTGTATCTAATGTCTCAAGAATCATTTGAGGTACGTAAGTGTGCCCAGACACGAAATACGTTTGAAGGCAGAGAATGGTGTGAGGGCTGAGAAAGGTGAAGTTCGCCCAAGAGTGTGGAATAACCTGAAAAAAATTATCTCTGGTGCCGAATAATATTTAAACATATTGTATTTCTTGCTTTCTGAACAATGTGAAAAAAGAGTTGAAAAAGGGATACAATATTATTTGAAATCATTTCTCTACAAGTAAGAAAATTGATTACGGCAACATTTTATATGCCTTTCAGTGATGCTCGAAATCATGTACAGCAAACGAGGTGCCATTGAGATTTCATAGTTTAATGTTTAACCAATGTTCAATTTTTAAAGAGCACTAGATGATATCCGTCTGGTGGATTATGCACATTGTGCAGTCTGCTATTGTGTGCCCTTGAGATATTTTGTATGTTCTGGTCCTGAAGATGTAAAAGTGTTCTCGTAACATTTGAGTTACAAAAATAAATCAGTGCAGAAACATTCAGATATTAGGAAAGAGAATATGTTTGGTGCAATAAGTAATGTCTCCCTTACATGTGCCGTCGTCATCATTAGTCGCACTCACTCACTTTTCCATGTAAAAAAAAAAGGAAATGATTTTCTGTATCATTCAAAGGCACGCCAAATGTTTCTCTAATTTATCTATTTTTTCTAACTTTTGCAGAAATGATGTCACAAATTTTTTCAACATTCCTTTTTCAATTTTTTTTAATGAAAGTTCCATCAGTTGAGTATATTGAAAGAAGTATTTATATTGTTGGCAAAGCAAAAAATTACCAAAACAGCTATATTTTTAGTTATTTTCAGTCTGCGAAACAGATCGACAAGAACTATTTTATGAATAATGAATTTTTCAAAGTACGGTGTAATCTACTACTGCGACGATAATAAAAAAAATTAATTTTCACTTTAAAATAACTACGAAGACGAAGTGTGAAATATATTAAAGTTTATCGTAGAACAGCAACGCAAAATTCAGAGGTCAAGAATATTTAAGTGAGCACTCTATTAAACATAATGGTTGCTTGTTTAAGTACCATGGCGATCGACAAATATTTTACAATGACTTTAATATAATAACTCTTACAATACACGTTGTGGCCCCTATTCTATGTCGCGCGGGGTAGCCGCGTGATCTGGGGCGTACTGTCACGGTTCGCGCTGTTCCCCCCGTCGCAGGTTCGAGTCCTCCCTCGGGTAAGGGTGTGTGTGTTGTCCTTATCGTAGTTAAATTAAGTAGTGTGTAAACTTAGGGACCGATGACCTCAGCAGTTTGGTCCCATAAGATCTTAACATAAATTTCCAATTATCCCTATTCTATGTAATGAAGACGAAGCTGTAAATTAAGAAATATAAATGAGTGGTGGTGTTTACGTAGCTGTATACAGTTGATAAATTTTTTTAAAAATGTAAATTTTATTGAAGTGTGAGCGCTATGTGTAAATCCACTACGAGCTTACATTCATCACATGGTACAATTGTTTTTAAGTGGTTTGAATATATTTGTGATTTAGAATTCTTACGCTGGTAGGATGTCCTGAAGACTTTTAAATTTCAAAACCAGGAATCGGTTAGTAAAAATAATGGGAACAGACAAAGAATGGAATAAAGTAAATGGAGCATGGGATACGATGGTTGTAATAGGTATGTAGTTATGAAAACATTTGCTCAAGATAGGGAGCCACTAAGGATATATTGAAATCATTCAAAGCTCTGGTGAGAGAAAGAAGTATTATTTGCGATGTAGGGGGACAATATCATTGGACACCTCCGATGTCATCTCACATGCTTGTTAATCCAAAGATGGTCAAAATAGTTAATATGTAAATCAATATCAGAATTTTTACCTGAACGTAGTGCCCGTTTGTTTTAGCTGCTTGATTATAAAAGTACTGTAAAGAATAGGAATTCTTCAAAAGAGTACTGCACTCCTCTGACGATCACGTCAAAGGCACGTGTTTTGTTGTCGTCAGGTCTGGCGTGCTGTTCATGTAATCACAGTATGGCAGTCAGTGTGACTCGGTTGGTAGCACTGAGAGAATAGAGTTGGGTATGAATGTGCTTGTGAAGAACTGATAAAATTAGCACCTGGCACATGATGTTGAGGATGCAAGACAGAACCGAGAAAAATTATGAAACAAGTACAGAAGTTACTTCAACGTTCGATGGAGTGTTAACACCATTGATCAAAATTGTGCAATCGATATGAATTTTGAACATTAGATGTTGGTGACAAGAAGGAAAGTGACCAGCATTAAGTTACAACAAAAAAAGCCGAATTGTGGGTTTCTTATTTGATTTAATCATTTTTCTCGAAAAATTACTGCAATGAAAATCTACCATGAGGTTATCATGTAAAGATTGACGCACTAAACCAGAGTTGTCGTCCAAAACGCAAGTAAAACAGAGCACATTATTGGCATACTCAGTAAAGTATAGAAGGTAGATCAAGGCACACTTTAACACTACTACTATGGAATTTAGCGCAAAAAAATTCCACGTGTCCAGAAGCTTTCCCTGAAATGTCCTTTCTAGTCAGATTATATCGTACAAAATTAAAACTGTTACGCGAATAACAAGGAAAAATGACATTTACGGGACCATAAACGTTAATAGACAGTTTTTATACCGCAGAATAAACATAAAAAAGTAATGCAGTTAGTTAATTATACAAGAATTCCAGTAACAATTTTACATCTCATAACTGCAGTTGTAGTTAAACGGTGTCATAGCACATGTCCAGAATCTCCTCTGCATATGCATGGACAAATCGCAGCATGAAATGTTGCACGTTTTGAAAGACATCAAGATTTGCATATTTTCTTATATGTTTTCAATGGCTCCTATGCTACCGTTATAAAGCCTCTGCACTTGAAATTACCATTGCATAAACTGATTCTTGTGGCAGTTCCCTAGAGATAGTATTGGAGAAGATTTAGGTCATTCGAACCTGCAGGCTGTGGTTCTGGTTCCAGGTATCGTCTTGTGCTTCTCAAACGGTCTAAAAATTATAACGCATTCTCCACATGATTCCTCTTTATCCCAGGGGACTTACTGTAAAATATTGTAAGAGATATCACAAGAAACGCCTAGTATGGCAAACGCGATACGTGTCATGTGAAAAAATATGCCTGCCACGCAGCCAGCTAGATCGTAGACACGAAACGTCCGTTGTGGTAGGTATTTGTCCACTCTCCAATTGATGACCAAGGTATCTCAAAGCCCTCGTTCAGTCAGAGACGGTAAGTTTCAAGAGGAATGTATGTCCTGAGCTCAGCCAAGGTATCTCAAACTCCTCGGTTCAATCATAGAGGTTAAGTTTCAAGACGAATGTATTGCTTGTGCTCAACCAACTACGGGATGGCCCTACTGGCTGCGATGCTCTAATTTAATGTAAAGTAGGGATTGTGCAACATCTGCGTCCGTGGAGTTCGTAAAGGAACAGGCGGACGTCTGGTCAGAGAAAGACCTCAGCGGGAAAAAAATATCCTTATACTCAAAGATTACACTTTCGACCTTCGAATGAAATCACTACGCTTGGAGCCCAGATTGATGTAGGTGGGCCACTAACGCATGGCCGGCCGTTGTGGCCGAGCGGTTCTAGGCGCTACAGTCTGGAACCGCGCACCCGCTACGGTCGTAGGTTCGAATCCTGCCTCGGGAATCGATGTGTGTGATGTCCTTAGGTTAGTTAGGTTTAAGTAGTTTTACGTTATAGAGGACTGATGACCTCAGAAGTGCTCAGCGCCAGTTTTGACCATTAACGCTGACATGGCGTCGAATCCGTTAGGAGAAGTGGGCACATTACTCATTGATTAGTTTTTAATAAGAATTAAATACTTTCATTTTTCACACATAATACTACACAGTGATTTCTAAGTACTTTTACATGCAAAGCTATCATCCGTTATTCCATCCCTTTGCGACTTTTTTGAAGTAATTAATTAATGTTATTTAAAACTATATCTATTCTGTTGTATTTGACGTTGTTGTTGTTGTCTTCAGTACTGAGACTGGTTTGATGCAGCTCTCCATGCTACTCTATCCTGTGCAAGCTGCTTCATCTCCCAGTACCTACAGCAACCTACATCCTTCTGAATCTGCTTAGAGTACTCATCTCTCGGTTTCCCTCTACGATTTTTACCCTCCACGCTGCCCTCAAATGCTAAATTTGTGATCCCTTGATGCCTCAAAACATGTCCTACCAACCGATCCCTTATTCTAGTCAAGTTGTGCCACAAACTTCTCTTCTCCCCAATCCTATTCAATACCTCCTCATTAGTTACGTGATCTATCCACCTTATCTTCAGTATTTTTCTGTAGCACCACATTTCGAAAGCTTCTATTCTCTTCCTGTCCAAACTATTTATCGTCCATGTTTCACTTCCATACATGGCTACACTCCAAACAAATACTTTCAGAAACGACTTCCTGATACATAAATCTATATTCGATGTTAACAAATTTCTCTTCTTCAGAAACGCTTTCCTTGCCATTGCCAGTCTACATTTTATATCCTCTCTACTTCGACCATCATCAGTTATTTTACTTCCTAAATAGCAAAACTCCTTTACTACTTTAAGTGTCTCATTTCCTAATCTAATTCCCTCAGCATCACACGATTTAATTTGACTTCCTTCCATTATCCTCGTTTTGCTTTCGTTAATGTTCATCTTATATCCTCCTTTCAAGACACTGTCCATTCCGTTCAACTTCTCTTCCAAGTCCTTTGCCGTCTCTGACAGAATTACAATGTCATCGGCGAACCTCAAAGTTTTTACTTCGTCTCCATGAATTTTAATATGCTCAATATACAGATTGAATAACATCGGGGAGAGGCTACAACCCTGTCTCACTCCTTTCCCAACCACTGCTTCCCTTTCATGCCCCTCGACTCTTATGACTGCCATCTGGTTTTTGTACAAATTATAAATAGCCTTTCGCTCCCTGTATTTTACCCCTGCCACCTTTAGAATTTGAAAAATAGTATTCCAGTCAACATTGTCAAAAGCTTTCTCTAAGTCTACAAATGCTAGAAACGTAGGTATGCCTTTTCTTAATCTTTCTTCTAAGATAAGTCGTAAGGTCAGTATTGCCTCACGTGTTCCAACATTTCGACGGAATCCAAACTGATCCTCCCCGAGGTCTGCATCTACCAGTTTTTCCATTCGTCTGTAAAGAATTCGCGTTAGTATTTTGCAGCCGTGGCTTATTAAACTGACAGTTCGGTAATTTTCACATCTGTCAGCACCTGCTTTCTTTGGGATTGGAATTATTATATTCTTCTTGAAGTCTGAGGGTATTTCGCCTGTCTCATACATCTTGCTCACCAGCTGGTAGAGTTTTGTCAGGACTGGTTCTCCCAAGGCCGTCAGTAGTTCTAATGGAATGTTGTCTACTCCCGGGGCCTTGTTTCGACTCAGGTCTTTCAGTGCTCTGTCAAACTCTTCACGCAGTATCGTATCTCCCATTTCGTCTTCATCTACATCCTCTTCCATTTCCATAATATTGTCCTCAAGTACATCGCCCTTGTATAAACCTTCTATATACTCCTTCCACCTTTCTGCCTTCCCTTCTTTGCTTAGAACTGGGCTGCCATCTGAGCTCTTGATATTCATACACATGGTTCTCTTGTCTCCAAAGGTCTCTTTAATTTTCCTGTAGGCAGTATCTATCTTACCCCTAGTGAGATAAGCTTCTACATCCTTACATTTGTCCTCTAGCCATCCCTGTTTAGCCATTTTGCACTTCCTGTCGATCTCATTTTTGAGACGTTTGTATTCCTTTTTGCCTGCTTCATTTACTGCATTTTTATATTTTCTCCTTTCATCAATTAAATTCAATATTTCTTCTGTTACCCAAGGATTTCTAGCAGCCGTCGTCTTTGTACCTACTTTATCCTCTGCTGCCTTCACTACTTCATCCCTCAGAGCTACCCATTCTTCTTCTACTGTATTTCTTTCCCCTATTCCTGTCAATTGTCCCCTTATGCTCTCCCTGAAACTCTGTACAACCTCTGGTTCTTTTAGTTTATCCAGGTCCCATCTCCTTAATTTCCCACATTTTTGCAGTTTCTTCAGTTTTAATCTACAGGTCATAATCAATAGATTGTGGTCAGAGTCCACATCTACCCCTAGAAATGTCTTACAACTTAAAACCTGGTTCCTAAATCTCTGTCTTACCATTATATAATCTATCTGATACCTTTTAGTATCTCCAGGGTTCTTCCACGTATACAACCTTCTTTCATGATTCTTAAACCAAGTGTTAGCTATGATTAAGTTGTGCTCTGTGCAAAATTCTACTAGGCGGCTTCCTCTTTCATTTCTTAGCCCCAATCCATATTCACCTACTATGTTCCCTTCTCTCCCTTTTCCTACACTCGAATTCCAGTCACCCATTACTATTAAATTTTCGTCTCCGTTCACTATCTGAATAATTTCTTTTATTTAATCGTACATTTCTTCAATTTCTTCATCATCTGCAGAGCTAGTTGGCATATAAACTTGTACTTCTGTAGTAGGTGTGGGCTTCGTATCTATCTTGGCCACAATAATGCGTTCACTATGCTGTTTGTAGTAGCTTACCCGCATTCCTATTTTCCTACTCATTATTAAACCTACTCCTGCATTACCCCTATTTGATTTTGTGTTTATAACCCTGTAGTCACCTGACCAGAAGTCTTGTTCCTCCTGCCACCGAACTTCACTAATTCCCACTATATCTAACTTTAACCTATCCATTTCCCTTTTTAAATTTTCTAACTTACCTGTCCGATTAAGGGATCTGACATTCCACGCTCCGATCCGTAGAACGCCAGTTTTCTTTCTCCTGATAACGACATCCTCCTGAGTAGTCCCCGCCCGGAGATCCGAATGGGGGACTATTTTACCTCCGGAATATTTTACCCAAGAGGATGCCATCATCATTTAATCATACAGTAAAGCTGCATGTCCTCGGGAAAAATTACGGCTGTAGTTTCCCCTTGCTTTCAGCCGTTCGCAGTACCAGCACAGCAAGGCTGTTTTGGTTAATGTTGCAAGGCCAGATCAGTCAATCATCCAGACTGTTGCCCCTGCA